>NC_057711.1:99449550-99562548 GCF_004010195.1 Chiloscyllium plagiosum | reverse complement strand
CATACCAGTAGCTCACCTCGCACACCATGGACCCTCACCTTACTCAGTAGCCTCCCGTGTGACACCTAATCAAAGGCCTTTTGGAAGTCTAGGTAGACCACATCCACTGGGTTTCCCTGGTCTAACCTACTTGTCACCTCTTCAAAGAATTCCAACAGGTTTGTCAGGCACGACCTCCCTTTACTAAATCCATGTTGACTTGTTCTAATCCGACCCTGCTCTTCCAAGAATTTAGAAACCTCGTCCTTAATGATGGATTCTAGAATTTTACCAACAACCGAGGTTAGGCTGATTGGCCTATAATTTTCCATCTTTTGCCTTGATCCTTTCTTGAACAAGGGGGTTACAACAGCGATCTTCCAATCATTCTGGACTTTCCCTGACTCCAATGACTTTTGAAAGATCTCAACCAACGCCTCCGCTATTTCCTCAGCCACCACCCTCAGAGCTCTAGGATGTAGCCCATTGGGCCAGGAGATTTATCAATTTTAAGACCTTTTAGCTTTTCTAGCACTTTCTCTTTTGTAATGGCAACCATACTCAACTCAGCCCCCTGACTCCCTTTAATTGTTGGAATATTACTCATGTCTTCCACTGTGAAGACTGACGCAAAGTACTTATTAAGTTCTCCAGCTATTTCCTTATCTCCCATCACTAGGCTTCCAGTATCAGTTTGAAGTGGCCCAATGTCTACTTTTGCCTGTCATTTGTTTCTTATGTATTGAAAGAAATTTTTACTATCATTTCCAATATCACTGGCTCACCTACCTTCATATTTGATCCTCTCCTTCCTTATTTCTCTCTTTATTATCCTCTTTTGGTTTGTAGCCTTCCCAGTCTTCTGATTTCCCATTGCTCTTGGTCACTTTATAGGATCTCTATTTTTCTTTGATACATTTCCTGACTTCCTTTGTTAGCCATGGCTGTCTAATCCCTTCCCGGATAATCTTTCTTTTCTTGGGGATGAACCTCTGTACTGTGTCCTCAATTATACCCACAAACTCCTGCCATTTTTCCTCTACCGTCTTCCCCGCTAGGCTCTGCTTCCAGTTTATTTTCGTCAGTTCCTCTCTCATGCCCTCATAATTTCGTTTATTTAACTGTAACACCATTACATCCGATTTTGCCTTCTTTTTTCAAACTGCAGACTGAACTCTACCATATTATGATCGCTGCTTCCTAAGTGTTCCCTTACTTTAAGATTTTTTATAAAGTCTGGTTCATTACATAGCACTAGGTCCAGAATAGCCTGCTCCCTTGTGGGCTCCATGACAAGCTGTTCCAAAAAGCCATCCTGTAAGCATTCCAAGAATTCCCTTTCTTTGGATCCACTGGCAACATTATTTACCCAGTCCACCTGCATATTGAAGTCTCCCATGATCACTGTGACCTTGCCTTTCTGACATGCCTTTTCTATTTCCCGGTACATGTTGCGCCCCTGGTCCTGACCACTGTTAGGAGGTCTGTACATAACTCCCATTATGTTTTTTTTGCCTTTGTGTTCCTCAATTCCACCCGCACAGACTCCACATCATCCGACGCTATGTCATTCAGTACCAGAGATTTAATTTTGTTCTTAACTAACAAGGCAACCCCGCCACCTCTGCCCGCCTCCCTGTCTTTTCGATAAGTTGAAAATCCTTGGATGTTTAACTACCAGTCCTGACCCCCCTGCAACCAAGTCTTTGTGATGCCTACCACATCATAATCATTTATGATGATCTGTGCCATTAGTTCATCTGCTTTGTTACGAATGCTACGAGCATTCAGGTAAAGTGCCTTAATGCTAACTTTCTTATCATTAGAGATATTGGAAGTCATAAGATGCCCTCAGTTATCCTTCCTTTTTGCTGCATTCCCAGTCTGCTTCAAGTTTAAATCCACCTGCACACATGCTATCCTGCTGCTTATCTTTCCATTTAACTTCATGCTCCCTGTCGCTTTCACTTTCCCTTCCCCCCAACTCAGAAGTTTAAAGTCCTATGATACTATGAACAACAGATGCAATAGAGAAAGATATCCAAGAAGCAAAGTGCTAGAGGCTGGAAAATATTGCTTATAGGATCAATAACATAGGATTTAGAATTGGATGCATATTATGGAAAAATGAGCTACTTATCTTTGTGGGGAAGGCACTGAGAAAAGGGAAAATGGAAAATATTTCCTTAGCAGATTAAGTGGAATGACACAGACTGTCTTAGGGCAATTTGTACATCGTAAGTGGGAAAATAGGTTGTGGCAGAAGCAAAGCTTTGTCATGCATTATGCAGAAGATTTCTGGATTGTATCTCTCTTATGTGAGCTCTAACTAAATAAGGCAAGTTAAAAAATCGCTTTGGATGGCTGTATCTTTTGAAGAGGTTGTGAACATCCAATATATAAAACTGTCCAGAGAATATTCACCCTTACTGTGCAAGACAAGGTGTTTCTAAGCTGAAAAGTTGTTTAATGTGTCTGTCTTTCAGTCAGGACAGTCTTTTTATTGTGAAGGATAACTGAATTTACAGTCCCTAGTCTCATTTTAATGAGCATAATCTAAAGAGACATTGAAAATGATTGAGGTTATTTGTACAATGTGAGAAAACAGGTACTAAATAGGGACTGTATTAGGACCTGTTTGAATGTGGGGATTGCGCATATATTTTGGTCATAATTGTTAGCTTTCATAATGTTAAATTTCCAAGAAGTATTAAACCAGACACCTACAGGTTTAGCACTTGAATACTGATGAGATTCAATTTTCATGGAGCAACTTATGCAGCTCACTTACAATCCCTTGAATTGAAGATGTGGATGCCTTTGCTGACACACACAAGTAGGACAAATGCTAGGCACCAAACTGCAACTCAGTATCTTTGCGATGAGCACTGACATGCATTTTAGGTGGTAAATGCCTATCCACGATAACCCCTTGTCTCTTTGTCCTTTATTTGTATGCCAAGATTCAATCTTGCAAGAAAAATGGGATAAATCAGCATTTCAGCTCTTGGTTTCATCTAATTCATGTTGGAAGATGGATCACTGCTTACATGGTCTGCCAGAAATTGTCTCTGGTATTTGTAGTGGTTAAATGATAAAAATTCAATCGACCAACAGATGGCCAAGAGGAACTAACACACACCATAAACACACAATGGTTTCAATTTTCAAACAAGTCTATGTTTACGTCCACCAAAATGTATCTGTGCATATTTGGTTCTTATTTGACAACGTTTATTCCATGTGATTTAGCCAAATGTTCCCGAGACTATTAACCCATTGTTGAAAACAGTGACTAAGATTTCAAACTTTTATTTTAAAATATCTTCAAAACTGTGGAAGTCAGGTGCTATATAATTCATTTCTCCTTACAGTTTTTCTGTATCCAATATTTTCAAATAAATCTCATTAATTTAAGTTTTGCGATGAGCACACTGGTGTGTATGTGACCAATGAAGTGGAAAACAGTGTGGACACAATGTCCCAAAACATTGTACTGCATTAAAAGCATAATTGTCAGTTTGATAGCAAGCTATCCCATTCATGATGTGGAAATCATGTTGTTGGATGAGTAATAACACAATCAGGAAAGAAGTTAAATTAACGTCGAGCACAGTTTTCTTTGCACAGTAACATTTCAAATCATTAAATGAAAGATGATCACAGACATGTTTATGAACCATCGATTAGTCTGGGTGCTCTCTCTCCAAGCTCTTTGTTTTCACTTAATTACTGCATAGCTATTATGATGAAAACAAACAGCTTGCTTGCATAGTACAGCCGATTCCATTTGCACACAGCCATCCAGTATCTTTACTTCATTAACCTACACGCCATGCAGACTGACCTACATAGCATATGTCAGAAAAATTTTTTCTGCATATTCAGTTGCTGCATTTATCAGGAGGCTGCTGAGAAAACACTGATAAGCAGTTTTAATGAACCGTGTGAAGGAAGTCATTACTCCTCAAGCTTCTTTCTCACATCCATTGCACAAGGAACTCCTATTCTCTCATTGCAAACCCTGGCAAATATATATTAGATTTAGTTTTCCCCTCATCAATTCTAAAGATTCACTTCATATGCAGGAAGCTCATTAAGAAAATTGCTTTTGCATCACATTTAGGGTATTATGCATTAACGTAGTATACAGACATGGTCCTGAATTGATTTGAGGTCAGTAAATGACACACATTGTCCTGTTACACCTGAATGTATTACCTCCCACTCCCAACCAAAACAGGAACAGCCTAACAAATTGTTTTTTAAAGCTAATTTAGTTTCATGAATTATCCATTTTTCCCTTCCATTCATTTCATTATTGATGACTGAACATACATGAGACCCAATTGCTTAAGAGGCAAGGAAGCAAGAAAAGGGAAACAAAGGTGGAGAGATGGCAATTGCAAGAATGTTTTGACATGTACACCCACTGATTTTTTACAATTCAGTGTATGTGTTGTAAAAACATTTAGATGCATGTATGTAGACTAGATATAATTAATTGCTGTGTCAGGTCAATTTCTGACAACATTTTGTTACATCATCTGCTGCATTGACCAGATAACACCCAGTCCAACAACTGCTTCCATTTATACAGACAAATTTACTTTGAATATGTTTCAAGCTATTTCACAGGGAAGTAACGAGACTTATCATAATAATGAACCAAGCAAGGATATAAAAAACAGATGACCAAAGTCTTGATCAAAGAGTTCACTATAAAGGTAGGTTTAAAATTGAAGAAGTAGCAATGAGAAAAGTTTTCATGAGGAGTTTGAAAACTTAGTATTAAATTCTTAGCATCTAGCTGGTGAAATAGGTGAACATAAGTCAATCTTTACACAGTTTCTATTAAGGCAGACACAGAAATATTACAGGTGCATAGCTCCGAGCTCTACTACCCAACACAAGCATCAGTTAAGTGTCTCATTATTTATGCTCAAGTAATCATCTGGTCATGTATTCCTGTATGAAAGCATCATGATGGGTGGCAGAGTGGCTCAGTAGTTAGCACTGCTGCCTCAGAATGCCAGGGATCCACGTTTGATTCCAGCTTTGAGTGACTGTCTGTGTGGAGTTTACACATTCTCCCTGTGTCCGCGTGGGTTTTTGCCAGGTGCTCCAGTTTCCTCTCACAATCCAAAGATGTGCAGGTTAGGTGGATTGGCCATGCTAAATGTGGGGTTACAGGGAGAAGGTGGGATGGCGGGGTTTGTTGGCCTGGGTGAGATGCTTTACAGAGAGTTGGTGCAGAACTCCTTGGACAAATGGCCTCTTTCTGATCTGTAAGGATTCTATGATGGCACAGTGGCAATGTTTCTTGACTGCTGATCCAGAAGCAGGCGAGTGCTCTGCTGAAAAATGTTCAAATCCCACCAATGCTAATAATGAATTAAAATCTGAAATTGGAAGTTGGTGACCATGAAATTTTCATAAAAACCCATCTGTTCTGCTATTCTTTCCTTCTCTTACCTGTACCTCTCAGTGGTTATGGATCCAGGTTTGATTCTAGCCTTGGGTGACTGCACAATCTCCCTGCATTTGCGTAGTTTCCTTCTGGGTGCTCTGACTTCCTCCCACAGACCAAAGATATGCACGTTAGATGGAGTGGCCATGCTAAATTGTCCATAGTGAGCAGGGATGTGCAGGCTATTTGGATTTGTCATGGGAAATGCAGGTATGGGATAGGGGGATGAGTCTGTGTTGGATGCTCTTTGGAGGATCGATGCAGACTTGATTAGCTGGATGGCCTGCTTGCAAACTGTGGAGATTATATGATTCTATGAACCCGACTTGTACATATACAGTTGTTCTTCCAAAACAACTGGGCCAAATCCTGGAAGATCTTTCCTCATGGTATTGTGGGTCTACTAACCAAATGAAGTGTAGTGGTCAAGAAGGCAGTTCACATTCTCCTTCTCAAGGACAACTAGGGATGGCAATAAATGCTGGCCTAGCCAGTGATTAATGAATTTTTAAAAACATTTAGTTTATTTAGTTTTTCAAAAACCTTTATGTAGTTGTTTTCTGTATATTTTTATGACATAAACAGGTTACATAAGGAACACAACAGGATACTCGGCAAATGGACAAGCTTGGCATCATACAATAATCATGTCTCTGGCTTTGGTATGTTATTTAATTAGGTTAAGTCAGTGGATAACTGTTACATCCAATATGCATGCGCAATATTTATTCCACATCAATGATGAATAAACGTTTGAAGTAATAATGGATAATGTTTCCCACTTAGGTAGTTAAGGATTAAATGTCCAATTATCCACATGAGGTCCATTATCTATTTCTTGAATACTCAGCGCAAAGGAAACATCTTTACCTTGAAATAATACTTAGCAAAGCAGCATTGTGGCATAGCACCAACATGCAATGTAGCTCTGATTTTTTTAAATTTTCAGCTCTTAATTTTAAGTGCTGCATATAAAGGTGGTTCATAGATTTGAAATTCTTATCTAAGGCAAGTTGGAGGCAAATTAAATTTAATTGTTGAACTTCAGCTGAGATAATGTCACAAGCATTACAGCATAAGCCCTGAAAACATTTGTTACTGCTTGTTATCAGGGATAGGGAAAGAACTTAAAAAAAAATTTCAAAATATTCAAAGTTGTAACATAAATAGGAATTGTGAAATGCTAACAGAATACAGAAAATACTCTGCCTCTATGTGCTTCAGATATTATGAAATATTTTCCATAGATCCACAACTTGTTTCATGGTTATGATGCTTGTCTTCCAGCTGTGACAATAAAAATTAACATCAACTTCAATTATCATGTAACTGCTCACATTTTTCAAACTCCTCTGAACAATGACAAACAGATTAGTGGAAAGGTGATCTCGCACTATTACTTTACATTCTATGGGCAGAAACAACCTCTGGAATGTAAGTGCTGGTTCTGGGTTCTTCCAACTTCTGTTCTTCTCAAGACATTACTTGATATACGAACAAGGAACAAAAGTCGGCTACTTAGCTCTTTGAGGGTCTACATTAGAGTGGTGCTGGAAAAACACAGCCAGTCAGGCAGCATCCAAGGAGCAGGAAAATTGATGTTTCGGGCAAAGACTCTTCATCAGGACTGATTGCAGGGAACCTCCAGGGTAGAGAGATAAATGGGAAGGGGGTGGGGCTGGTGAGAAGGTAGCAAAGAGTACAATAGGTGGATGGGGTGGGGATGAAGGTGATAGGTGATACTTAGTTCTTTGAGCCTGCTCTGTCATTCAATAAGATCATGGTTGATCTGATTTTAACCCTAACTCTGCATACCCCCCTAATCTTTTATCCCCTTGATAATCTAACTGTCTTAAAGTATTTAAACATTGTGCATTCATTGCCTTTTGAGAAAGGGAATTCCAAAGAGTTTCAATCCTCTGAGAAAAAATTGTTTCCTCATCTCTGTCTTAAATGGGTGACCCCTTATTTTTAAACTATGACCCCAAGTTCTAGATTTTCCCATAAGAGGAAACATTATTTCCACATCCACCCAGCCAAGTCCCATTAGGATCTTACATATTTCAACTGAGTCACTTCTGACTCTTCCAAACGCTGGAGGATACAAGTCTAACCTGTCCGTTCTTTCCTCAAGAGGCAATCTACTTATTCCAGGTACAGTCCATTAAACCTTTTCTGGATTGATCGGGTTTCTAAATAGTTTTATATAGTTGCAAGAACTGTGTATGTTAAAATCTCACAGTAGAAAGGTTTTTTTGCATCATCCCAATGTTTGTTCCTGATTTCAGTTTATTGTACACAGTTCTGTCTACTCTGAAGTTATTTTATCCTTTTATTTGATTCTCCTCCTTTACAGCTGTATGCCATTTCCTGAATGAAACTAAACAAGAACATATTAGAGCAAAAACATTTTTTTCATTTTATAACTTCCAACATTGTTCAGGTGTTTCAGGAAAACAGTCACGACCTGTAGCCAGCTTAACGTCTGTGTTCACGTTGAGGGTCCTGTATCCTCTTCCATGAACACCAGATTTCTTTGGCTTTTTAGGAAATAATTTGAGTTGAATCTTAAACTTAATTGTTAATCAAAAATGGAGAACAGATGAGCTCAGGCTTGATAAAATGTTGAGACTTTAAGAAATTCAAAATCTGTTCCCAATTCCTCTGACCTAATCACCTCTGGGCTTACTGATGCCATGAGAGGTGAGCAGCTAGCCTGTAAGCAGAAAATAGTTGGGTTAATTCAACATTTTAATGAGCCTGGCAAACTCTTTTTTAGTGTGTTCCTGGTTCAACCATAGGTTCTCCCCAGATTTTTGGAAATACTGCAGCTGAAGGTAGATGACCTCATTTTGGGGCATTGGAGAAGTACTTATGTACTTATAAGTACTTATAAGTACTTACATCCTGTCCCATAGCTCCTTGTGAACAGATTTACCTTTTTCAGATAACTTTGCAACCCTTAATATTCTGCACTGGGACTGAGACCCTCACAGTGTCAAGTATCATATTTTGTACCCTGACCAAGCTCTAATGAGGAGAATCAGATTTGTGGCTGTTATCTTCTCTCGAGGACTCCTGACCCAATTGGAAGCCAAGTCCAGTAATCAAGCTGACCTCTCAGCAGGGAATATTTCAAAGCTGGTCTATATTTGCTAAATGGCTTCAACACTATACAGCCAAAAAAACTCTGCCTTTGCAGCCCACCCTATCCATATCCAGCCCATTACCTTTAGTCAACAACTACAATTGATATTAGAGGTTAACAATGTGATGAATCCTGGAATACATACTATTTTTGATGGATGTCAGTACATAAACAGATCTTCTCATCAGCTATTTTTTTGAAACTATGTTCAAATGCCGTAGGCCTAAATAGTGATACTTGCTTCACTAATAACATTACTTCAAAGTCAGAACTGGGGCTAATTGCTCATGATTGGTTGGGATTCAGTTTCATTTGTAGTTCGTCAGGTAATGAAGAAGATAGCACATAGAGTCATAGAGATGTACAGAATGAAAACAGACCCTTCGGTCCAACCCATCCATGCCAACCAGATATCTCAACCCAATCTAGTCCCACCTGCCGGTACCGGCCCATATCCCTCCAAACCCTTCATATTCATATACCCATCCAAATGCCTTTTAAATGTTGCAATTGTACCAGCCTCCACCACTTCCTCTTGCAGCTCATTGCACACACGTACAGCCCTCTGTGTGAAAAAGTTGCCCCTTAGGTCTCTTTTATATCTTTCCCCTCTCACCCTAAATCTATGCCCTCCAGTTCTGGACTCCCCGACTCCAGGGAAAAGACTTTGCCTATTTACCTTATCTATGCCCCTCATAACTTTGTAAACCTCTATACGGTCACCTTTCAGCCTCCAACGCTGCAGGGAAAACAGCCCCAGCCTGTTCAGCCTCTCCCTGTAGCTCAGATCCTCCAATCCTGGCAACATCCTTGTAAATCTTTTCTGAACCCTTTCAAGTTTCACAATATCTTTCAGATAAGAAGGAGACCAGAATTGCACACAATATTCCAACAGTGGCCTAACCAATGTCCTGTACAGCTGCAACATGACCTTCCAACTCCTGTACTCAATACTCTGATCAATAAAGGAAAGCATACCAAACGCCTTCTTCACTATCCTATCTCCCTGCGACTCCACTTTCAAGGAGCTATGAACCTGCACTCCAAGGTCACTTTGTTCAGCAACACTCCCTTGGACCTTATCATTAAGTGAATAAGTCCTGCTAAGATTTGCTTTCCCAAAATGCAGCACCTTGCATTTATCTGAATTAAACGGCGTCTGCCACTTCTCAGTCCATTGGCCCATCTGGTCAAGATCCTGTTGTAATCTGAGGTAACCCTCTTTGCTGTCCACTACACCTCCAATTTTGGTGTCATCTGGAAACTTACTAACTGTACCCCTTATGCTCCAATCATTTATGTAAATGACAAAAAGTAGAGGGCCCAGCACTGATCCTTGTGGCACTCCACTGGTCACAGGCCTCCAGTCTGAAAAACAACCCTCCACTAACACCTTCTGTCTTCTACCTTTGAACCAGTTCTGTATCCAAATGGCTTGTTCTCCCTGTATTCCGTGAGATCTAACCTTTCTAATCAGTCTCCCATGGGGAACCTTGTCGAATGAACACCTTACTGAAGTCTATGCAAGACCCGTGTGTAATATTGAGACTTGGGCTCCTGAGTGCAATGTAATATTTACATCAGGAAGTGCTAGTCAATGACTATCTCCAATAAGAGACAGAGGGAGATTAACAGTCAATTGACTTAACCACTAAATCCCTCATGTCTTCATTGATCAGTAAATCCATTGGATCAGCCACATACATATTGTGGTTTCTTGAGATCAAAGCCTGCATTTTGTATGATGATTAGTTCACCACTTTACAACCCAAAACCTCTGAATCATCTACAAGGAATGAGTTAACAGTGTGTTAGAATACTTTTCACTTGCTTAGACAAATGCAAGTGCCATAACAATCAAAAAACTCAACACCTTACAGGATAAAGCAGCTTGTTTGATTGGCAACCCATATATCACATAAAACAATAACTCCAGCCCACACTGGAGCACTGAGGCAGCAGTACTTATTAACTACATAAGTCACAGCAGTAACATGCTCAGCTTCCTTTGATAGTAACCTATTTGTACTAACCAGCAAGATAACAACTGCATGAAAAGTGATCAACTTCATGGCAATCACCATCCTAACTTAGACCTTTACTTCATTACTGTTGCTTAAAAAACTGGAACACCATACCTAACTGCATTACGAGAGTTCATTCACCACTGCAGCAATTTTAGAAAAGGACCCACCATCAGTTATTTAAAAGTAATTAATAATTGGAAATGAATTGCTGGTTTTGCCTGCAATGCCCATTTCTCAACAAAAAGTGCCAAAGCAAGTGGGACAGATCAGTTGAGGAAGCAAAAACAGAAATTGCTGGAGAAACTCAACATGTCTGGCAGCATCTGTGAAGAGAGGCACAATGTTATCATTTCGAGTCCAGTGACTCTCCTTCAGAAGAAGTTGAAACTTTAACACTATCTTGCTCACAGATCTCTGCCAGACCTGCTCAATTTTTCCAGCAGTTTTTGTTTTTATTGCAGATTTCTGGCATCTGCAGTTCTTTATTTTAGTTCAGTAGCTAATCATAGAATCCCTCCAATGTGGAAACAGGTGCTCCAGCCCAACAAGTCCACACCAAGTCTCTGAAGAGTAACTAACCCAAACCTATTACTCTACATTTACTCCTAACTAATGCACCAAACCTACAGCTCCCTGAACACTATGAGCAACTTAGCATGCCCAATTTACCTAACCTGCACACCTTTAGATTGTGGGAAGAAACTGAAGCACACAGAGAAAACCCATGCAGACACGGAGAATGTGAAAACTCCACACAGACAGTCGCCCGAGGCTGGAATCGAACCCAGGTCCCTGGCGCTGTAGGACAGCAATTCTAACTACTGAGCCACTGTGTTACCCCATAAGGCAATTGATAAACCAAATACTGACCAGAAATTCATCATGTCAGGATCTCTGCCAGCTCATAGTACAAGAAAAAGTGCTGAGATAGATCATCATGAATGGATTGAATGACAGAGCAGGGCTGAGGGCTGAATAGTCTATTCCTGTAACTGTTTCCTGTGACATTATATTCAAAATTAGAGGATTGCATTTCATGTTATAATATCTAGCACACCGGAAGTCAATATATAACCACAGTACATGAATCAGCACAATAGAAGGTTAGGGAAAATAGAAAAGTAAATAATACATTTGGCTACCATTGCATTAAATAAAACTGTCTGGGCAGTTAGGGCTGCAACACTAACAACAACTGGGTCATACATTCTGTCTAAGTCCTCCAGAATCCCAGTGAGGACATGCGCTGGCAAGCAGCAAACTGAACAAAGAGAAAAAATGGAAACAAATTTGAATTTTAAGAAGTGCAAGAATGCAATATTTATTTTAATTTATGGTCCCTATAAACTAAATTTATGGTATTTTGATAAGTAGAATGAGAAATTGTTTCCATTAATTCATACAAAGCATAATGAAAAATTTGAGATACTGATAATGTAGTTATGATGTTCTCTGCATGATTTAAGATTTATACATTCCAGATGTGCATGCCTGTCAAACTTATTAATTGTCTGCTTAAATGCTGGGAGATATGTAGTAAATTTGCTTAGCTGATTAATCCAACTTGTTTCACTTTTGTTTCTCACCATCTTAATTAATGTTATCCTTCTATATAACAATTCCATTAAACCATGATTATTCATTGGTTGCCTCTTCTGCTGTCTTTGCTACAACTTGGTTTTCTTTTGTTCATGTTGTTGGATGCACTGTGAGTGATTTGACTCTTGATTCTGAAGAGGGTCTGGATGTCATTGGTCAGTTCACCATTTATTGTCCATGTTGAATTGACTTTGAAGAAGCAGAGGTGAACAAGAGTAGGAAAGTACGATTCATTGGCTGTAAGGTATGATTTTATGAGTATGACAGTGTCAGGTTGGTTTTTGTTTCAGCTCTCCCAATTTTGATGTAAATCCCCAGATGCTGGTGAAACCGGGCTGAATTTGTTTTTGGCTAAATGTAATTTGCACCAAATTTCTTTTGAAGGATTCACCCCCACAATCCTTTTTTTGACAGAATTTCTCACCTAATCTTACCAAACTTGCCTCATTAATTACCTACCATCCCCTAAGGCATCCACTGCATCTGATTCTAACTCTGTCTTGTCATTTGGTGTTCCCAGAACAACTCACCACTGTTGGGCTGGGAAATCCCATAATTAACTGCACACTGGTTTGAATATTCCTCACGCTCATCCCCAATCCAGCATTAGCAATGTGCTCATGTGTAATTGGAAAATCCTACTGGTAGGAAGTGGGGCACTTAATTATGCAGATTGGCTGCCTGCTACAGCCCAACAGGTTTTCTGTGTTGGTATTGACCCAACTACAAAAATGGTCACCTTAAAATTACTCCAGGTCCTGTCTTGAAGCCTACCTTGGGGAAAGGCCGAGAAGGATACATAACTTGATATTCATTAGCACAAGTAAAAAGATAGGTCACATGGATGGCCAGATAGGAGACTTTGTTATAATAGTACAGTTGTGGTTTTGTTTTGATGTTGAGGTAAATTGTGCTGAAAGATTGGATTGACGCTTCCCACATTGCATGACACATGAGGAAGACCAAAGTACATGCTTATGTCTGTATCCAGAGCCTGGAATAAGTCACTACCCTGTTACCAGAGCAACAACATGAGGAATACAGCTCTTCATCAAGGGTAGTGAGGAGACTCACCTACTCTTACTACCAGCTTTGGACAAATGAGAAGGATTTACAAGTAAAAATTTAACTTGCTTGTCCACGTAATCCTTTCCTGATTTCGTGACATGTCCACGACGTGGGACTGGAACCAAGATCCTTTGATTGAAAAATGGGGAAGCTATCCATTGCAGTACAGGATTTCCTAATGAAAGATTAAAAAGGGCTTTACTTTATCATGAACTGTGCTACTGCTGACTTATGGTCCTTGGTGCTGCGATTGAATGCTGACATTCCATGTCACATTACTACTTTATCCTTCATTTGTGCAAACATTTACTGTAAAAAAAAATTGAAAATCAAATTGCAACTTTGATTCTAATTCAATGCAATCATAAATTTCTGTTATGATAGAATTAGTGCAAAATATTTTGAAGATCTAACTTCAATGGATATTTTAATTTGCTTTTTCCTTTTCCAAGCATAATGTGATAAGTCCAATATTTGTCAGACATACCAAAACTTCCCAAAATCTAAGTTGACTGCCATTTCGCATTTTACATTTTGAGAAATTATCTCATAATACATCTCTTGTATACCATGTATCCGCCATTACAAGGAAAAATCATTCAGTGTTTGGCACAAGGGCACATTTCTCACATTGCGCAGAGTTTTACAACTATTTCATTACAGATTTGTTAACTGCTAACTTCTGACTGCATTTATTTGCAAGTTTGCCCTGAAGTGTAGCTTGGAAACTATAGGGAGAGGCAGAGGAGTCAGCAAGTGTGAGGAGAGGACAGTGTCAGTGCTGCTTTTGGGTTGGAAAAACTCAGAGACTGTGTTGGTTTCACAGGGTGATGCAATATTGAGGGCCGAAGGGCCTGTACTGCTTTGTAATGTTCTATGTTCTATGAATTCCTGGCGGAACTTAACCCAACCAGCAAAATGATTTACAGGTTGGAAATTTCCACCAAGAAATGTGTTTTGAAGTTTAATGCCTGAGAGCAGGTGGGGTATTGGGGAAGAGAGAATATGAGAGAAATAAGGGGGGCGAGGACAAGTACTATGATGGAAAGCATGCCAGGGATCTGCAGTGAGGGGCGTTTGGGGGTATCCAGTAATGGTGGATTTGACTAACAAGTGGAAAATAGTTTGATAATGATTCAGAGGTGGTAGTTTCCTGGCTAGATCATTGGGCCAGGAGACATACACCCGTTCCCTTTGGCCAAAAGCAGTGCTGTAAAGGCAGTTACCTCAAGCATTTAGACATATTTGCCTTCCTGCAGCTGGTGATTACCCTGTGAAACATAGGTTCAAATCCCACTGTAGCAGCTCAAAATTCGGTTCAATTCGTAAAATCTCGAACTGAAAGTTCATCACAATGATAGCTTCATAGTCATTATCAATGATTGTCCTCATAACCCATCAAGTTTTCCAAAATGCATTTTGAGATAGGATATGTGCCACCCTTACTTAATTTGATCTATATAAAATTCTAGATCCACATTATTGCCTCAACTGCCCTTTGAAATTGTTTATCTCACACTGAGTTCAAGGGGCAATGAGATTGGGCAATAAATGCTTGCCTAACCGATGAGACTTGCATCCCATGTTGGAATTAAAAATTACAGTCAATGGTAAATTCAATCTGAACATTATTTTTGGATAACTGGAGTGATGGTGTTCTCCCAAAACTAGCAAGCTCAGCCCCGAGACCAAGTTGGCTTTCCGATCTCGCCAGATTTTGACTCGGGTGGTTTACCCAGTGGCTTGTTCATGTTAGATAAGTCATGTGGGGTCAAGGGTCACTTGGAGAGCAGGTATGGATAATCAGGTCAAGCTACAAATCTGGTAACAAATCACCAATACAGCATCTTGCTGAATCGTCTAGCTTAATTATTTCGAATGCAGTTTTATTCAGTTAAAACTTATGAGTGGCACATTCTAAAAATGTCTGTTTTTCATTATTCTCCCATTTGGATGGTCAGATTTGAAACACTGTACCTGTAAACTGAAATGTTCTCTTTTGGACTTCATACGGTTTTTATTATCTGTACATGTCATCCCAAATGCTGTTCCTAGGATTTCTGCGATAGAAACAAGCTTTTTATCTTGGCATTAAACAAAGCCTCTTCATTATTCTTCTTGAAAATTAGAATTCCTTCTCAGATTCCTGGTTAATTTTGTGAATCTAACTATTCCTGCAAATGTCCCTTGTGATGAATCCTGACATCCCCTATTGTATCTTAATGCTCTCCATTGTACCTTGTGGGATTTACTTCCTTATACATTAAGAATCTTAGACTATGCACATAGAATGTAAAGTGGGCTGGCTGCTTCTGCTTTTGTCTGGTGGGTGTTTTATAGAGTCTAATCATGTATTCTTTGTGGAATATTCAACTACAATTGCACTCTATGATGGTTTCTGACAGGGAAAAATAATTTTCTAGTCCTTTGCAGCATTCTATTTAATTCCATCATTAAGGCAATAGCAACCCAGACAAACAACTATTGTCATTATTAACTCCAATGTTATTTCCTGGAATAAGGAGGCCAATGAACACCAGAGCCATTGTTCATTGTGGTTATTATTCTTTCTATATTTATATTACTATCTTTTGGTTTATCTGTTCATTACTGACAAGTATGCTTATCTTTGACATGTCAAGCTGTCAATTTGGATATTGGACAAAACCACTCTCCAATCCAGGTCCTGTGCACCTGTATAAATACCGAATTGACCTCATGACATTACAGACTGCTGTTTTCCAACACACAAAAAATGTGCATCAGTCAAATGCTGTTCTGGAGGTACCTTGAAGTTGCCTTGACTAAAGGATTGGAATCCCTTTTCCGAGATTGATCAGGTGAAACAATTACGCATTTATGTGCTTTTATTTTTCTGGTCAATTTTCCAATGGAAGATCCTGTAGAACTCAGTCAGTATTGGAACCATTGGAGACATAAACAATGGGAATCTAACCTACAAACTGCTGTACTTTTGTAAGTGTTCACTGATGTACTGCAAAGCTATGGCATATTTAAAGCAGCTTTTCAGTGAATCAGCAAATCAGGGAGTGAATAGATGTATATGTCAATACTTAAAGGCGCAGAGTATGTGAGCTAAGGAGGTAAGGTGCAATTATTAAATAGCTGAGTGTTTAAGGTGGCATGTGGGTAGGGTGGCAGGAGAGTGAGTGGGTAGATGAATCAACAGGGCATAGTCAGATAGGATTGGCAAGAGGTTATCAGATCAAGGAGTAGTCAAGTTGAGTTGGTGGGTGAGGGGTCAAGGCTGGGATTGGGTTGGGATTGGAGGAGGAGGTAGATGAAGAGTTGGAGAGATTCTAGTGATGGGGGAATATCAAGACTTTGTGGGGTTGGATCAGCTGACAAGATACTCAATTAGTTTGGGGTCGATTTTTGGATGGTTAGGGTAGGCAGCTCAGGTGGTGGGATCATAGTTACTATCAGTTTGTGGATTGAGTGTGATGGGGACGCTGAGGAGGGAACTGGTTAAGACAGGGCAAAGTCAACTCAAGCTGGGATGCGGTCTTGTTGGGTTGGTTTGTAGGAAACTTGGGGATGGGATTAGGGCTTTGGTCAACAGGCCATGGGTGAGGAGGAGGGGTTTAGTTACATTGTTACCTTCATGAGCTGTTGAGCATGCTAAATTTACTTCCAGATTCATCAGCCTAACTGGAGAAACTGCTCAGATCCTTCTCCATCATAAGTAGAGAATTCTTTCAGCTACTTTCTGCTGCATTATATTTTTCACTCAGTGATAATCTGGCCTCTTGTCACCTTGCAAGTCTCCATGGAATTTTAATGACGAGGACAACCCTGGTTACTCAGCTGAATCTTGCCTTGATGAGAGTGTCAAGGCTTTCCCTAGCACTATACATTAAGCCCTGGAAGGTCAATTTTGGAGGGCCCACCCAAACTGGTCAAGATTTTGAAATGTTATTTTTTTTTAACAAATATTGAATGTTTATTAATAGTCCTGATCATCAAATGGCAATGGTTGCATGCCTGTATTTTAGGGTTCCCAGCTTGTTTCATCATCAATATCTTCAGCATCCAGGAGCTGCACAGAGAGGCTGTTCAATTAAAGCAACTGAGATTGCCTTGTTTGTGCTATGTTATATCAGCTACCTGAGATCTTTTAAGCTCCATTTCAAGATACTTTTTGCTATTGTCACAATATATTGAAGGAAATGAATCCCTTATTATTTATGAAAGAGGCTGATGGACGACTGTTGGTCATGTGAATGCAGTTTATCATGTTCTGCACCTGAGGGAATCCTGTCCCGGCGGTAAAGCCCTCGTAGCCCAAGAGAAAAGTACTGCTTCAAACTGTTATACAAGGTTCCTCATGGTAGACTGGTTAGCAAGGTTAGATCTCATGGAATACAGAGAGAATTAGCCATTTGGATACAGAAATAACTCAAAGGTAGAAGACAGAGGGTGGTGGTGGAGGGTTGCCTTTCAGACTGGAAGCCTGTGACCAGTGGAGTGCCACAAGGATAAGTGCTGGGTCCACTCCTTTTTGTCATTTATATAAATGATTTGGATGTGAACATAAGAGGGATAGTTAGTAAGTTTGCAGATGACACCAAAATTGGAGGTATAGTCGGCAGCGAAGAAGATTACCTCAGATTACAGTGGGATCTTGATCATATGGGCCAATGGGCCGAAGAGTGGCAGATGGAGTTTAATTTACAGAAATGGGAGATGCTGCATTTTGGAAAGGCAAATCAGAGCAGAATTTATACACTTAATGGTAAGGTCCTGGGGAGTGTTGTTAAACAAAGAGACTTTGGAGTGCATGTTCATAGTTCCTTTAAAGTTGAGTCGCCAGTAGATAGGTTAGTGAAGCAGGCGTTTAGTATGCATTCTTTTATTGGTCAGAGCAATGAGATTAGGTGTTGGGAGGTCATGTTGTGGCTGTACAGGACATTGGTTAGGGCACTTTTGCCATATTATGTGCAATTTTGGTCTCCCTCCTATGAGAAGGATCATGTGAAACTTGAAAGGGTTCAGCAAAGATTTACAAGGATGTTGCCAGGGTTGGAGGAATTGAGCTATAGGGAGAGGCTAAATAGGCTGGGGCTGTTTTCCCCGGAGTGTTAGAAGCTGAAGTGTGACTCTATAGAGGTTTATAAAATCATGAGGGGCATGGGTAGGGTAAATAGACAAGGTCTTTTCCCTGGGATGGGGCATCATCCAGAGCTGGAGGGTATAGCTTTAGGGTGAGAGGGTAAAAATTAAAAAGGGACCTAAGGAGCAACATTTTCACGCAGAGGGTGGTGCGTGTATAGAATGAGTTGCCAGAGGAAGTGGTGGAGGCTGGTACAATTACAACATTTAAAAGGCATCTGGAAGTTTAAATTAATAGGAAGGGTTTAGAGGGATATGATCCAAGTGTTGGCAAATGGGACTAGATTAATTTAGGATATCTAGTTGGCATGGATGAGTTTGACTGAAGGGTCTGTTTCTGTGCTGTACGACTGTATGACTCTACGTCTCTATGACACAGCACCCACCACTTGAGTGATGTATTTCTGGATGTCAAGTTGTGAAATCTAGCAACTGTCAGCAGCCAAACTGAAAAAGATCATGAGATGAAGGAATTTGGCTACGACTGCGACAGGGAATAGATGTCCAGTCGCAGTTCCTTCTCTCAGATTCTCCTCTCCAGGGACCTGTGACCATATGCCCATTGGACCCACGGCCTCTGAGGGCATGCTGCACACACAGGTTAAGCTTGCACACTCTGTGTCAAAAGTCATGACTTGAATTTTGGATTTGCATGTGCAGCTACCCTTCATGCTGTTGCTGCTCTTCCTGTTGTTGGTCCTTACTGTGGGGCTACTCAGTTGGTAGATCTGCAGGTCCTTCTCAGTGTTCTACCCAACTTCCACGTCGGTGGTTTCCCAACTCCTTTTTCAAGTTCAAAGAGATAAGGATTGACATCTTGATCAGGTTTCAATGCTACTTCAGAATCTTCCAGCAATTTCCCCACCCAGAAAACCATCAGTAACAGCAGTCAAAATTAGCTACTTGTGTGAGTGGTTTCAATGGATTATCCACTACATTATACACTCTCACACACACCCTGACAGACAAGCACAATTACCCACACATACACACATACACTCACACTCATGTGCACACCCTCTCACAGGCATATACTCCGTCAAACACACACTCTATCAAGCATGCAAACACACTTTTTCACATGCACACACACACGTAAGTCTATGGGTTAATCTAGATTTGCAGATACATACTTACAATTTAATTTAAAATGTGCACAATCTGTATCAGTCAATGTGACATTTTACAAATCCTTACTTTGGAAATAGAACTAGTCTGACTCCAGGTTGGGACATAGACAGACTCTAACCTCACACCTTTAATGCATTGTCTGAGCTGAGATGTCACCTTTTTTTAATCCACTGATAAAAGCTTAAATTATCTCAGGGCTGTAACTTGAAAGACATTCTTCAATTTACATATTAATCAATCAAAACCTGCATCCCATTCTAGGTGATTAAAGACTTAACAGCCATCTAGGTTTGTCTAATACATTGCATCAGTCGTATGCCACTTTGATCTTTTACTATAAATTCTGTGTCCTATGTACCTGCCCCCTAGCGACCCGATGAAGGAACAGGGCTCCGAAAGCTCGTACTTCCAAATAAACCTGTTGGACCACAGCCTGGTGCATGATGTTTAATTTTGTCCACCCCAGTTCAACACCTCCACATGGCTTTTTGCCATACCCATGGCAAAGATGTCCTGCGCTTGTACTCACCTCTTAGAACCCACCGAGCTTCAACATTCTATGTGACTCAGAAGCTGCGGGTTCAGAAAAGAAATAAAGTAGCCTTGGCTCCTTGAATACTCCACATCCACGATGAATTAAAAACATTACAAAAATACTGCAATTAATTCCCTGCTGCAGCAGCACTGATTGATAATAATGCATATAATCTGATCTCGACAAAATTAACAGGAGAGAGGAAAATCTTGGCAGAGTAGCCCGAGACCGGTTTTCCCCTAATTTCCTGCTTCCCCATCACCGCCCGCAAACAAACATTACCAACATCCCATGACTCAAGTCCCTTTAATTCTTTTGCTCTTTCCATAGAAGCTGCTTGACCTGCTGTGTATTGTCAACATCCTCCAAGGAAAGTGTTGCCAGATGATTGAGTTAAAAATACAATTCCGAAAACAACCATAAAATCAGACTGCAGCATGTCTGAAGTTCAGAAGTTGTCATTTTGAAAATGAACTATTTCTCCCATTTAGGAATCTCAGGTTTTCTTTGCTCCTGCAGCTTTCTAGCAACCGTACATCCCAAGTGGAGTTTAAATGCAGCCAGGAGCCTTGATTTGTATTTGGCTTCCATTCATTAGACTGCAGAGATGCATACTGTGCTCCACTTGCTGACTGAACCTATGGTGCTGCAACTAAAAACACAGTGAATCCTAGCAACAGCATTTCAAGCAGTGTTCTGCACTCTCGAATTTTCTCAATACCCAGGGAAGAACAATAGGGAGCTGCACACAATGGGAGACCCTGCCATAGCTGTGGTCTTACAAGATATCCTTTCTAACTTTTCTCATTTTATATATTCAATTTTGAAGTGAGCACAAGCGATGAATGAAGGAGTAATGAGAGGATGTTTTATGCTCCACCTGCAATCCTTAGGCTTTTAATAGCATATAAATGAACAGTTAATGCTCACCAAGCTAGTCAGCCCACATCCCAAACAGTCGGATAAGTATCTTGTGAAAATACAGTGAATGATATGTTCACTGTAATGCACTTATTGGTATATAAAATATTCACATTTATCTGGTTGTGTGTCCGAATCTTTTATTTTAATCAAGCAGCTAACATTATTTAATGTAATAGAAAGCCCGATTCATAAAGTTCGTAATAGTAATGTTATGAGCCAATCCCTTAAAGGCAGTTATGTATTTTAAGAGGTATTTTAATACTTGGAAGGTAGCGTTAAAAGCAAATTCATGATGCATGATGGATATATTTAACTCTTTTCATGTCGCACAAAATCTGGTTCTGAGCTAACATCTGATAGCAAAATCTATTTAATTGCCATATCAAATTAATATATCTAAATAACATATCCTACGACCAGTTATGTTTTTTTGTAGGTTACTCATTGTTGGTTTGTGGGAAAATACAGCAAATTCCACAAAGAACCAATCAGGTAAATAATCATTTAATTTGTCCTTAGTAGTCTAAGATCTGGGATTTTATTGGCTGACTCATTCATTTATCGATCCTCTGAATTCTCAAATGAAAAACAGAAAAAGTCCTTTGACAGGATGGGATACCCCAATCCAATTCAGAGATAACCATTTACAGTTTAACCAGTTTGCTGTCTGAATATTCACTTTTGTTTTAGTATAGTGTTACGTTGACTTCAGTTGTTCAAAAGTAAACAGGTCACCACCAGACATGACTCTGAATGCCTGCTTGAGAAAGGCTCCAATGAAGTGCAGAAGAACCAGCAGTAACTCATGGGAATATGGAAACCTCACAGTCCATCTTTCAGTCCTAACACTGGCAATGAATATCCCAAGCTTGATGTCACCTGATCACTTTTTCCTTATTTATCTCACATTGCATTTTCCAATGCTCAAGATGCTCATGTTGATGAAATTAAGCTGAAGGCTCATAAGGTAATGCCTAAAACTGAATACACTAGGCATAACCTTTGTGTTATGACTCATGCAACCCTACTCAAAATTAATTCTTAAGATGATTTGATCTCTTTGATCGATTTGAAAGGTATCTTTTAATAGTGAAACACCTTTCATAATTGGCGGAGAAGTAATATGAAACAACTTGGTGAATAGTGTTCGAGCAATTCTTACAAGGACCATTGAGCAGAAATTATATTTAAATTGTTACATCATTACAAAAAGTGGCCAGCTATGAGGATTAAAATTTATTTATGTAAAAAAATACGATTCTCCTTGCAAAGTATCATTAATGTGAAAAGTTTCCGCTTTATAGGACATATGCCAAAGTCAAATCATTTTAAACAGAGAGTTAATTAGCCATTGTAACATTTTCCTGTTCACTGTTAATGGATTTTTTTTGTGTGCTTGCCTGAAATTTGAAACCATATCTATGAATGACGATATGCAGCAAATCTCCTTAAGTATGAATCTGAAATATCCACTCAAAATAGACTACCATGTTTTTTCACGTAAGAATCTTAACAGCTGTTCATGGCATTGCTTATTGGATGCTAGAATCACACTTTTGTTGAGGTGTAGAAGTGGAGGAGGAATGCAAGCATTTGAAAGGAAACTTAAATGAATCCACTCAAACAGCACAGTTGGTGTTTATTTGACTGATCAAATTTGAATAATTTATCTCATGTGCAAGGTCGATATCTCAATCAATAACATACAAATCAGCATCAAAGATGACACACAAATTCTTTGTCCTGCAACTCCCATTCTTCAATCAGAACCTTCTACTGGGAGCACCACCCTTCTTAACTGTAATAGTGACTTGGGGCATTTCTTGGAACAGGATTATAGCCTGACTTGTTGGCTGTAGGCTTGCTGGTACAGCTCTGCCTTAGCGATCCATTTTGGGAGAATGAACAGGTTTCAGACGTGGTAAGAACAAGTCAGGATTTCCAAAACCTTGGAAAGGCAGCAGCTTTACCAGGAGAGGTGGGCTGCTTGGGTAGGACGGGGACCTCCATCTCAAGTTAAAAAGTGATTATCACTTCAGAGGTTAAGGATTAAAATGCAATCACTGCTGCTTTGGTTCCCCGTGAGGTAATGAGTAGGGTAGTGGTTGGGGCAGGAGTCAGAGATAGTTAGAGACTCTACCACAGGATGCTCTGCAGATCACTGACTTATACATCCCCAGTGACGGGGTATCTTGAAGATACCTTAAATGCCCAGACCAAGTGCAAGTAAGTCTCCAGAAATTGCTGGGATTTGGCCTCAGCTGAATGGTTTCTCCTTAGCTGCTAGTTCCTTTGGTGTCCCTACTTTGTACTGCATAATTGGGCACTTAATCAAGTAGACTGGCTACTCACCATCTTTCCAACCTTAGACCTTGTGTATTTCATTGCATCTCTGATAAGATTATCTGGAGACTGGAATAACTGATCCACCCACTTAATATCCTCAAATCAAAATTTCCATTCAGCCTGTCGGGGTGGAAAGATTTGACTCTCAGTCAGCACTGAGGAAATTGCGGTATCTCTTTTGGACAGAGAAAACATTGAAACCACTTGCATTTTCCTTGCAAGATCCTGACAGCAATACTTTAGAACTGCTAAGTGACTCAACTTAGATTAAGGTGTTTTATTTCAAAAGTCCATTGGAAATTTTATAATTGCTCTCTTTTTCAGCTTTTTCATTATTCTATTTGTGGTTTGTTTTTTCACGTTCTCCCTCTAATGTAGCTGGTGCAGCCAACTGGCAAATATTACACCACATAGAGTTAACAGTGCCAAATTACAAAGTACATTGTCCATTCTCACAAATGTAATGTGTTCCATTTATTAAATAAACCATCCCTTGAATAATAGTTGCCTGAAGGTTTCAGAAAAGTTGTATCAGTTTATAACATTCTCTATATTGATGAAATACTCAAAATAAAAATAAAAAGTCCTATGGTTTTCGTCAATAAATTTTCAATAAAACATAGCAGTAAAAGGTGAGCGTTTACAAACAGAAATCCCTAATTTGATCTGTGAATGGTTAGACTTGCTATCAATTGTTAAACAACTTCCCCAATGAGGCCAAACCCAACAATTGCTGGAGGCAGCTTACTGGTAACTGACCAGCACCATTCACAGTATCCTCTAGATGCCTGTCACCATAGATAACAAGGTATCTTGTGGTGACATCTCCAACCATTGCACATCTTCCCTTCGTTCTGTCTCACACAGGTGCCAAGGTATCTGTGGTCACGTCTTCATTTATTTTGTAGAAATAATACAATTTTATACAGTAAGAAATAATTTAGAGATAATACAAGATGAAAGTGTCACAAAGTCCCCATTTAATAATTTAATTCAAGGAGCTGTTGAGTTTCATCAACTGAAAATAAAAACATCGGTAAAGTTTATAATCTCAACCCATCGCTTTCTGGACAGGTATAAGTCCCCTTTGGACTATTATCCTAGATAAAATTTAGAATGACTGAAAAGAGTGCTTTTGTGAACACTTTCCATCTTACGCTCATCAGGACAGATGCGAGCATGCCAAATTTAAAGAAAGAAACAATTTATACCACATGAAAAAAAGGTGTCAATTGGTTGGAAAATTGTGAGGCACTGCCTTGGAGAATGTAGAGAACTACCATGACTCACATCTTTATTTCATTCAAAAAGGAGTGACACCTGGACACCTGGCAGCATGGTAGCTCAATGGTTAACAATACTGACTCGCAGAGCCAAAGACCTGAGTTCATTCCATCCTCTGGCGACTATCTGTGTGCAATTTGCACATTCTCCCTGTGTCTGCATGGGTTTTCTCGGGTAATTCGGTTTCCTCCCACAGTCCAAAGATGTTTAGGTTAGGTGGATTAGCTATGCTAAATTGCCCATGGTGTAAAGAGATGTGCAGGTTAGGTGGATTAGTCATGGGAAATTGGTTGCAGGGATAGGGTAGAAGGTGGGTCTTGGTTGGATGCACTTCAGAGAGTAAATATGGACTTCATGGGCTTCTTCATCAAGTCTGCTTCCACACTGTAGTGATTCTATGATTCTATGGGCACATCCTGTTTCCTGCAGAGGCCAGATCTCTGCTTATAAATACAAAGGATTGAGATAACATACCTATTACAGAAACATGGTTCAGAGAGGGACAGAACCTTAATGTTCCAGGGAATAGATTAAATAGGGAAAAAAAAGCGGTGGGGGGGGGGTGGGGGGGGGGGGGAGGCAAGAGAGGAAGTGGAGTGGCCTTTTGGATAAGAATATATTATGGCTGTACTTAGGGACGATATTCCTTAGAGAATGTCCATGACATTATATGGGTGAAACTGAGGAATAGGAAATGGATGATCAATTTATTGCGATTGTACTATAGGTTCCTTAATAGTCAGCAGGAAATTGATAAGCAAACATGTAAGAAGATCTCAGGTATCTATATAAATAACAGTAGGGGATTTTAACTTTCCAAACATAAACTGGAACTGCCAAAGTGTTAAGGGTTTTGATGGTGAAGAATTTATCAAGTTTGTTCAAGAAACTTTTCTTATTCAGTATATGTATGTACTTACTGGAGAAGGAGCAAACGTTGACCTTCTCTTGGGAAATAAAGCAAGGCAAGTGACTGAGGTGTCTGTGTGGGAGCACTCTGGGGCTAGTGATCATAATTCTATTAGTTTTAAAATAGCTATGGAAAAGAATAGACCTGATGTGAATGTTAAAGTTCTAACTTGGAGTAAGGCCAACTTTGATGGTATTAGGTCAGAACTTTCAAAAGTTGTTTGGGAGAGGCTATTCACAGGTAAAGAGATGTGTGGAAAGTGGGAGGCCTTTAAACATGAGATAAAGAGAGTTCAGAGACAGTATGTTCCTGTTAACATGACAGAACTTTGGAAAGAAATAGTGATATCTTGAAAAGTGTCCATATTACAGAGCAGGAAGTGCTGGACATCTTAAAACACATACAGACGAATAAATAAGGTGTATCGAGAACTTTGTGAGAAGCTAGAGAAGAGATTGCTGAGATGTTTGGATCATCAATAGCTGAAAGACTGGAGGTTGTCTCATGTAATACCATTATTTAAGAAAGGTGGCAAGGAAATGTCAAGAAACTATAAACGATGAGCATGGTGTCAGTTGTGAGCAAGTTATTAGAGGGATTTCTGAGGGACAGGATTTACATGCATTTGGAAAAGCAAGAAGTGATTACAGAGGATCAACATGGCTTTGTGTGTGGGAAATCATGTCTCACTACCTTCATTGAGCTTTTTTGAAAAAGTGACAAACAAGATTGATGAAGGCAGAACGGTGAATGTTGTCTATATGGACCTCAGCAAGGTGCTTGACAAGATTTTGTGTGGCAGACTCACTAGCAAGTTTTGATCACATGGAATCCAGGGGAAGCTAGCCAATTGGATGCAAAATTGGCTTGAAGGTAGGAGACAGAGTGTGGTGCTGGACGATTGATGTTTAGACTGGAGGCTTGTTAGATGGAGCTCAATTTATATAAGTGAGATGTTACATTCTGCTGAGGCAAATCAGTGCAGGTTTGCTGAACAAAGTGTTCTAGGGGTGGAGGTGCATAGTACCTCGAAAGTGGAGTCACAGGTCAACAGAATAGTGAAGAAGGCATTTGGCACGCTTGCCTTCATTGGTCAGTGCATTGTGTATAGGAGTTGGCATGTAATGTATAAGTCATTGGTTTGGCTACTTTTAGAACACTACATTCAGTTCTGGTCTTCATGCAATAGGAACAATGTTGTGAAACGTGAAATGGTTTAGAAAAGATTTATAAGGATGTTGCCAGTGTTGAAGAGTTTGAGCTCCAGGGAGAGGCTGAATAGGCTGGAGCTACTTTTCCTGGAGCATCGGAAACTGAGGGGTGATATTATAGAGATTTATAAAATCATGAGGGGCAAGAATAGGGTTGAATAGCCAAATTCTTTGTCCCACGGTAGGGAGTCCAAAACTAGAGGGCATAGGTTTAAGGTGAGAGGGGAAAAAAAATTAAAAGGCACCTAAGGGGCAACTATTTCACACAGAGAGTGGTGCATGTGTGGAATGAGCTGCCAGAGGAAATGGTAGATGTGGGTACAACTACAACATCTAAAAGGCTTCTAGATGAGTTCATGAATAGGGAGAGTTTTGAGGGCTATGGGCTAATTGCTGGCAAACTGGTCTAGATCAGTTTAGGATATCTGGTTTGGCATAGAGTTATAGAGTCATAGAGATGTACAGCATGAAACAGACCCTTCGGGCCAACTTGTCCATTCCGACCAGATATCCCAACCCAATCTAGTCCCACCTGCCAGCATGTGGCACATATCCCTCCAAACCCTTCCTATTCATACACCCATCCAAATGCCTTTTAAATATTGCAATGGTACCAACCTCCACCACTTCCTCTGGCAGCTCATTCCATACACGTAACACCCTCTGAGTGAAAAAGTTGCCCCTTGGGTCTCTTTTATATTTTTCCCCTCTCACCCTAAACCTCTGCCCTCTCGTTCTAGACCCCCAAGTCCCAAGGAAAATACTTTATCTATTTATCCTATCTATGCCCCTCATGATTTTATAAACTTCCATAAAGTCACCCCTCAGCCTCCGACGCTCAAGGGAAAACAGCCCTAGCCTATTCAACTTCTCCCTATAGCTCAAATCCTCCAACCCTGGCAACATCCTTGTAAATGTTTTTCTGAACCCTTTCAAGTTTCACAACATCCTTCTGATAAGAAGGAGACCAAAATTGCACGCAATATTCCCACAGTGGTCTAACCAATGTCCTGTACAGCCGCAACATGACCTCCCAACTCCTGTACTCAATACTCTGACCAATAAAGGAAAGCATACCAAATGCCTTCTTCACTATCCTATCTACCTGCGACTCTACTTTCAAGGAGCTATAAACCTGCACTCCAAGGTCTCTTTGTTCAGCAACACTCCCTAGGACCTTACCATTAAGTGAATAAGTCCTGCTAAGATTTGCTTTCCTAAAATGCAGCACCTTGCATTTATCTGAATTAAACTCCATCTGCCACTCCTCAGCCCATTGGCCCATCTGATCAAGATCCTATTGTAATCTGAGTTTGTGTCCATGTTGTATCATTCTATGACTCTGAATGTACATTGCTTTCTGCAAGTGCAAATAAGCTACATTGTGGGCCCAAGTGATAATCTTAAATTGTCAATGTTACTCTTAGTACATTTGTAATTCATCAGCAAATGTTGTCCGATCTCCAAATGTTGATATTATGTTCTGTTGTTTGCAACGTGGTCTGGTTCAGGATAATCAGTACTCTGCTAATTGCAAGCAGTCAAAAGAACATGAAGCTGGGTTTGATTTGCTCGTTATTGGAACATAATGCCTACATCCCTGGCATTGCACTGACACTGGCATTCATAAACCACATTACTCATTTGTGTGCGATGCAGAAAACCTTTTTTGCCTTGGTGGCAAAATGGATGGTATGCTCCGCTAACAGGATATAAGAAACTCATATGTGGCTGTATATGTTATACTTAAAAACAAAATGTAAGAGTTGTAGTCTAATTTCCTGATGTGTCAGAAACCAAGACACTATACCAAAGATATTAGGTGTTGAGATGTACTGATGGCTTGCAATGATCATGCTATGATACTTATGTAGTTTTTGTAACATACAGACTACAGTACCCCGTGCTTTATTTACATTATAATCAAGGCACTTGTGTGTCTTGGCTCAATTTGGACGTACTTTAATATACTTCCCTCAGCATGTCATTCTGCAAGAGGACTCAGGAAGGTGGAGACTGAGAATTTTATACCAGAAGGGCACATACGACAATGACACCATAAGAATGTCTGAAAGATGAACCATATATCTGCTGTGAGACAGAGGACAAAAGGTGTTGATCACAAGGGTATACAATTACCATGACAATTCTAATCTGATTCACAAATATCAGAAATACACATCCAAGCAATATACTGGGCATTGGATAAAATTGTAGCAACTGCAAAATTAAAAGCAGCCCAACAGATTCTTTCAGATATTCAAAGAGATCGATTTGTTGGTTGAATTTGCATCCTTCTGAAACGAGTAGTTCTCAATACCCTGAAATAAATTAGCTTGTAGTTTGTTGTGAGATTGCTGTGCCTATTTCACATAAATTTATTCTGGTAGCTCACCTTTTGACCAGAATATATAAATGACTGTTCCACCTTTCTTTCATCATATGCAGTTATATTTTACTTGGTAAGTGGAAGACACTTTAATTGCAGTATAGCATATTCCCCTTCAAATAAATGGAGACAGAACTATTTTTACAAGGGGTAAAATGATACCAGGCATTAGCAATAACTTGGTAATTCTCCAGTTTCAAGCCCTGTTCCTACTCAAAACACATATAAAAACTGTGCAATTTCTTGGTGTGGGTCTATGCATGCACAATGAACTTATAAGTAATCAATTCTCTTCAAATAGAAGCAGTGAATTGCTTTAAGTGATTAGAGGTTCATAATTTATTGTTGGCCTATACCCACAATCACTGGAATATGGAATAAATTCCTTTGAATTAAAATCAGAACCAAGCTGCCATTCACAGAATCACTGAATCATAGAGCACATAATGAGTCCATTTGGCCTTGGCTTATGTGTCAGTTTGTTGAAAGAACTGATCCAATTAGGTTTACTCCTTTGAACTTTAATCCTAGCCTGTAATTGAGAATTGAACTACCCACTATTACTGGAGTACCATCAGATTTCCCATATCAATGGGCATCTTGAGTTAGAGGACTTCTTGGTTTAGAATAAGAAAAGATCAGTTTTACAAAACATGAATTTTCTTCCTCTCCACAGATGTTGCCTGACCTGAGGACAGCATTTTCGAACATGATTTGTCACCAGTTGGTGTTTGACACATGGGCTTAACATGAAACCAACTAAACAAAGTAACATGAACAGAAGGGATGTATTGTTGTGATCAGAGGTATTGATTTTGATTCATTATGGATATCACAGGGCTGCAGGTGGTGACAATGTTAATAATGAAACAGCCAAACACTGCTGGAAAGCAGATCAATGGAAGATGGCTGAAACCTATTCCAATTTAATTAATAAAGGAAAGAGTTGATCTGGAGGGTCAGAGCTCAACAAAGGAGGAAGGAATTAAACTGAAGTGGGTTAACATGAGTAAAGAATGGACATGAGAAAATGTGCCGGGGTTGGATTTAAAAGAACAGTTTTCTGTATAGGGAGCAGGATTCAAAGTCAAAGAGGCTAGAGGGAGGCAAATTTTAAATGGAGTAGAAGGCCAGAAGGAAAATGGCCTCTGTTTCAGTCAGAACTTGTTAAAATATACTCCCGGAGTAGGTAATGAATGAGAGGAACACATAAAAGCACAGGCAATGTATTCTGACAGAAAAAGATGAAATGATTATAAAAATATTGAGGTGCAGGAGGTGAGTCAATGACTACACAATATCCAGCCTCTGACGTACTGCCGTAGGCATAGTATTACCTGCATGACTTATTTAAGTTCATTATCAATGGGTGACTGCAAGATGTTGATTTTGGGGATTTGATAGTGGAAGTGCCATTGAATGTCAAGGAAAGCAGGTGAGAGTCCCTCTTGTTGGTGATAATTGTTACTTCACACTAGTCAATTTTCAGTCAGTTACTGAATATGCACATGGTCATGCTGCAAATGATCACTAAATTTTTCGCTATCTCATGTAAAAAGAATTAAACTATTTTGGAAGGAAGGCCATCGTTCAAGCAGCTGAAGAGGGTTGGACCAAGTACACCACCCTGAAGACACTTGTGCCCTGTCCTGAACCGTAGATGCTAGACTTCCACAACCACAACCATCTTCGTACAACCCTTCCTCCAAATCAGCATTAACTTCAATTTTGGCCTCTTGATGCAACATTTGCTTTTCTATTACAGTCACTCACACCTTACCTCAGGAATTCAGCTTTGATATCCATTTTTACACCAAGCTTATAATGGGATCTGGAGCCAAGTGATCCAAGCACAGCCGAAACTGAACAACGTTTACGTAGGTGCTGAAGTGCAGTTTCCATAATAGGGGGAGCGTAAACCTGATTGGGTGAGTGAACACTTGAACATGAGCAATTGTTGAGGTAGTCTGTGCCAGATCGGATTTTGACATAATTCCAATGCTTGGTGTTCCATGCTGAACCGGAATTCCTTGTAAATCTTTTTTAGATTTGGTGACCCTCCATATTACTAAACCTGTGGATCTTATGAAAACATCTGTCAGATTAATCTTGATCACATTTGCTCCTTGATGTGCTCTATGGAGTGGTCAAGCACAGTATATCTGCTCCCATATTTGCCTCAGATGAATTCTAGTTGGGTGCTAGCATGTAAGTTTCATATATACATGCACACATACATGTATTATATGGATTCCAGCTGATGTTAATAATGGACAAGTCAGATCCCAAAACAAAATCTGGATTCATAAATTATATTTTCTTCATTTTCAAATTAAACGCAATGGTATTTCACTACTAGAACATAAGCACATCAAGGTGCAGATTTGGTTTTAACAATAAAGCTGAAGTTTATTATGCAAAATCAAATAAATAAAATAAACCGAGATATCGAAATGTAAAGCAATTTCAAACACTCAGCAAAATTATCTCCTTTGATTCCCCCAATACTCATTTTAGAGTTAATCAAAACCAGAGATATTTTCTATCCCTATCAAATTCATAGGTTGACTTTATTGCTTTCTCAGTTCCTGTCCTGTGAACTGTGAAATCTTTTTCTTTAACTTATACAACTGAGATCCTTACACTGAGGTAACATTCTCTTAATTAATCTGGACCAACTCATTTTTCGAGAAGAAACAATTTTTATCTCTGACTTCGGTCAGGTTCCTCTGAAACAAACAAAGTTTTCAAGCCAAGGATTTTTTCCAAGCTAAAAATAATCCTTGACCATTCTAAAGCCAAAGCATGCAAAAGTATTTCAATGTTTCCATCTCCTATTGTAGACTCCACAATATGAACACACTTCTATCAACTATCTAGGAGGTCTCCAATCATCTTGCCTGCATTGCTCACACTAGGAGAAAGTGAGGACCACAGATGCTGGAGATCAGAGTCAAAAAGTGTAGCATTAGAAAAGCACAGATGGTCAGGCAGGAGAGTTGACATTTGAGCATAAGCAAGTCTCCTCTCCTGACATTTGAGCAAAAGTCAACTCTCCTGCTCCTTGGATGCTGCTTGACTTGTTGTGCTTTTCCAGCACCACACTTTTTGACTACATTGCTCACACCTTTGAGTATCAGAGTTGGGACATTATATTGAGGTTGTACAGGACATTGGGTGAGGCCTCTTCTGGAGTTCTGTGTCCAGTTCTGGTCATCCTGTTACACAATAAATCTTGTTACATTGGAGAGGGGTCAGAACAGAATTATCAGGAAGTTGCTGGGAATAGAGGGCTTAAGTTATAAGGACAGGCTGGATAGGCTGGGATGTTTTCACTGGAGTGTAGGTGGTTGAGAAGTGGCCTTATAGAGGTTTATAAAATCATGACAGTTGTAGATAAAGTGAATGGCAGGTGACTTTTTCCTGGGGTGGAGGATTTCAAGACTAGGGGACATATTTTTAAGGTGAGATGAGAAAGATTTAAAAATGTCATGAGAGGCAATGTTTTTGCACAGAGAGTGGTTCTTGTGTGGAATGAACTTTCAGAGAATGTGGATGTTGGTACAGTTACAATGTTTAAAAGACTTTTGGATAAGTACATGGAATAAGGGGTGTTTGGAGAAATATGGGCCAAGCTCTGCTAAGTGGGACTACTTTAGTTTGGGCAACATGGTCGGCATGGATGCATTGGAATGAAGAATCTGTCTCTGTGCAGTATGACTCTTTGACTCTCTGAGTCTATCTACTCTCTAATAAGTACTAATTTAAAGTTGAGGTTCCAAAAAGTGTGGCCTAGGTAATTATTAGCCCCTTCATAAAAATGGACACATGACATTAAAATCCAAACTCTAAAGAAATTGTATACATAGCACGTCTTTTGTCTATTATATATAACAGGTTGTAACATTCTTCTGCAGATTTGCCGTGTTAACTTGGCTGTTGCTTATACAATATCTTTACAATCTTGTAACTTTATTCTCCTAAAAAGTGTCTGAAACTTTCCTAGCTTTTAAAGAGAGTGATTGATCCTGAGTCACATCATAATGTAAATTTTTCATTCTGGTCCAAGCTCATAACTATCAACAGATTTTGAAATTAATTCCTGTAATCCAAGTTAAGGTAATAAACATATGTCAAGCAAAAAAATAGACATAGTATCAATTCCTCAGGATTGTCAGTATACACCATTCTCCAGTCTGAAAATCAACCATTTATTGCCACTGTCCCCTTCATTCTCTGGCCTCAACTTTACAGATAAATCTATTATGTAGCACTTTGTACTTACTAAATATCCATGCACATCACATCAATCACATTACAATCATTGACCCTCTCCATTACTGCAACCATTAAATTCAATCAAGTTAGTTAAACATAGCTTGCCTTAAAAAATCCATGTTGGATTTCCCTAATTCATCCACACTTGTCCAAGGAGATCCTGATCTCTTAAAGCTTTACTGTTCTAAGGTCAAACTGATCAGCCTTTATTCATTGGGTGTATCCTTACACTCCTTCTTAAATAAAGTGATAATATTTGTAATTTTCCAGTGCTCATGAATCACCTAGTATCCAAGGAAGATTGAAAGGTTATGGTTATCCCTCTAGATACAGAGGAACCTGATTATCCAGTGTTAGATTATCCAAATATTGGATTATCCAGCAAGATCACAAACTCCCAATGCTTGGCTAAACTATGTTCTCCGGCGTTTGATTATCCAGAATTTGATTATCCGAATGAAATACTCCCCGCCCATGTCCTTCGGATAATCGAGGTTCCTATGTATTTTCTAAATAACCTGTTCAGAGGTGCCATTACACACCTCTGGAGCAGTGGACCTTGAACTTTGCCCTCCTGCACAGATGTTGGGACATTGGAATTGAGCCACAACAGCATAATGGCTCTGCAATTTCAACCTTTTCCTTCTTCAGCTGCATTTCATTTGATCCTTATGTCTCACTAACTCTTAGGTAGTTTCAGAGCTGAAAATGTGTTGCTGGAAAAGCGCAGCAGGTCAGGCAGCATCCAGGGAACAGGAGAATCGACGTTTCGGGCATAAGCCCTTCTTCAGGAAAGGCTTATGCCCGAAACGTCGATTCTCCTGTTCCCTGGATGCTGCCTGACCTGCTGCGCTTTTCCAGCAACACATTTTCAGCTCTGATCTCCAGCATCTGCAGACCTCACTTTCTCCTTAGGTAGTTTCAGCCTGATCTAATCTCTCCTTTCACTTTCATTCATGTGATGTGGGCACCGCTGGCTAGGCCAGCATTTAGTTCTCCTGCATTACTTACCTAGAGGGCAACTAAGAGTGAACGGCTTAGCTGTGGAGTCACATGGAGGCCAAGTGGAAGATTTCTTTTCAAAAAGGACATGAGCAAACCAATTGATTTATATAAATATTTTGTTATGTGGCTGTTATTTAGGCTAACTTTTTATTCTAGATTTTCACTGACCATCAGCCATGGTAGAATTCAAGCCCATGTCTCTCAAATATTAACCTGGAGTTCTGAATCACGAGCCAACAACACTGCCTACTCTTGAATCATGTTTTAGCATGATCCAGCATTGACTCAATTGACTAATTTCTCTAAAACTTTGGAAGCATCTTCTTTGGTAAAGACAGGTTGAAACATTTGTTTAGACCAAGGAAAGCAGTGGCATTGCAATTCCATGCTTTTTACAATTTTCACCCAATTCAGAATCATTCTGCTTTGGAAAGATTTCCTTCATCAGTCTTGAGTCAAAAGTCTGGAACTCTTTACTAAAACAATACTATGGGACTATCTTCACTGGAAGTACTGCAGCAGTTCAAGAAGGTGGCTCACCAACACCATCTCAAGAACAACTAGAGATGGATATCAAGTGAACGTCAGTGATACCCATGTCCCATGAATGAATATCATGTTCATTTCTACCTTAATATATAGATGATCTAAAGAGCTTGGAAATTGATTCAAAGGGATATTAACCACCTTCAAAAGGTTCAGTAAAAAAAAAACGAGAAAGCAAAAATACTAACTTTCAATATTTTGTGGTCAAGACAAATGAATCACTACTCTGGCCACAAGCACAGTTTACAATTTTTCTTTATATATATATACTTTGATCTACTCCAGAGTGATCTGGTTTTTACCAATTCTAACACAGTGACATTGAGGTGGGTTTCTTCTTTTCTCAAGAAATTTTTAAATTAGAAACACTGGTAAGTGGGCACTTATTTTAAAAAAAAGATTCTGCCTTACTGTACCATTCTTTAACCAGTGAATCAGAACTTCAAGTATTTGCGATGACATGCATTGGAAAATAACTAACACTAGAGAACTTCTGCTATCTGCATGTCTGTACTCCACCAGAGACAGTGTTTTGAGGGGATGTGAAAGAAAATTGGAACAATTTTATTTTAAAAAGAAAAAAACATTGTGCAGCTGGTGCGGCACCTTTAGGCAAAAGTGAGAAACTACATGAATTATTACTTATTCTGTATTCTGATGGATCACATCAGACTCGAAACATAATATTATTTCTCTCCCCGCAGGTACTGCCAGACCTGGTGAGATTTTTTTGGCACTTTCTATGTTTATTGCTTAACCTTTTATTATTTGTAATTTTTTATCATACAGGTAGTTCTACAACGTGATGATTACATTCTTGTGCAACCTCATGCTTTAGGAGTGGTGCTTAAAGTGTTGGTGGAATAATCACATTACAGCGAACATGTTTGAAAAGTTTGCGCTTTAGAAACTGTCTCCAATTCATCAAAAGCATTACAGCAAATTCACGCTAATGAAACACACGTTATAGCAAAACGATCTGTATAGAATCAAAATGAGAAAAACATGTAAGGGTATATGAGTGTGAGGTTCATAATTAATCTTGTTATCGTACTGAATATCATTAACAGTATTCAACATCAAGCATGACATGAGATAAAAGCGAGGAGGAGTGGAATCAGTATGATCTCATTGCCGTGCTGCATAGATTATGCCAATTTCCTGAGGAACGAGGCAACCTACATGGAATTCTTCATTGGGCTGAATCATGCTGAGGTATTGGAAGATCCCGCCCACCAGACTGAAGAGCTGATGAGAGACCAGTGCTGTTCCTTCCAGGGGATACATGGCAGTGGCAAATCCACAGGCAGACCTTCACTTACAATCAACATACTGGGGTGGAAGTCAGGCACAGTGACAGCTGCTGGCTGATTGGAGGATACTAGTCTGCTGGCAAAGGAGTAGCCAGAGTCCCAGAATCAGAAAAGCTACTTGATGTTTGGATAAGGAGTTGGAAGGAAGAGTGGTTCTCAATTTGAGGTCATGGAAAGAGGGTTTTGAGAGAATTTTGAAGCATCCTGCCAGGTTCTTTGATCAGACACTCACTGCATTTAAATGAGGGATCCCACATTCCCTCCGACTCCAAGGTAATGAGCTGCTGACAAGGTAGTAGTTGTCAGGAGCACTGCTTTTGCGACAGGTCTGCCTGCAACTTGGTTAAATGAATGGTAATGGGACTGAGGCCCTTAAGTAGTTCTCAACTGGCTATTTAATGGCAAAAATTGGCAGAGAGGATAATAGTCAACTATGGGCCATACTGCCCCAAACTCAATGCTGGTGAAAGAATTTTGGTGCGATAACACTCTGCTCAATTAAGTGCCCTTCAAGCCTCTAAGCTCACCACATACTGATGCAGAGGAATCTGTCCTTGCTCTTGAATTATCATTACTTAGAATATTTTGATCACAATTAGAACAGTATGCAGTATCCAAAAAAGGTATAAATATTCAGCCACAAAGTACAAAATAAAAAGCAATGATTGCAGTTATAACAACACATGATCCATTAAAACTCTGGATCAGCGTACTGCCTGGTTTTTAAATTCAGCAAAGATCCTTAGACAGCATCTTCCAGCCCCATAACCACCCCCAACCAGAAGTACAAGGGTAACAGATACAAGGGAACACCACCAACTGCAAGCCCTCCTCCAAGCTACTCACAATTCTGACCTGGAAATATATTACTATTCCTTCAGTATCACTGGGTCAACATCCTGGAATTCCCTCCCTATTGCCATTGCAAATCTATTTAGCGCACATGAAGGCAGCTCACCACTACATTTTCATGCCTAAAAAGGGACGGATAATAACTACTGGCCAGCCAGTTGTACACATATCCTTTGAGTGATGAATAAAAATGAGCAACAGATAAAATTTACCATACCACATGAATGCCAAAATTCAAGCCAAGATAGTATTTGGCTTGACGGGGAATGTGGAGGTGATCGTGCCCAGTTCGCAATTTCTGAGAAATGCAGTATCTGCAATTTCAGATAGCTCTTCAATGTGACCCTGCGCAATGAGGAAGTCACAATGCTGCTCAATGCTGGATAATTGAAGAAATGCTTAATGTGCCTCCATCCCCTCTGAGGGAATATACAAGTTGGGTCACTGTCGACGTTTTCACAAACAGTACACTGTGGCAACTCAGTCACAATAGTGTTATTGATATCATTATTTTAATTATCTTAGTACACATAAACACAATGTACATTGTACAATACATCTGATACTGTACAGTCATAGCTATAATTACCCGTCAAACGATAAACAGAATACTGCAGACACTTGCTCTCTTAGAGATGGCGTGTGGGTAATGGGTGCAGTTGTGTCTGTTTGCCAATGGAAGACTGGGACTTTGTCAAGATGTTTAAACCAAATATTAGCCCACAAGGGGGGAGGATATAGGGGCTATTCCAGCATTGGTTGTCTACTTATAGGTGAATTTGCACAAGTAGCAAAGATCCAAAATCTTGTTTATTTCCTAAAATATAGTTTCACCTTGATAACAGTGTGGAGGGCAATCAGCTGCACTCAGGTGTTTCACAGTGAGGGTGTAGTGGCTGCACACAGGTAGGATGTTATCTGTTTTTGAGTGATACTTGGGACGTATGGGAGCTCCTGTTTATTATAAACCTTTACCCTTCTCGGTGGTGGCTTCTGTGGCAATTTTCCAAATGTGATATTTGCTGCCTTAACAAATGTGCAGTACAGGCAGCAAACCTTTGTCTTTGCTTTGTTTTGGTACTGTCTGGTGACAGAGAACAGCTTCATAGAGTATCAACACAAAGAGGCACTGTTCTTAGATAACAAGAAGGTTTATTGCAATATGTGCAATTACGTTTAGCCAGGCATAATTACTAGGAGTGAAAGGAACTGGAACAGACCCATCTATTTGCTCAAAAAGCAAGAGTATTCTGAGCTCATTGTCTCTATGCATAGTCTGTGTGTGACATCAGTACAATGGGTGGAGGTAATATGAACATTTACCCCTTCAGAACTAATATCCAAATAAAAAGGTCTGAGGGCTGATGAGGAACTTCAATGAATTGCAAAACTGCATCCTGTAAACGTTATGCACTGATGTGACTGTGTGATGGTGTTGGTGGTGATTGCTGGAAGGTGTTCGATGACATGGTAAACAAATATGTGGCTAATACCTACAAAGCATCCAATTGCTACATTTCTGTTGGCCCATGCTATCATATCTCAACTCACACAATTTCTACACATTCTTGACATGGTAGGCACATTTCAGCTATGCACAAGGTAAAGATGTCTTCAGTGATTTGCTAGGCATGAACACAAAATTGTAAACCAGCTTTAAGAAAAATCTGAGGTACAGTCTGTGGACCAAGGGAACCCAACAGTTATGGTGATTCTGGATTCAGCCAAGCTGAACATCAAGAAGTGTGTTGGCATTCTCTCTCATTGAAGATGAAAGCATGTCATGTTCATTAGCATTTGTCCAGAAACAGCTCATCAGCGACTTGCTGCAGTATTGCTATCCAGATCCTGAAGGTTGCTTAGATGGATCTCCTTTGTGTTGACAGTGGTTTTGTATATGGACCTAAGGTCATTGGGACTTGAGCCTGCCACTCAGGATATTTTTAATGTCATTCTACATCATGATGTCATCTCCACTGGAGTTAGTTGGCTGCTTCTTGACTCCTCCTTGCTCTTCTACTGCTCCAATACAATGGCAATGTAACTGTTTCACTGGCCTGTAGCCCTTTGATGTGAATGCTGCTCCATGCCACATTCAATAACTACTTTCATGTCAGTGTTGGAGAACTCCTCGCACATGATCGAGACAGTTAAACTGCAGCTTCATTCAGACTAATAGCCTGCTGAATGAACATCCATTATTGCAAGTTAATGTTATAGTGGAACAAAGGAAAAGGAGTAGGCCATTCAGCTCCTTGATCCTGCTCCACCATTCAATAAGATCATGACTGATCTGTGGCCATTTTTCACCTTGGCCCATACTCCTTGATACCTTTGCTTAATAAAAATTAGTCTATCCGAGATTTAAAATTAACAATTGAATTTGCATTGACCGCCTTTTAAGGAAGAGAATTCCAAACTTTCACTAGTCTCTGCATGCTTTCTAATATTTTCCCTGAATGACCTGACCTAATTCTTAGACTTTGCCCCCAGTTTGAGAATCTTCAAAAAGTGGAAATGATCTACCCTTTCTTTCCCTGTTAATTTCCTGAAGATCTTGATTAGATTAGCTCTTAAACTTTTAAATTCTAGAGATTAAAGTGCTAATTTGCCTAATTCCCCATAACTTAGTCCCTGAAGTCCAGGTGTCAGCCTAGAATGCATACCCTCCAGAGCGAAAGCAAGCTTCCAACGTTGTGGTTCTCTGATCTGCTTACACTATTTTAAATGAGGTTGAACTAGGGTTTTGTGTAACTGCAATGTAACACTTTCATCCTTATACTCGCCCTATGAGGGCTAGCATTCCATTTACCCACTCTTGACACTCTTGACAGGTCTGTAATTCCTTGGTTTCCGTCAGTTACCCTTCTTAAAGAGTGGAGTGACAAGAACAAATTTCCAATCCTGAGGTACACCCCCTGAATAAAGGGAACTCTGAAAGATTACGCTAGCACACAGCAATGTGCTCTCCCACCTCCTTGAACGCCACGGATGGAAACCATCAGGTCTTGGGGATTTGTCACATTTCAGTTCAATCAATTTCAATTATTGATGAGTTACGAGCTAATACAAGCTAATTTTAATTAGTTCCTGTCCCTCATTCTCTGTTATTTCTTTGGGACTTCCGGTAAGCTATCCTCTTTCTCTACTGTGAACACTGAAGCAAAATAGTCATTCAGCCTGTCTATCATTTCCCCATGGTCGTTTACAATATTCACAATCTCAGCCTACAGTGGACTAACAGTACTCTTAACTAGCCATTTTTCTTTGATATAACTATAAAATCTCTTCTTATTGTCTTTTTTGTCCCTTGCAAGTTTCTTTTCATAATTCTTTTCAGCCACTCTCACATGATACTTTGTGGTCTTTTGATGGTCTTTGTATTTGTCCCATACTGTGGGATCTGTACAGTTCTTTGCATTTTTATAAGCCCTTTATTTCACTTTCCTGCTGTCCCTGATCTTCTTAGATGTCCATGGCTGTTCTTTTGTGTGAGATGGAGCATTTCCTAATCATGTGTTTCCACAGCTTCTGAATAGCATTAAGATTTCTCCATTTTTCCTTAGCTGATTTACTTATTAGCAGAGCTACACAATTTATTGTGGACAGTCTCTGCATCTTCATACTTAAATCCAAAATGCAATTTTTGCTTGTCTCTTACAAATGCAAGATGCAACTCAGTCATGTTATAATAACTATTTGACAAATGTTTATGATCAACTAGGTCACTAAGTAAATCAAGCTCATTGCTCATTACCAGTTCCAATATTGCTTGTCTCCTTGTTGTATTCAAGAAATATTGCTATCGAAAACCATCTTAGACACACTTGAGAAATTCACAGCCTTTCTGGCAGGTGCTTGTCCATTTCTCTAATCTATGTTATAGCAATGTTGGAATCAATCACTGATCTCCCTAAGGCAGTAAGAAGCTACCTCCTTAACGAACAACTTTTGACCTCGAGAAGACAACAGCAGAGCTGGAATAATTGAGCAAGTGAAAATGGCACAGAATTGAAGAGGAAGCAGCTTCTGGGAAAACATGCAGATGTGATCAGGAAGGCAGGAAGGCCTTATTATCGACACATGTAAGCTTTGAGTTCATGGAGTGGATTGGTATTCTGTTCACAAAAATGGAGAGCTACTACATTGGTGCACTGATAGTGATAACCCCTGCCCAAGCAGATTGTATACCCATGATGGTTGTGATGCACCAGTGCAAGCCAGTTGAGAGACAACACAGAGCTCTGTGGCAGACCTCTAGTGGGAGCCAGCCATAAACAAATTAAGGGCTCTGGTAAATTTTAGTGGAACAGACAAGAACTGTGCATAATTTCATTATGACACAAGGTCTTTTACCAACATGGCACACAATGCCTCTCCATTCCTATTGACGATCAGAGTGTTCACAGGCATCACCTCTCAATCATGCAATACTTTGCCTAGGTAATATCTTCATTTCCTGGGGCACTCTGTGGTGGCTCTGCCAGCTTCTGGAGGAGTACTTTGGCACTGGCTGCATATTGCCACTGATACCCTTCCTCATCAATATGTGAGAAGATGCCATGTTTATTTCATTTTTCAGTTTCTGTCCTCTGCTACACTCTCTTCATCAGTGAACATGGCAGATACAACTATGGCCCGCTCTCTTCCTTCATGGTCCAGCACCAACCTCCATCTCCGAAGTAAAACTTGTGCATTCACAATGTAATTTTGCAGAGTTCTACACAAGGGCAACAGCTTTTCGGAGGCATTCAAGACATTCATGACCCCTTCTCAACCACAATAACTTGGTGACTCCCATACTATAGGTTAAGACATTTGGATTTGTTTATTGTACCTGCTAATTGTAAATGGACTGCAAGATTCATGATTTAGATCTGTTAAATCACACCTGTCCCCTTTTCCCGACTGGTAAAAGTGGTCATAGCAGAAATACGATTTAGACTTTGGCTTCTCGGTCTCGCCTGCCATTCTAAGCAGCCTACACAGACTTTACAACACATTAAAAATACATCAGTTTTTCTTGACAGATATACAAGAAGTCTAATTCATTCATTTGCAATGTCTCTAACACACACCTCACTCACATCCGTCTTTCAAGACAGCATGCAAGAGTGTTAGCCAGCTGAGAGAGGCTGGAATGGATAATGGATGGATGGATAATGGTCGCAGCAGCAACATTTTCTTTCTACTTCAGAAGATTAACACTACAGGCTTAAAGGGATAAAGAAATGTGCTTAACTCCCTGATTTGACTAAATCTGATATTCTTTTCCAAATAGAAGCCCTGACCATACAATACTGGTCAATTTGACCTTGCTAGTCCACAGAACACTGCAGTGATGGTGGAAATGTTTGCAGAGTCAGCTGATATGAATAATTGGCATTAGCTTCCAGCACAGATTTAATCTTGCACTATCAGTTAGCTTAATTGCAAAACACGCAAAATCAACAGCTCTGAGGGTTGTGTTGTTATTGGTGCTCATGGGAAATGGTGAAGCAGTGGTTTAATTTCTACTTAGGTTCACAATGTATTTTACAGATTTCTTATATAAAGAACATTTGGGACAGTAACTGCAGATTTTGGTCATGGATGTGTGTTCATGTATGTGCAATCAGTGGTACTGGTTCATCCCTTTAGCACCACTGGAAGCCTCAAAAGGAATCTTTGTCCTGGCTGCTGTGTTCTCTATAGCTGAAACAGTATGTTTTTGATCTCAAGATGATTATTGAATGGACTGTTAAACCTGCAGATTAGACAATGTTTCTGAGCAATAAGAGATTCCCAGAAAAACTAAAAAAAATGAAGCTCACCTTTAAAAATTCAACCTCAAAAAGCTACATATTTCAACTGCAATGCCCTTTTCAAACGGGTCAGCAGTGCTTTTGTGAAGAAAATGACGACAAGGCTGCTAAACTCAACACAGGAATTGTTAACTTACTTTTAAAGCCTGAAAAGAGGTTTGAGCCAAGTTTCCTATGATTCAAAATGAAACAAGTGGGATGGACTTGGTCATGCGCAAGGTCTTAAGGCCATATGATGTGGGAGCAGACATATGCCCTTCAGTTCACTGAGTCTGCTCCACCATTCAAAGAGATCATGGCTAATCTAATGATTCTCAACTCCACATTTCTGCCTTTGCCCCAAAACCCTTGAATAGGGTATACCGATTAAAAATTTATCTCGGCCTTGATATAATGCCAAAAAAAAAAATCCACATTGCTGGTATAACTGTAAAAAAAAACACCCTCCAACATAAAGCCCCATTGTTCACATGCTATAGAACTTGGCACCAAGAGAGAAAAGATACAGCACTATTTGCTGTAGTCCTGATTGGTGTTTTCTTTACCTTATATTGCAGTCTCTTCGGGATATCCATTTTCCTGTCCTTAAAATAATTTCTGGATTCTGTTTTAAATACTGCAGCAATAATTCTGCCAAATGATCAAGTGGATTCTCTTCTTCAGCTTTCTTCCATCCAGACAACACAGATTCACCATCCACTTGTTCACAACATAGTTGATTTTCTAGCATTCAGCAATTTTAATTTGAAATAACATTTATAGTGCAAAGTGAGTACAATTATTGCGTATGGAGAACCCACTGGCATGGAGGTACTAGATGAAGTTTACTTAAGTGCTTCTGATGAAGCTATAAACCTTGACACCAAAGACTAAAACCTCAGCAAGTCCACAAGACTAAACTACACTCAAAATCATTCTTTGTAATCAATGAATCAATTATTACAACGAATTGTGTTTTGCTTGTCTTATAGACCTGTAGTAAATCTGCTGAGCATAGTAGAGCAAGCTAAAGTATATGGAAGGGCAAAATAGAATTGTGGTTGACACTAAAAGATAAGACTTCAAGATTTTAAATGCAAAGGTAAGGAGTTGTTGCTTGGGAATTAAGTTTTAAGTGATTGCCACAAACAGAGGGGAATTGCGTGGGGAGAATCAGAAGCTAGTTGCAGAGCTCCCCTGGTTTTCCATCCTTCAAATATGTATTCGGAGAATCAGGTGAGCTCCATTCTTCTCCTATGTGGTTCAACACTGAATACCAGCAAGCAACTTGTGTCACAGTGTGGTGTGTATTGTCACAGCTAAACTTATTCGTGTCCTCACTCATCACATTCATATATACACCACCACTCTTTCAGCAGGAATCACAAAGGCAATGATCTGAAACAGTTGCTTTAATGTAAAACAAAATCAGGCCAGCTATTAAAACAGGTGGCTAATTTGACCAGGGGTTGGGTTTGCTTAAAATTGACAGTTGTTTTTTCCTCAGTGATGCACTTAATTTACCAGCTGCAAGACATTTTCTTGAAAAGAAAAAGAATGAATAATGAGGCAAACTCCTTTTGACTTCCAAATTCCTAAGTGATTGTAAACAATTCCACAAGAGAACAACAAGTACATTGAATCATAGAGTCATAGAGAGGGATAGCATGGAAACAGACCCTTTGGTCCAACTCATCCATGCTGACCAGATATCTTGAATAAATCTAGTTCCATTTGCCAACATTTGGCTCAAAACTCTCTAAACCCTTCCTATTCATATACCCATCCGGATGCTTTTTAAATGTTGTAATTGTACTAGCCTCCACCAGTTCCTTTGGCAAATCATTCCACACACGCACCACCTTCTGCATGAAAACGTTGCCTCTTAGGTTCCTTTTAAATCTTTCTCCTTTGACTTTCAACCTATCCCCTTCCAGTTTTGGACTTCTCTACCCTGGGGAAGAGACTTTTTTTTTTACCCTATCCATGCCCTCATGATTTTATAAACCTTTATAAGGTCACCCCTCAGTCTCTGACACTCCAGGGATAAAAGCCCAGCCTATTCAGCTTCTCCCTATAGTTCAAATCTTCCAATCCTGGCAACATCCTTGGAAATCTTATCTGAACCCTTTCAAGTTTCACAACATTTTTTCGATAACAGGAGACCAGAATTGCACACATTATTCCAAAAGTGGCCTAACCAATGCCCTTTACAGCCATGACATTACCTCCTAGCTCCTATACTCAATGCACTGACCAATAAAGGAAAACATACCAAACACCTTCTTCACTATCCTATCTACTTGCAACTGTACTTTTAAGGAACTATGAATCTGCATTCCAAGGTCTCTTTGTTCAGCAACAGTGACATAATTCTCAAAACTATTCACTGTACAGTTATGTTAAGGCTTTCTTTTTTAAAACAACACTTTGCAACTGGAGGAAAAACATGCAGCAGATACCCTGCATTTGAACAGAAATTTTAACAGATCATTTCAGTTTGTTTAATTTTTGGTTGAGATAAGAAAAACAAGAAGAGAGTTGGAGCATAAGTCACTGTGTCCAGTGTCACTGAAATTAAAGCTGGAGTGCCATTTGGCAAAAATAAACGCAGGAAATCTCCATGATCCATGACATAGTTTTGTTAAGGTGACAGAGGCAATTTATTTACAAGACTTTGTTGTTGGAATGGAGCCTCATGAACGTGGGTCAGAGGTGAGAGACCCTGCTCTGGCTTTTTTCCAAACTGTGCTTTCAAGTATCCAGGCTTTACAAATAATATTTTGGCCTTCAGGTAGAAGTGTCATAACTTCTCTTCAGCAATTTCCTTATGTTCTCACCTCTCTTGCTGAAGGCAGCAGTCTTTTTGAGTGATTGTTGGTCCCTGTTCCCGGAACCCTGCATTTGAGAACCTGGGTAGTGATTGTTGATAACTTCGTCAACTATCAAGATGTAACTGAATTTGAAGCAGTTCAAAGAGTGTTTTCTCAATTAATACCTGAGATATTGGTGTTATGTTATGAGGAGATGTTGGATAGGTTGTGTCTTTGTCCATCAGAGTTTAGAAGAATAACAGGTGATGTTATTAGAACATAGAACATAGAACAATACAGCACAGAACAGGCCCTTCGGCCCACGATGTTGTGCCGAACATTTGTCCTAGTTTAAGCACCTATCCATGTACCTATCCTATTGCCGCTTAAAGGTCACCAATGATTCTGACTCTGCCACTCCCACAGGCAGCGCATTCCATGCCCCCACCATTCTCTGGGTAAAGAACCTACCCCTGACATCCCCCCTATACCTTCCACCCTTCACCTTAAGTTTATGTCCCCTTATGTCTCCTATGTTATTGAAACATAGGAGGTCCTGAGGAGATGTGACAGAGTGAATGCTGAAAAGATGTTTCCTCTTTTGGGAAATACTAGGATCAGAGGTTAATTTACAAATAATAAATCTCCCATTTAAGATGAAGACTTAACAGCAGGAGACAGAGAGTGATGGTGGTGGGCTGCTTTTCAGACTGGAGGCCTGTCACCACTGGTGTTCCACAGGGTCTGGGTCCTCTTTTATTTGTCATTTATATAAATGATTTGGATGAGAATATAGAATGCATGGCTGATAGGTTTGCAGACGACATCAAAATTGATGACATAGTAGACAGTGAAGAAGGTTTTCTAAGATTACAAAGGGATCTTGATCAAACGTATCAATAGACTGAAAAACGGCAGATGGAGTTCAATCAGGATAAATGCAAGGTATTGCATTTTGGTACAACAAACAAGGGTGAGGCTTTTACAATCCTTGGAAGGGTCTTGGCAGCGTTGTAGAACAGGGGGTCCTAAGGGTTTGGGTACATAATTCTTTGAAGTTTGCACCACATATAGACTGAGTGGTTTAAAAAAGTATTTTGCATGCTTGTCTTCATTGCTCAATCCATTGAATATAGGAGTTGGGAAGTCATGTTGAGGTTCTACAGAACATTGGTGAGGCCTCTTTTGGAATACTGTGTCCAGTTCTGGTCACCGAGTTATAGGAAAAATACCATAAAGCTTGAAAAGGTTCAGAAGATATTTACCAGGATATTGCCGGGTATAAAATATTTGAGTTATAAAGAAAGGCTGGGACATTTTTCACTGGAGTATAGGTGGTTGAGAGGTGACTTTATAGAAGTTTATAAAATAATGAGGGGTATGGATAGAGTTAATGGTAGTTGTCTTTTCCCCACAATGGAGGAATTTCAAGATTGGGGGCACATTTTTAAGGTGAGAGGAGAGAGATTTTAAAAAGACATGAGGGACAATTTTTTCACACAGAGGGTGGTTTGTGTTTGGAATGAACTTTCTGAAGAAGTGGTGGATGTGGGTACAATTACAACATTTAAAAGATATTTGGATAAGTACATGAATAGGAAAGGTGTGGAGGAATATATGGCCAGGAGCAGGCAGGTGGGACTAGTTTAGTTTGGAATTATGTTCGGCATGGACTGGTTGGAACAAAGGGTCTGTATCTGTGCTGAATGACTCTATGACTTTATGAGGTTTCTTTCTCAGAAGGATGTAAGTTCATGGAATTCTCTTCCACAAAGAGCCATTGTGGTGAGGTCAGTGAATCTTTTTTAAGGCAGAGATGGATAGATTCTTGATGAACAAGAGAGTTGAAGTTTTTATGGAGGGTAGTTGAGAATGTAGCATTAAGACTTCAATCAGATCAGACACTATTGAATGGCATTCTGAATCAGTGGTGCTGGAAGAGCACAGCAATTCAGACAGCATCCGACGAGCAGCAAAATCGACGTTTCGGGCAAAAGCCCTTCATCAGCTTTATTCCAGATGAATCTGGTTTCCAGCATCTGCAGTTATTGTTTTTACCTACTATTGAATGGCAGATTAGTTTCAGGGAAATGTGGCCTACTCATGCCTCTCATCCGTGAATTTGTATCCCAGTTTAACGGTGATTGAACTATGGATTCTCATTGCACTCATTATTGATAACGCTTTTCTCGATCTCCAAGTAAGTGGAATTACATTAAGTTATACTCTGATGTGGACAATAGTCAAATTATGAACAGGCACTTTGGTCATTTTATATCATATTTTGGGGAATATTTGATTATTTAACTTTAGAAGAGCGCTGATTTAATAGTTGTCAAAATATTGATATGAAGTTAAATCAAATTCAAGTCAAGAGAAGTTAAATGTCTCGAGTTGCACTCTTGAAATCAACTTGAACAATATGTTGTTTCAGTTGCATGACACTGTAATCTTTTGCTATAAATTCTGTGTCTTATGATCCTGCTCTACAGCCACCTGATGAAGGAGCAGCACTCTGAAAGCTAGTACTTCCAAATAAACCTGTTGGACTATAACGTGGAGTTGTGTGATTTTTAACTAGATGATCTAGATGATGCTTAGTTGAGTTCATTACAGTGGACTTATGGGAAAGGGGGCTGCGACAATACTTGTTGGTTTGCAGATTCTGTTCTCATTCAGAGACTTCATAATAGTCTAGGAATACGCAGGAGGCATTAAAGAATGATGCCAAGCTTTCCTTCTTTAAAAAAGATGATCACTGTAGCAAACTGCACTTCATGATTGGAAGGGGTATTCATTCAGCTTGATGATGTCCATAGGAGCTGATAAAGCACCTTAAACTTCAGCTCATAAAAAAAACTGCTCTCTGACTGGAAAATACTTGACATATATGTGCCATTTAATTTTATCCTTCCATGTAGAATGGTAAAATTATCAGCACGAGTTGTATGCGGTGTCACAAAAGCAGCAAATCGATACAAATTCCAACCTTTAAACTATGCAAATCCACCCCATTAGTTGCAGCTGCAGCCAAGCATTAGGTATCTACTGTCCCCATTCATCTTATAATAGTAATACTTTCAATGATAACTCTGAGTGTTAAATTTTGACAGCAGTCAAGCAAAATAAGCTCACTTAAAAATGGCTCCAAACGTTCCTTTAATCACTCAGCTTAATGCAATCTCTCTCAAAGCAGCTTTTCATCCATTAGTTTGGAAACTATCTGCATTGCATTCGTCTGGAAAATAATCCAGGAATCTTAAACATTTCTATGACCTGATATTTTTGCAGGTTTGTAACTACAGTTGTGGAATGTATCCTTTCTGCTAATGACCACTGTGAGACCTTGGTTACAATGAGTCATTTTCACAACTGTAAATGACATATCTGCAGGCATTTACTAAACGTTTACATACAGGCTAGTATTATAAAAGAGGTTGTGTCCCTCTTTATATCGTGCACTTTAGCATAAATATAATATATTTACATTTCTACTTCAGTTGTATTGGGATCACAGACTCAAATCCATGTTCCACCAATATGTTTTGGTAGCACTAGTTAGACAAGGTATGAACTATGGAAAGATAGTCCTGATAGTGAAAAATGTAGAAATAGCAATAAAGTGACGGGTCATGAAGATTTCGTATGATGGAGCTGTGACAAATTCTTTTGTTAGACAGTCCTTGGGAAGAAAGATTATTGGTTCTTTTGGATCTTAGATACCAATGGTCTTTTAGATTGTGTGGGTGGCTATCTTGTGGTTTGTCATTGCTGGAAGGAACCAGTTACTCGGTTCTATTTAGTCCAGCTCAATTTCATATTTTATGGAACATGGTCAGTCTATTTTTTCTCCCTGATGTGTTATAATGATTTCCTTTCCTAATCAATGATAGAAGATCTGTGACTGGTGTATTTCCAACACAATGTCATGCAGAATCAAGCAGCATGTTCTTTGATCTTATTTATATCTGACATTGTAACAGGATCACACAACTTACATACTTCATGACAGGGATAAACAAATGTTTGGTCGGCTTTTGAGTTTGCAATACCAAATGTTTCTCTTCAGAAATCCAAGGATTCTGTTTGCTTTGTGTATTACTTGGTGAATGTGGAATCTCCACTCATGATTATATTTAAGATGAACACCAGGCATTGATGTATGTCCACCTTTATGAAAAACAAGATTACTATCAGTTGAAGGACATTTTTTGTTGGCAAAGCACATGAAATAGCATTTTTGGCTTTGAGTATCATCTTTCAAGATATTGGTCATGTCCTTTTTACAATTCCATATGTAATTTTCATACAGTTACTCCCTGCTTTGTTTTTAACTTGTTGGAAAGGTCATTCCTTAATGTCAAGAAGAGTGAAGGTCTCAACACGGATCCTTGAGGCAATAAGGAAAAACACCTTCCGGACAGAAATGCTCCATCCCAGACATTTTTATTTTTCAGTGGTTAGCAATACTCTCAAACATAACTTTTGATCTCTTTGGGAGAAAGTTCACAAGATCAATTCCAGAGATGAAAGGCTCATCTTGATTGGGCAGTTAAGGCCTATACTCTCTGGAGTTTCGAAGAAAGAAAGATCTGATTGAAGTATACAATTTGCTAAAGGGGATGGATAAAGTAGATGTCGAGCAGGTATTTGCCCTTATGAGCAATAAAAATGAGAGGTAATAATTCTAGTCTAAAGGTGTGGCAGATTTAAAACAGAGATAAGGAGGAGTCACTTCTCTCAAAAGGTTGTGAATCTCCAGAATTCACTACCCCAGGTAGTGGATGCCAAAATAAATTTAAGGAGGAGATAGACAGATTTTTAATTAGTATTGGGTTAAAGGGTTATGATCTGCAGGCAGTAAAGTGGAGTAGAGGCTGAGATAAGGTTAGCCAAGGTCATATTAAATGGTGGACCAGACTTGAGGGGCTGAATTGCCAACTATTGCTCCTAGTCGTTATGTTCTTTCGTGGCTGTTGATGACTCATGCACTCACATCAGGAGGAAGACATTAACAAACAATTCTCATTCAAATAAAGGACTCAAACAATATCATAAACAGAACAATTATCTTAACAAACCTTTCTGTTTGTTAAGCATCTGAGGGATAGAATATTTGACAGTTCTAGAGAATATGGACATTAGTTATTCACACCTTTAATCATACTCACACATGCCTGTTCTCAGCTTTACAGGCATATTTTAGTGGAAATAAGATTAATGGGCTGAATGCAAAGATAATCATTAGTGGTACAGGTTCGCATTAATAACTTCTTATGGAATGTGACCTATCAAACAAAAATCATTGCCACGTACAAATTGCAGAGAATAATGTACACCTGGGAGTGTTTACAAGGGACAAAAATCATCAACAGAATCAGAGATCATGGAAAACAATCAAACCATGCCCTGAGGCAATCTTAAAGCATTGAAAAGAATTGTGTAATAGCTATTCTTTTTAATAATACGTTCATTGTGAAGTACTTGGGAGTGATATAATTTTATGCTGCATCATTAGTTTGTCTGCTGGAAGAGATCAGAAAGTGCATTATTATAGTAAATATGCAAGGTGTAATGCGACTGGATTAGTAAAAGTGCCAATGCATCTGTGCGGCGAGCACCTGCCACAGTCAAGGCAAGCCTGCTCAACATTCAACTGGAGCTGGTTTGTAGAACGGTGGTTATGTTGGTTGTAATCAAAACATCTAGATAAATAATTCTGAGTTCAAATAGCCCCCACCACAGACATTTGAGAATTTACATTTAGCTTAAAGAGAGTAGAAACTTTTTAAAATCGTATCAGCAAAACAAGTGACCATGAAGCTCAGGATTGTAATAAAATTCTGGGAATTTGTGTGCAGATTCCTGTCTAGGTGACATCCTCAGTGCTTGGGAGCCTCCTACGAAGCGCTTCTGTGATGTTTCCTTCGGCATTTATAGTGGTTTGTCTCTGCCGCTTCTGGTTGTCAGTTCCAGCTGTCCGCTGCAGTGGCCGGTATATTGGGTCCAGGTCGATGTGTTTGTTGATAGAATCTGTGGATGAGTGCTATGCCTCTAGGAATTCCCTGGCTGTTCTCTGTTTGGCTTTCCTATAATAGTAGTGTTGTCCCAGTCGAACTCATGTTGCTTGTCATCTACGTGTGCGGCTACTAAGGATAGCTGGTCGTGTCGTTTCGTGGCTAGTTGGTGTTCATGGATTTGGATCATTAGCTGTCTCCCTGTTTGTCCTATGTAGTGTTTTGTGCAGTCCTTGCATGGGATTATGTACACTACATTGGTTTTGTTCAGGCTGGGTATCGGGTCCTTTGTCCTGGTGAGATGTTGTCTGAGAGTGTCTGTTGGTTTGTGTGCTGTTATGAGTCCTAGTGGTCGTAGTAGTCTGGCTGCCAGTTCAGAAATGTTCTTGATGTATGGTAACGTGGCTAGTCCTTTGGGTTGTGGCATGTCCTCATTCCGTTGTCTTTCCCTTAGGCAAATGTTGATGAAATTGGGGGGTATCCGTTTTTGGTGAATACATTGTAGAGGTGTTCTTCTTCCTCTTTTTGCAGTTCTGGTGTGCTGCAGTGTGTTGTGGCCCTTTTGAACAGTGTCTTGATGCAACTCCTTTTGTCTGTGTTGGGGTGGTTGTTTTCGTAGTTCAGGACTTGGTCTGTGTGTGTGTGGCTTTCCTGTATACCTTTGTGGTGAATTCTCCATTCGGTGTTCTCTGTACCATCATGTCTAGGAATGGGTGTTGGTTGTCCTTTTCTTCCTCTCTAATGAATCGGATTCCTGTGAGTGTGGCGTTGATGATCTGGTGTGTGTTTTCTATTTCTGTGTTTTTAATGATTACAAAGGCGTCATCTACATATCTGACCCAGAGTTTGGGTTGAATTTGCGGTAAGACTGTTTGTTCTAATCTTTGCATTACCGCTTCTGCTATGAGTCCAGAGATGGGTGAGCCCATGGGTGTGCTATTGATTTGTTCATATATTTGGTTGTTGAATGTGAAGTGTGTTGTGAGGCACAGGTCCAGTAGTTTGAGTATGCAGTCTTTGTCGATAGGTTCCCCGTCTTGTTGTCTGTTCTGTATGTCCAGCAGGTTGGCTATTGTTTCTCTGGCTAGGGTTTTGTCGATAGAGATGAACAGTGCCATTACATCGAATGAGACCATGGTTTCTTCCTTGTCTATATGGATATTTCTGATGGTGTCCAAGAAGTCCTGTATAGAGTGTCTGGATCCGCTGATCAGGTTTTCAGATTCTGTTGTAGTTCTTTAGCCAGTTTGTGTGATGGTGTCCCTGGTAGTGATACTGTGGGTCTGAGTGGGATGTCTGATTTGTGCACTTTAGGTAGTCCATAGAATCTGGGGGTGCTGATACAATTTTTAAAAGTTTCAGGTTTCATTCTCTGTAGGACAAACCTACAAAAGAGGACAGATAACCACAACAAAGAGCACCCGAGCTACAAATCTTCTCACAAACTTTGTATTAAATTCTCCTCGTTCATTTGAGCTCTTCAGAGAAGGACCACCACCAACTTGAGCAGATGATTTAACTTTGAAAACAATGTGAAGCTCAAATCCAGCCCAACACAAGTTGGCCTGTTTCTAGAGCAGATTTGGGGTGGGCTGAGAAATCCACAATTGCCAATAATTCTCATAGTGAAGTCAAAGATCTTGGGAGCAACTTCAGACAAACTGTGGGTAGGGTTGACTGGAACATGAGATATTTGGCAGCTCAAGGAAGGCTGGAAATGCTAGAATCATAAGTTTAAGCTGTTTTCCAGCCCTGCTTGTTGGCCAGGAGCAGAAGCCTCACTCCACCATGCCGCCACCCTAAACATCTGAAGCAAAGCTGCCTTCATCTTTCCATTTTGTGGGATTAGTTGCTTATCATGTGCTTCCTCCCCTTGAAATCACTTGCTCTGTAATTTCTTAATTGCCAGGGAATGTCCCAAGTATCCCACAGCTGTTGTCAGGCATCACAGATTTTCTGGCCTTGGATTTCAGGCAGCGAACAAGTGCCCTCAACTCCCTCCTTGTAAATATCAGGGCTATTAATTAAAATAATTTCATTTAGATTGATATAAATTCATTAGAACAAGCCAACATTGAGCAAGTTTATGTGGGGAATATCCCTACTCTTGAGACATTGAGTGGCAGAATTTTGGTATCCTTCTCCCCATTTTATATTGTAGCACCAATTGGATGAAGCACATAGAGTCATGGAGTCATACAGTACAGAAACAGACACTTTAATCCAACCAATCCATGCTGAACATAATCCCAAACTAAATTAGTCCCACCTGCCTGCTCCTGATCCATGTTCCTCCAAATCTTTCCTATTCATGTACTTATCCAAATGTCTTTTAAATATTGTAATTGTCCCCACATCTACCTCTTCTTCAGGAAGTTCATTCCAAACACAAACCACGCTTTGTGTAAAACATTTGCCCCTCAAGTCCTATTAAATCTTTCTTCTCTCATCTTAAAAAATGTGCCCCCGGTCTTGAAATTCCTCATCCCAGGGAAAGGACAACTACCATTAACTTTATCTATACCCCTCATTACTTTATAAACTTCAATAAGATTCCCTCTCAACCTCCTACACGCCAGTGAAAAACATCCCAGCTTACCCAGCTTTTCTCTATGATTCAAACCTTCTATACCCAGCAAAATCCTGGTAACTCTCTTCTGAACCCACTCCAGCTTAAAAATATCCTTCCTATAACTCATGTTCAAATTATGTCCTGTTCTTGGGTTGAACACACTAATTCACATGAAAGACATGATCTGATGTTTTATTTTGAAACATCATCGTAATGCCTGCACAATGCAGCAGTGATCTTGAAAGTACAGAGCTTCATATTTTAAAAGCAATACACAAAAATGGAAATTGCATTTTAATTACTTGAAATGCTACCACATGAGTTCATAGCGTACCCTTTTAAGACAAACAGTATTATAGGGTGAGTTTTTATAGTATTCACTGGATCAGATCATGACAGATCAATTAAAGTGAAATAATCCAGTATCTGAAAATCTGTAATGTCAATGAATTATTTAGCTTTGATGTTTTAAATTAAGGTTCTTTTATGGATTAAATTGTCTCATTCTGATAAAATAATATCAAATGAAACAAAGTCCAAACTTAATGATTTTTGGAAGACAATTTTGACTATCAAAGGTACAAAAGAAAAGCCCAGCAGGAACATTGGGTGACTTTTGTTCAGTCAGACAGAGGATTTGCATGCACATTATCACTTCCATTTGTGAATGTTCAAACAGCATTATAAGATTTTTGTTCACACTCAAAAATATCCAACACACTTCCAGGGCAAAGAATCAAAAGGACGTGAAGCACCTTTAAGATCAATCTTCACTTGAGAAGTGAATCAATAATTAAAGCTATAATGCATTAATTAATAGCAATATGCCTCAGACAATGCACTTCTTTTGGCCTAAAACTTCCTACATTGCACAAGCTTACAAGCATTTGAATTAGGTGTCAGAGTAGACCACTTAGTCCCTGAAGCACGCTCTGCAGTTGAAGACGATCATGGCTGAAATGAATGCTTACATTCCAGCTGACCCCCACCATCTTGACTTAGAAATATATCACCATTTCTTCACTATCACTGGGTCAAACTTCTGGAACTCTCCCTAAAACTCTGGATGTACCAACAACAAATGGACTACAGTGATTCAAGAAGACAATTCATTACGGCACGGTGGCACAGTGGTTAGCACTGCTGCCTCACAGCGCCAGAGACCCGGGTTCAATTCCCGCCTCAGGTGACTGACTGCGTGGAGTTTGCACGTTCTCCCCATGTCTGCGTGGGTTTCCTTCGGGTGCTCCGGTTTCCTCCCACAGTCCTAAAGATGTGCAGGGTCAGGTGGATTGGCCATGCTAAATTGCCCGTAGTGTTAGGTAAGGGGTAAATGTAGGGGTATGGATGGGGTTTCGCTTCGGCGGGTCAGTGTGGACTTGTTGGGCCGAAGGGCCTGTTTCCACACTGTAATGTAATCTAATCTAATCTAATTACTGTCTCCTCAGGGGAAATTAGGAATGTGCAACAAGTGCTGACCCAATCAATGAAGGACAAGTCCCTTGACTGAATACCAAAACATCCCTGATAAATCTTTTACCCTTTTGCTTATCAAGAATGTATCTACTACTGCCTTAAAAAATTCAAAGACTCTACTTCCAATGCCATTTGTTAAAGAGAATTTCAAAGACTCAAGACACTTCATGAGAAAAAGAAATCCTTCCATTTGTTCTAAATGGGTGACCCTTTATTTTGAAACAGTGAGTTTTATTTCGAGATTCTTTCAAAAGAGGAAATATGCACCATGTCATAATCCTTTAGGATTGTAAATGTTTGAATTAAATCAATTTTATTCTTCCAAACTCCAGCAGGTACAAGTCTGACCAACTTCGTTCAATCTTTTTTCATACAGCAACCCATCCATTCCTGGTATTAGTCCAGTAAACCTTCTCTGAACTACTTCCAATGCATTTATATCCTTCATTAAATAAGGAGACTAATCTGTGTGCAGTACTCACGATGTGGTTTCACAAATACCGAGTATAATTTAAACATAGCATAATTTAAACATTGCATTAAATTCACCTTGCAATAAGCAATAACATTCTACTTGCTTCTGTAATTATTTTCTGTACCTACATATAAACCTGTTGAGTTTCATATACCAATACACCCCAATCTTTCTGCATCTCACCATTGAAATAAAGTTAATTTATTCTTCCTGCTAAAATGGTAAGTTCTGCATTTTCTCAGATTATTCTCCATTTGCAAACTTTTTTTCTTATGCATTCATGGGTTGAGAGCCTTGCTGGCCAGGCTAGCACTTATTGCCCATCTCTATGTGCCCAGAGAGTAATTAAGTGTCAGCCACATTGCTGTGGTTCTGGACTCACATGCAGGCCAGGTAAGGATGTCAGTTCTTTCCCTAAAGGACATTAGTGAACCATTTGGGGTTTTCCAACAATTGACAATGGATTTATAGTCATCGTTAGACTCCTAATTACAGATATTTATTGATTTCAAATTCTATCATTGCCTATCCCACAAATTGCCCTCACATTTAAACCTGGCCATATCCCTTTGTTGTGTCCTTACATCCCCTTCACACTTATTTTCCTACTTTTCTTTATGCCATTAAAGTTCCCAAAATCTGCCACATTATTTGTGTAAATTGTAAACAGTTGAAGCCCAGCACTGATCGATATAGTACAACATGTCATTTCAGATTGTCAAGCAAGAAATTATCCATTTATGCCTACTATCCATTTCCTGTCAGCCAACCAATCTTCGATTCGTGTCAATAGGTTACCCCCACATCATAAGCTTTAATTTTATGTACGAACCATTTCTGAAGTGTTCTGAATGATGGGGTCTATACTCTGGTGGGAATGAGAATGAACGAGGAAGGGAAGGGGTGATGTTGGTGTTGGTAATGAAATTTGGAAGCAGAATAGGTACACAATAGGACTGCTGAGAGCTGGGGAGTGCTGTTTAAATAAAAACAAAGAACAAAGAAAATTTACAGCCCAGGAACAGGCCCTTTGGGCCTCCAAGCCTGAGCCGATCCAGATGTACTGTCTAAACCTGTCGGTTAATTCCTAAGCATCTGTATCCCTCTACTCCCCACTTACTCATGCATTTATCTGGATGCATCTTAAATGAATCTACCGTGCCTGCCTCAACCACCTCTGCTGGCAACGCGTTCCAAATGCCCACCACTCTCTGTGTGAAGTACTTGCCGCTTGTATCCCCCTTAAACTTTCCACCTCTCACCTTGAAAGCATGACTTCTCATTACTGAATCCTTCACCCTGGGAAAAAGCTTGTCTCTATCCACCCTGTCTATACCCTTCATGATTTTATAAACCTCAATCAGGTCCCCCCTCAATATCCTTTTTTCTAATGAAAATAATCCGAACCTACTCAACCTTTCTTCATAGCTAGCACCTCCCATACCAGGCAACATCCTCGTAAACCTTCTCTGCTCCCTCTCCAAAGTGTCCTCATCCTTTTGGTAACGGGGCGACCAGAACTCTACCTAGTACTCTAAATGTGGCTGAACCAACGTCTTGTACAGTGTTAACATAATTTACCAGCTCTTATACTCAATACCCCATCCAATGAATGCAAGCATGCTATATGCCTTCTTGACACTCTATCCACCTGTGCAGCAAACTTCAGGGTACAATGGACCTGCACTCCCAGATCTCTCTGCCCATCAACTTTTCCCAAGGCTCTTCCATTCATTGTATAATTCACTCTGGAATTAGTCTTGCCTAAATTAGTCTTTGGAATTAGTCACCTCACATTTGTCTGGATTGAAAACCATCTGCCACTTTTCTGTCCAACTCTCCAGTCCAACTCTCCAGTTTATATCCTCCTGTATTTTATGACAATCCCTTATGCTTTCTGCTACTCCACCAATCTTCGTGTCATCTGCAAACTTGCTGATCATACCAACAGTGCCCTCTTCCAGATCATTTATGTATATTACAAACAACAGTGGCCCCAATACTGACCCCACTGGTCACCTTTCTTCATTTTGAGAAACTGCCTTCAACTGCTACTCTCTGTTTCCTGTTGCTCAACCAGTTCTTTATCCACCTAGCTAGAACACCGTGCACACCATGTGACTTCACTTTCTCCATTAGTCTACCATAGTGAATCTTATCAAACGCCTTTCTAAAGTCCATGTATATGACATCAACAGCCCTTCCTTCATCTATCAACTTGGTCACTTCCTCGAAGAACTTTATTAAAGTTGGTAAGGCATGATCTCCCCCACACAAAACCATGTTGCCTATCACTGATAAGCCCATTCTTTTCTAAATATAAATAGATGCTATCCCTCAGTACCTTCTCCAGCAACTTTCCCACCACCGACGTCTGCCTTAGTTCTTGCAGACTTCATCCCAGTTGTTTCATGTGTTATTAAGCCTCCAAACCCTAACTGCTTACATGTCCTACACTTTCCTATACAACTTCTGAGCCAACTCAAAACTTTCATCTACTATCATGGTTCCTACTGGCCACTTTTCCAATTCAACATCCCACTTTCCCACATTTTATTTGCATTTTCCCTGATTCCCTTCATGCCAGTTCAACTAACATCCAACATAGGCAGATTTCAAGAGTTGCATTGAAATGAAGTAGAATCAAGTTTTAAATACCTTTACTGTCTTACATTATATAAAAATGACACTCCAATTTGTGAAAGCCCATCCAATACATTTAAATATTCTTAACTACACATTCCCTGACCAAAACAAAGAATTCTATTCATATTCTCAATTCAAATACAGCCGATCCTTGGTATTTATTGACAGCTATCTTTGAGCTGTCAATAAACCTCTGAATTTATAAGCCCACTACTGTGCAAATGATAGGTTGTAAAAAACAGACAGGCATTAATAATATCATAATGATAAAATTTAGGAGTATGTTTAAAAAAAACATATTAAAGCTTATGGAAAAGATCCTTTTCAACTCTCTCAGACACAGGCATACTGTTTTATTTTCAAATTTTAAAGGATTGTCTATTTAAACTGACACCTTCAGACTACTCGAAAGAGTTTTAATTCTTATAATATCAGATAAAACCCTTGCTGCAATGAAAATGGGTTTCCACTGAGTTTAAATGACCCTTATAATTCTAGCTTTCACATGTATGGGAATCATATCATTTTTACACCCTTTCCTGTACTTGCATTTTGTCACAGAGAAAGCAAATTAATTGGCAAGTTGTAAGATGTACTTTGTTCCCTTTTTATCTCCACATATATTACTATATTTTCAGAATTACACATCAATTTCTGCCCTCCATATTATCTCAGTATTGATATTTGAAGTACTGAATGAGCATCTCAAGATCAAGCATTCATGTATGGGATGTGAGCAGTCCCTTTTCGTAATCTCTGAGGCAAATAATGTTAAACCTAATAGTCTGCCTGGCTTCAGAGACTTCACAGCACACTAAAGATTATCTATCGTTTGCACAGTGCTGACTTAAGATATGATAGCAAGCCTATGTGTCTCAAAGTTTAACTGCTTCCTGCAGAATTTTCAGACATTTCTCCATGGAAATGAGTGAAAATTAAAGTCAGTACCTTGGAAGCTGACCAGTAATCCAGATCACTGATATCACTATCAGCTATTTGAGGTGAGTATACAGGGGTGGTATAAGAGAAGAAATAATGCTGGGGAGATTTGTACCAACTTGTTTAAAATTGAGGTTAAGCCTGTTCCAAATGTTGAGCTACTTCAAATGTATAAAAATCTAATGTGAACAGAGGCCATTCATGATGATGTAGGATAGTAACCTGATTGCACAATACTATTTATTCAAAAATTAGGAAAGAAATATATTCTTGCCCCTCCTCAAACTTTGTCAGTGCATCAATATACAGGCTAATGGAAGGGTAAAGCAGGTACTCATACCCCATTGAATCACTCTGCCAAATTGTTGCACTCACACTTTCTGCAGATGAGTAAAATTCTACTCTGTCCATTCCTTCAGTGATCTCTCAGAGCCACCTGAGCACAAAGCTGATAGAAAATGCCTAGCTTTCATGAATCCATGGATGAGGATATGGTATATATGCTTCACAATGCTCCTGTCAATTGGACAGTGAGTCTTTCTGTAAAACAAGTGACTCTTGCCCTCAGTCAAAGGTAATGACTAAAAATTGACCAAGTTCAAGAACATATGTCACCTGCCTAAAGCTATTCAGGGTGGATGGTTACTCCATATGGTCAAATCTGTGTTAGGTTTGGTGCTTGAGCTTTGAATTGACAGACTACACGCATGCAGTTTCCAAACATGCAGTCTAATGAGGCAAATCCACACTGGGCAGAAGTGGAAAAAAAATCTTTACATGATTTTTGTTTACATGTGATGTCACTTTTCAGTATTAAGTTGTTTCAAACTGCTTCCTTCCCAAAATTCCAAAGACTCCCTGAAATGTTTCCAATAGCAGTACACATTGCAGTTTTCCAAAGTGAAGAATAGTCAAAAGTACCAGGAGCAGAACACAACTTGCACAATTTAGTAAGGAATAAACTTTGGATTGATGGAAAAGCTTTCTTACTTTGAAGCACATTGACTGGAAATCATTGATTTCTAGCTGCTAAATGTTACATTTGATGCAATGATTTGCTTGCGTATTTGACTGCATAAAAATTTGTCAGTCTTACTGAGCTACAACACACATTTGTCATTTGGAGAATGTAGAGATGTGGTTGAATGCGGAAGGAAGGAGATCAGTGCAAAACTAATGAGAAGCTCATATCATTTTGGAAGCTCACATTTTCAAATTACAATGTTCTGGTTTGTCTGAAAAAGCAACTGAATTAGGTTATGAAATGTGGAAGTCTTCAATTGTATGCACACCATTATGGTCCTGTTAGATTGAAAAGCATAGTGCTGAACTTTCAGCAGTTCTGTTCCTGCTGCTCTCAGCAGCCCACCTTTTATATAGAAGGGTAATGATCTGCACTATAACTGTGGAGGAGTCAAACCACAGTATGCCCTAATAGGCTGAATTAAAGCTGTAAGGCTTCACTTTCCTCTGGCTGTCCTTTGCATGAAGATGAATAAACTGCAATATAGTACAACAAATTGATAGTTGGCAAGATGACAAGCAGAGAACATCACGTGGATCACTTTGCTTCTAACTGATCTTTCAACAAGAGGAAATGTGGAGTGAACTGAGATAGCATTTCACAAGGTTTGATCAGAAATACAACAAAATGTTCACCTCAGTTGGTGAGTTTGGAAATGCAGAGATTTTAAGCTGAAGTGGGTATGTGGAAGTGAGAAGCCATGCCGAGGTGCCCTTAAAGCCAAAATGAGCTATTTTATTCTCTTCTCCTCCTTATTTTCTGATGGTGGAACATTTTAAATTCACACTTGTAATTTGCATTGGTGCTAAACAAAAACAAAATTGTAACCATGAGGTCAACTAATTGCTCTTGAATGGTGCTATGGGATATTACAAAGCTATTTGGTTCAGATATTGGATTTTGATGAATTATTCATAGCATCATAGAATCCCTATATTGTGGAAACAGGCCACTTGGCCCTGAAATTCCACACTGACCCTCCAAAGAATAACCCATCCAGGCCCATTCCCCTACTGTATTATGCTATATTTCCCCTGACTAGTGCACCTAATCTACACATCCCTGAACATTATGGGCAACTTAGCATGGTAAATTCACCTAACCTGCACAACTTTGGAATGTCGGAGGAAACCGAAGCACCCAGAGTCAACCCACGCAGACACGGGGAGAATGTGCAAATTCCACTGTAACTCCAGTGACCTTTTTAATATCCCACTGACCCTCCTGGTACTTTACTAACAGAGGGAGAGATCATACCACATTGAAAAACCAATGACGTGGGTGTGGGAGGGCTCCAATACAGCCACAAAGGAACCACACAGCAGCTATGGCTGATCCCTGCAGCAATGATACTACTCTGGATGGTTCACCAACATCCCACCTTGTAGTACAAAGGACCAAAAGGATTAATGTCTGAAAGAATGTAACACCATCCACATTGGCAAAGGTACAGATTTCCTCTGGACCAGGAGGTCTGTGTTCAAGTCTCATGTGCTCTAGAGCTGTGTTATAATATCTCTGAACAGGAGGTTGATTAGAAAATATAAGTTGTTAACAAACAGAAGGCATTGTCATCTCGATCAACAAGACCCCAGTCTCCATTCTAATCAATAGTTTGTTCCTACTCACGAGGTCAGTCAGCCTGACTCCGGGTATTGGATAAACCCAAAATTTGAGGGCATTCCGGCATGGTTTCTCTCTATGTGCACTTAGCAAAGATGTAGCTTCAACTTTTTCCTTATGTTGGAAAAAGGGAAATTTATGGGAAGATCATTGGAGCTATGGCCACTACCCAGAGAAATTGCTGCAGTCATGTTTTAAGATTTTTGACAATTGGTTTTCAACAGTCAGAAAGATCATGGTGCGATTCATATTAATGGAGTTGCCCATTTAGGATGGAGGTGAGGAAGAATTTCTTCTCTCAAAGAAAAATGAATCTTTGGAATTCTTTAATTCAGAGGGATACGGAGACTGTGCATTGTTTACGGCTGAGGTAGATGGATTTTTTAATCAGTAAGGGAATTGAAAATTATGGGGAAAAGTCAGGAAAGTGGAATTGAGGATTATCAGATCAACTACAATCACATTGAACGGTGGTGCAGACTCAAAGGGCTGAATGGCCTGCTTCTCCTCCTATGTCTGTATGGTCTTATTGAAAGATTTTTCAAATCCTCACTGACCTCAATTTTATTCAGGATTCTTGACACCATTGTTATTTGAATCTTGTTTTAATGTCACTGATAGTAACTCTTAAATTTCCAGTTATCTCGATCTTTTGTCAGTGTTTGGTGTAAGGCTGTAATAAGGTTTTGTGTAGGGTTGTTCTCGTGGAACCCAAACTGAGTAACAGTCAGAAGATTATTTGTCATTTCAGCACCTAAAAATATGTTCAAATTTGTTTATCAACTAAAATATAGGACATAATCAACAATTGAGGATTTGTTCTCAACTTAATTTTGTATTTGCTCTGAATATGTGGCACCTACTCCAGCTTTGGAAAAATATGGACCCATTAATTCTCTCTGAGACAGGATGAAACATATAGTTTGATAGTCAGGCTGTGGCCACAGCTTTTACACACAGCCTCACAATGTCTTGGGTCTTGTGGTGGGACTTGAAAGTAGGATCAAATACTGAACATAATCTAATGCAAAATTTGATAGTTCATTTAAAAGTAAAAGGAAAGCAAATTCACATAAAAGCTCGGTGAGGCAACATAGAAGGCCAAGTGGACTTTGATGAGAAAGCTGAGATATGTACTTCTTGTCATGATCAGTGTGCTCACAGTTACCATGAAACCAGTATTATTTGATCCTTCCAAATTGTGTGTATCAAAACGTGATTTTGACCACAGTCAATTTTTGGCTCTGACGGCATACAAGCTCTGCATATCAGCATTTCCAAAAAGAAACCTGGTCTGGCTAGCCATCTTCTATGCTCATTATCACAAGCATCTTTGTCGGTGTAAAAACATTAATCCCAAAAATTGATTTGGTACAGATAACAACTGGCCAGTTGCTCAGCAATAGCCAAGACAAATATTTCTCTATGCATCTGTGTGGCTGTTAGTTTAATCTTTGATATCATTCATCATAAAGATCACAACTGTTTTTCTTTTGGTAGGTTCAGGTACATAGTTCTTTGAAAATTGCATCACAGGTGGACAGAATAGTTTAAGAAGGTATTTAGCATGCTTCACTTCATTGCTCAGACCATTGAGGACATTTTTTTGAAGTTATACAGGACATTGGTGAGGCCACGTTTGGAGTACTGTATACAGTTTTGGTTACCCTGTTATCGGAAGAATATTTTTTAATTTGGATAAGGTGCAGAAAAGATTTAACAGGATGTGGCTGGGACTGGAGGATTTGAGTTACAAGGAGAGGCTGGATAGACTGGATTTTCTTTTCCACGGGATTATAAGAGGTTGAAAGGTGACCTTATAGAGGTTTATGAAATCCTGACAGGCACAGATAAGGTCAATAGCAAAGTTCATTTCCAGATGGGTGGGGGAGTTTGAAACTAGGGGGCATATTTTTAAGGTGAGAGGAGAAAAATTTAAAAGAGACCTGAGGGGTAACGTTTTCATGTAGACGGTAGTTCATATGTGGAATGAACTGTCAGAGGAAGTGGTGGACGCAGGTACATATAAAAGACATTTTGATAAGTACATGAATGGGAGAAAGTGAGGACTGCAGATGCTGGAGATCAGAACTGAAAATATGCTGCTGGAAAAGTGCAGCAAGTCAGGCAGCATCCAAGGAGCAGGAGAATCGACGTTTTGGGCATGAGCCCTTCTTCAGGAAGTACATGAATAGAAAGGTTTAGAAGGATTAGGACCAAATGTAAGCAAATGAGACTAGTTTAGTTGGGAAACCTGATTGGCATGGACCAGTTGAATTGAAGGGTCTGTTTCTGTGATGTATGACTCTATGAGTGAGAGCGAGGCAGGTAGGAGGATCCAGGAGGTAGCGCTGAAGGAGCTTCAGTCCTTCAGCTTCACCAACAAGTTTGAGATTCTTATTCCTTGTGTGAATGAGAGTGGGGGTTGCATCAAGAAGGAGTAATCTGACCATTGCACCATTGTACAGGGAGCTTTTCAAGAGAGTGAAGAAAAGAAATGTTGTTATAATTGGAGAAGTATAATCAGGGAAATAGACACTGTTCTGTGTGGCCAGGATCAAGAATCCTGAAGGCTGGGGTACCTGCCTGGTGCTGGATTCAGGATACCTCCTCTGGGCTGCAGAGGAACTTGGAGTGGGAAGGTAAAGATCCAGTTGTTGTGGGCCACATAGGTATCAACAATATAGATGCAAAGAGAGAAGTTCTGCTGAGGGAATATAGTAACTCAGGGCTAATTTAAAAAGTAGAATCAGAAAGGTAATTATCTCTGGATTACTACCTGAGGCATGAGGAAATTGGCACAAGTAAATATATGGATCAATACACCTCATAACCTTCGACATCACTGCCTTTGTGGCAAGTTTGAACTCTTTGTGAATAACTCTGCATCCAAGAGACCATTATTTTGATTTCAATCTAATTTGATCTAATTGTCCCCATTAAAGCCCTCATTAATTGGAAACATCTCAATCATCTTCTTCGGCTTCTCTACTCCAATGGAAGTAGTCCCAGCATCTTAAATTTCTATTTTGTGCTGTCAGTAAATATTGAATTGATTTTCTTATGCCCAACTGCAATCTATCCATCTGTACTAAGAACAAAAGGTTAATCCATCATTGACAACTGGGTGTATCACTTACTATCTTCTGAAATCTAAGGAACACCCAAAATGTTTCTTGTTTTAAAATCAACTTTGTACTCATGATTACATGAAAAACAAACTTTTTTCAACAGGGTTTCCTGAATATCTTCTGAAAATCCATGAATCTTACAACTGCTGCGTTCCATTTATCCATCCAATCAGTCACCTCTTCAATATCTTCGGGTGTGAGTGAGATCCAATGCTCACTGTTTTGATTGTCCCACCGTTTTAAATGTTCAGTATTTATTTTAACCCCAAGAGTTTTTCCAACCACCGATGCCTCTTAGTTGTATCACTACTGACTCTCTCCACAAATAGGTTTTGGTTTGAGACCAGATAGCCTACGAAGTTCTTCACAGTTGTATGCATTTGGTTTTTGAGGACATTCTATTAAGTATTTCACCATGTGGAATCCCTCTGCTCGGTCACAATTGACAGATTTCATCCGACTCTTTCCTTAACCTCTGCCCTGTAGTCCTGAGATGATTAAAGCACAGACAAATGGCTATATTTGGGGGAACCTGATGTCAGGGATTCTTCTAGGTTCTTCAACAATGTGTGTGCCTTTGTTTGTAGATGTCTTTACGAGCCAACAAGGCAGACACTGTGGGGTTAAGGTTTCAGGGCTGGATATTACTTAAGAAGCAGCCTCATGAATACAAATACCTTTAGTGCTGTTTTTTTCTGGAAGAGCAAGTTACCAGAGTCACTGGTTTGTTTTCTACTTTTGATGCAATTTTGCCTCCCCATGGAGTCTTGCACCAAAAGAAGAAACAGATTCTCCATTTTAGTGGATCCAAGCAGCCAGTAATCTCAAGCAAGCTATGGTAAGGGTGGAATTCTGTTTCTTGGCATGGGAAAAGCATTCTGAGAATTGGCTGAAGTTACAGGAACCCAGCATATATTTACCTCTCTTCTTGAGCAAATATGTTGCATGCAAAGTTTTGTACAGCAAATGCTGGTAGAATGAAGATTGAAAAGATCTCACAATAACGTCTGCTACCTCGTCACTAAGACTTTCAAGAACGAGTATGCATTCTAAAGGCTTCCAGAGATTGATTCACTCAAGTGCTATTCATGTTGGTTTTGAAGCAAATTCCATTCATTTTTATGTCCAATGATTTCCCTTTTGAACACCTATATTCTAATGACAATATTTGCAAAAGAAAGTGAAATATTTATTTAATGTCTGTGTACATCATCATTCTCTGCTATTAAATTCTGTCCTTTATTTCCTTGTGATCTGAAACTCGCAATTCTTCAACAATCTTTTCTGTTCTGGTAAGGTTGTTTCCATTTGTTTTTGTATTAACCACAAACCTATTTTTCATATTTTGTTTTGATCTTGAAATCAGTCTTTCTCATTTCCTTACCATATTTTTAATATTCCTTAGGAGTATTTCTGGTACATTATTTTATCCATTTTTGCTTTATCTTACAGTTTACTATTAATTCCTGTATCCTCGAGACTCTTTCCTCTTTTGCACTCCCTTTTCAACATCGAGGAACGTATTGGCTTGATTAATTCATCGCACATTCAGAGACTTGCTGTCCAATTAGTTTGGGCTGAATCCTCTCCTGTCTCAGAGAGTTCAGTTGTGCTCGGCATTTCCAAATTATTCTTTGATTCACAATTATTTTCTCACACTTCATTTCCTGGAATAGCTTGCTGGATGAGAAGCAGTCTAATCTAGGAATGAGTACTTGATGCATTTCCCATTTTGACCATAATGCACTGCATGTTATTCAACGTTTTTTTCAATAGTTAAACAGCTATTTATTACATATTATTTAAACTGTCTGCTTTTCTCCCAACCCGTATCTCTTTTTCACTGTTCCATGATCTGTAATGTCCACTGGGAATTATACTATTCCCTCCTAATGTTTTAACTATCCATATTAATTGTGTCAGCAAACTATCCCCTCAGATATCCTTACATTCAATTGCTTTAATGATATTCTTCAATCTTCTTCTTTCTTTCACTCTGTCTCCTGCAAATGCTAATCAGGAATATTAAAATAAACATAAGCCATATCAATTCCCCTGACTATGAAATAGCCCATTATGAGAATTCTGCTACTCTGGTAATTGACCTACCTGTAACCTCCTTTCCTTCCCTCAGCGTCCTTTCCTCACTGTGTAGAAACTGTTTGAAATCAACAGAAATGAAAATTGAAAGACTTTTATAAGAGGTTGATAGAAAAGTTAGTTTCCTACATGGGCTATATGTTAGACATTTGCTTACTCTGTACTGAACGGTTACAGTGACCTTCTGAATAGCTGCACTTTCAGTTGTCTAGGCTCTTCACTCTAATTCCCTTCCTAAATCTCTCTACTTCAAAACATCTCTCTCCCCTCTGTTGGCAACCTCATAAAACAGACATTTTACATCCAAATGTTGCTCATTTCCTGTTGTGGCTTGGAGTCAAATTTTGTTTGCTAATGCTCTTTTGAAGAGATTTGGCTTGATTTATTATGTTAAAGCTGCTATTTAAATACAAGATGGTGTTGTTGTTGAGTCCCTTTTTCTTCTGCTGCACTTTGGATGATCACCTGTATCTTTATGACCACGTCATGCTGAAACTCCATGGGGCTTTGCTGAGAAGACTGTGAAAGGTTTTCATCTTCTTATCTCAGGAAGAATATACTTGCCTTCAAAAGATCCATTTGAAGGTTCAGTAGTTTGATTCCTGGGGGAAGGGAGGGGGGGCGGGGGGGGGATGGTGGGGAGCAGGGGTTATGCTCTGAGCAGAGATTGAATAGAATGGATACATATGTTTCTGTACATAAAATCAAAATACTGCAATTGAAATTAAACAGAAAATGCTGGAATTGCTCAGCACATCTGGCATCATCTATATAGGGAGTAACAATTAGCATTCCTCATAGATGTAGTTCTGATGAAAGGTCATCTCAAACATGGGGAAGAATCTTCAACTGGCAATGGGAGATGGTTTTGGGAGTGTGTGAGGAGTGAACAATATTCTAAAAGTGAGGCTGAGTCAAGATCCCAACGTCATCCTGCTCAATTCTGGGTTTCATCCACACTGATATGGCAGTCAATGAGGAGCCCCCTTGGAATTGCTGGGTAATTAACATTGTTTTAACCCCACGTTCTGGATTTAACAGTTTAAGTAAACAGTACTGAGCTGGCAGCAACTTGTTAGGGGTGAACCACAGAAAATGCTGAACACATTGCATCTTCAGTGAAACTGATAGGTTGGGAAGGCTTTGTAAATGAAACTGTCGAGTTCTAGTCTTGCCTGGAAAGAGACCATTATTGCAGCCCTTTTGCTGAGAGTGTGCTCTCACGATTTATCAAGGGATTTACAAATTTTCAGGTATTGCACGGCATTCACTTTCAAGTACCCTACCTGCCATCCCAGACCTCTGTTGAGGAATAAGAGGAGCATGCTAGCAACGCTAAAAGTGGTTAGAGCAGCAAAATAGATACCAGCAGCAACAACATCTGCCTTCTCTTTAGCCATGTATTGCTCCAAATTGCTCCAGCAACTGACACAGAGATCCCACTTCAAGATTATGAGAATCTCAAAACAGGTAGAGTATCAGCCCTCTCCAGTGGTGTAAAAAACACAGACTATAGTGCTTTTTAGCCTCATATGTCGGGTCAAACCTGTCACCTGCAGCCTCCTGCAACCAGACTTCCTTCCTTATGGGCCAGGTGACCATACATTTTTTAAATATCTATTCATGGGATATGCATGTCATTTGCCATGCACATGATGGGGAAATAGTGGTGAGCTTCCTTTTTTGACTGCTGCAGCCTGTATAGTCCAGGTAAACCACAGTTCTGTTGGGGAGGGTGTTCCAGAATTTTAACTCAGCGACATGAACGAATGGTGATATATTTCCAAGTCTGGTAATGAGTGGCTTGGAGAAGAACTTGCAGCTGGTGATGTTCCCATGTATCTTCTGCCCATTGTAGTGATCAAGAGTTTGGAAGTTGCACTGTAAGGAACCTTTGTGAATTCCAAATCTTGTAGATGGATTACATTGCTATGACTGAGTGTTGATGGTGGAGTGATTGGATATTTGTGGATGTGATGCCAATCAGTCAGGCTGTTTTGTCCTGGCAGGGGTCAAGCTTCTTGAGCATTGTTAGAGATACACTCATTCAGGCAAATCAGAAGCATTCCATCATATACCTGACTTGTAGAGTAGAGATGTGGAGAAGTTTCTTCACTCATTGAACTGTGAATATTTAAAATTATGGATCCAAGGAAGTTAATGATGCTCAATTTTTAATGGATTCATGATTCATACCAAGTGGTCTTTGGTCTTGAAGGGAATCATGGGATATAAGGATTGACATGAAACTAGAATCAAGGTCAAATATCAGTTACAATCTTATTGGCTGGCCGAGCAGGCATAAGAAGGACTGTTGCCTGAAACGCCGATTCTCCTGCTCCTCCTATGCTGCCTGACCTGCTGTACTTTTCCTGCACCCCACTCTTGACTTTGATCAATCCAGCATCTGCAGTCCTCACTTTCTCCCTTAAGAAGCTGTTTGCCTACTCCTGTTCCTATTTCTCATATTTCTCTCTTTCTGCATGACCTCTGTGTTCTAAAAATATCTAGCATTACCTCTTGGGTGACTACATTGTGGTGAGTAAAATTTAGAAATCTCTTGTCCTCTGTGATCCTGTGAAGTGTTGCTAATTGCCCCTTGAGCATAAAAGACCTCTCCTTCAGGGACCAGACCTCCTGAAACACAGTTGAGCACAGATGGTGCAGTGAAAAGTACAAAAAAAATCAAATTGCAGTGACAGTGAAATTAATCTGCAGCAGAATTTCATAGTTAAATTCATCAGAATATGGAAAACACAGTCATAAAATATTACAATGTAGCAATGGCCTTTTGGTCCATTAATTCTCATGAACTGAAAGGAACATAATCTACATTGTATTCCTTTCAATGATTATAATTCACCCATGACTTTGTTGCAGTTGAGTTATGAGGTCAAGTCACTCATAAAATATAAATAAAATCCGATAGATCCTTGGTGAAGAATTAATAAAAAAAGGTTTTCAATGATTTTATTGTGCACAGAATACAAAGAAAATCCCCCACATTCTCTTTGCATTGCCCGTGGCTGTAGGACAGGAAAAACAACCTCAGTTGTGTTTCTGCCATATTTAATTCTTAACATTTTTGTCCAAATGAAATATGTGGGGGGGATCTCTGAAATTATTTACTCACCTATCAAGAAAATTCTTAATATGAAGTATGAACACCTCACCCCTTCAATTGACTATTGTCAGCACCTAAAGGAGATTGAAGGTTTGAAGTTTCTGCCTTCTGAATGAATAGTTGTTCTTGGTTACCGAGAAATTGAGCCATTTTGTATCCTGTTAACACATTTTAAATATTGGGGCTCCATGTAGGAATGGGGGTAGTGGATTTGGCTTGTGCATCTGTGCATGGGTCATTTTGTTTATTTCGAAACAGAACGCTGCATCAATCTCATACTTAAAAAAGTAGAGTACAACTTGAACTGTTGGTAAACTGGAGAGATATCAAATAAAGTTTGTAAAATCCTATTAAAAACACACTATACCAGTCAGTTCAGTCTCTTGCCAGTCATGTTAATCCCTTACTCTGTATTCATCTCAGCAGTCAGTCTCCTATGCTACCAAAGCTTTGAATTATGCTATCTGAAAATGTGATTAATTTTTTTTTATTTCCAGAAAAACATGTAATTTTCCTCCTTCTTAAAATCAGTAAGATAAGTAAAATGAGAATGTGCCTGGTGGTGCTATCAGCATTTGTATGGTACATAGTACATGCAATGGAAAATGCCCTTCAAACTTGAGATTCAGCCATTTTACTCTCAATACATTTATTTAGAATATTTGTGAAAGCAACACAGCTCCAGATTCTTAAGAAAATAGGAAAATATCCCATTGATGAATCCACGTCCATTAAACAGTGGTAGATAGTGATAATTCTTGGATGGCAATATGAATGTAAGACCTTTGTCAAAATCAAAAAGGAATCATACTTAAGGTCTAGGAGGTTGGGAATGGATGAATTCCTTGAAGTATATAAGGAAAGCAGAAAAGAACTTAAACAAGGCATTAGAAGGGGAAAAGGGGTCATGAAAAGTTGTTAACAAACAAGACTAAGGAAAATCTCAAAACTTTTTATACATATATAAAATGTAAGAGGCAAGTCAGGGAAAGGGTTGACCCACTCAATGACATAGTAGGGAATATATAGGTGGAGCCAGAAGGGGTTGGTGAGGTCCTAAATGAATACTTTTTTGTTAGTATTCACCAAAGAGAAAGAATTGGTGGAGGATGATCTCAGGGAAGGGAGTGTCAAATTTCTAAGCCAAGTTGCTATTAAAAATGAAGAGGTGTTAAGCAAAAAGGTAAGATAAGGTCTTTAAGGTTGATAAGTTCCCAGGTCCTGACAGGATCTATCCCAGAATATTGAGGGAACAAAAGAATAAATTGCTGGAGCATTGACAGATTTCTTTGTATCATCTTTGGCAACAGGTGAGGTCCCAGAGGACTAAAAAAATCACAAATGGTGTCCAATTGTTTAAGAAGGACAGCAGAAATTTCAGGTCTGTGAGCCTCACTCAGTGGTCAGGAAATTATTGGAAAAGATTCTCAGGGACAAGGTCCATGCGCATTTAGAAGCAAATGGACATATTAATGATCGGCAGTATGGTTTTGTGTGGGGATGTTGTGCCTCACTAATTTGATCGAATTTTTTGAGGAGGTGATGAAGATGACTGATGAGGGAAAAATAGTTGAAGCTATCTAAATGGACTTCAGTAAAGCCTTTGACAAGATCCTTCATGGCAGACTGGTACAAAAGGTAAAGTTACTTGGTATCAGAGTGAGCTGGCAAAAATGGATACAGAACTAGATCAGTCATAGGAGACAGAGGGTAGCAGTGGAAGGATGCTTTTCAAAATGGAGGGTTATGACTGATGGTGTTCCACAGGGATCAGTGCTGGGACCTCTGCTGTTTGTGATCTATAGAAATGATGTGGAAGAAAAAATGGCTGATCTATTTCATAAGTTTGCGAACGGAACAATGATTGGTGGAGTTGCGGTTAGTGAGAAGGATTGTCAGAGGATGCAGCAGGATATAGATCAATTGGAGGCATGGGTAGAAATATGTCAAATTAAGTTTAATCCAGATAAATGTGAGGTGATGTGAGTGAATGCCGGAACCCATAGGAATATTGACAAGCAAAGGGATCTGGGTGTGCAGGGTGCACAGATCACTGAAGGGGGCAGCGCAGGTAGATAAGGTAGTAAAAAAGGCCAATGGCACACGTGTCTTCATTGGAAGGGGCATTGAATATTAATATAAATATAAAAATATAATGATATGCAACAGCTTTACTGAAATTTAGTCAGGCCACACTTCGAATATTGTGTACAATTCTGTTCACCACACAGCCAGAAGGATGTGAATGCTTTGGAAAGAATACAGAAAAGGTTTACCAGGATGTTGCCTGGTATGGGGTTTTTTTTAGCGTTGAAGAAAGGTTGGATAGACTGAGTTTGTTTTTATTAGAATGCAAGTGGTTGAGGGGGCGACGTGATAGAAATTTATAAGATTGTGAATGGTGTGGATAGAGTAGAAAGTATGAGGCATTTTCCCAGGGTGAGAAAAGACCATTCCCTCCATGACTCCCTCATTAGGTCCACACCCCCGACCAACCCACCCATCCTTCCCGACACCTTTCCCTGCCACAGCAGGAATTGCAAAACCTGCACCCACACCTCCCCGCTTCCCTTCATCCAAGGCCCCAAAGGAGCCTTCCACATCCATCAGAGATTTACCTGCACTTCCACACACATCATCTACTGTACCCATTGCTCCCAATGTGGTCTCCTCTACATTAGGGAGACAAGATGCATACTTTGCAGAACGCTTCAGGGAACATCTCCAGGACACACGTACAAAACAATCCCACTGCCCTGTGGCCGAACACTTTAACTCCCCCCTCCCACTCTGCCAAGGTCAAGCAGGTGGCAATGGCCTCCTCCATTGCTAAACCCTTACCACCCAACCACTGGAGGAAGAACACCTCATTTTCTGCCTTGGGACCCTCCAACCACATGGGATCAATGTGGATTTCACCAGTTTTGTCATTTCCCCTTCCTCCACTTTATTCTAGCTCCAACTTTCCAACCTGGCACCACCCTCTTCACCTTTTGGACCTGACCATCTTCCTTCTCACCTATCCACTCCACCTTCCTCTTGGACCTCTCACCCTCATCCACTGCTTTGTCAACTATTGCAGTCCCAGCTACCTTCTCCCCCCAGCCCACCCCCCTCCTATTTATCTCTCAGCCCCCTTGGGTCACAAGCCTCATTCCTGATGAAGAGTTTATGCTTGAAACATCGACTCTCCTGCTCCTCGAATGCTGCCTGGCTGTCTGTCCTTTTCCAGCATCACACTCTTCGACTCTGATCACTAGCATTTGCAGTGCTCACGTTTTCCTGGAAGTTTAAGAGGGATTTGCGAGGCAAGTTTTTTGCGCAAAGGGTGGTGAATGCTTGGAATGTGTTGCCAGAGGAGGTGGTGGAAGCAGACACAATAGCAACATTCAAGAAACACTTGGACAGGAAGGGAATAGAGGGATACAGATCCAGGAAGTGAAGGCAATTTTAATATGGAAGAGCAAAATGTGTCCACACAGACTTGAAGGGATGAAAGGCCTGCTCCTATGCTGTATGATTCTTTGTTCTTGTACTATGAAGGAGGACAGATTATTTATATTTGATAACTGATAACAGAACATAGCATGAGGTATGGGGTGAGTGATTTTATGTTGTAGGAGAAAGTGAGGACTGCAGATGCTGGAGATCAGAGCTTAAAAATGTATTGCTGGAAAAGCGCAGCAGGTCAGGCAGCATCAAAGGAGCAGGAGAATCGACGTTTCGGGCATAAGCCCTTCTTCAGGAATGCGGGGTCAGTCGGTTCCATAGACAGTTGCTGAAGAAGGGCTTATGCCTGAAACATCGATTCTCCTGCTCCTTTGATGCTGCCTGACCTGCTGCGCTTTTCCAGCAACACATTTTCAAGATTTTATGTTGTAGCCTTGTAATCTAACAAAACACCAATGCAGCATGCCAAGATACTTCCAACAGATGCTTTGCCCATCCGTCATATTGTTGTACTTCAAGGGAATGAAATTGGGAAGCCATTCCTCCACTACAATCTCATTATTAAAGGTGATGTTCATAAATCATTTTTGGAAAAGGATACAGAAAACTGAAAAACCCACTGAAGTGGCAATCTTAATGCAGAACCTGTAATGATTTACTAATTCCTCTGATTTTTTATTTATGTTAATTCCTCTTGGGGCTTTGGTAACAATCAGCAAACCCAAAGGAGAGAATCTGCTAGCTATAGCCTCAAGGGACAGCTCATGAGCCTTCTGAATACACAGATGGCAAGGGTAGTAGTGATTGAGAATGGTTGACGCAGTGTGTATGCAGCAGGTGCCAAGGGGGAGAAAGTTACACAGCATTAGGGTTTGACCAATTGTTGCAGAAAGAAATACTTGCTAGGCTGGAAGGAGGTGGGAATTGTGCAGGACAAAGCCATCCTTATTTCACTTGGACATAGCTTGAGGCAGCAAAGACCAACAGCAATGGATTTGCATTGAGTGAATTGTGTACAATGGGTGCTCCAACAATGGGTAGTGCAGCTGTGAGCTGGTATACATGCAAGTGAGGACTCCACATACTCTTTCAGGCAAAACTGATTTGCAGTCCACTCCTCGTGATTCAAAAATCCAAACTAATCAATGGCTTGGAGAGCACAGTCACTATTAAAAGGAACTGATTTCTGGCTTCGTAAAACAGGCCCAAAGAAAACTGTTTTAGAAGGTCTGTTATTCCTGGAGGGATGGTATTTCCTGGGAGATGGATGATTGCCCTCAGAATGGGAACACAGGTAGATCTGGATCTGAGGTCTGCTTCCCTCCCAGACACTGTTTGGAAGATGAGGGATAATTTCATGAAATCAGCTGTAGCACGCACTCCTCACTTTTCATTTCTATGAAACACCTATGCTCACCCATGCCATCTCATGCCATGGATGCACCTAGGAGAAACTGAGGATTGCAGATGCTGGACATCAAAGTTGAGAGTGTGGTGCTGGAAAAGCACAACAGGTCTGGCAGCATCCAAGGCGTAGGGTAATCGACATTTTGGGCATAAGTCCTTCATCAGGAGTGAGGATTGTTTCTTGTTTCTTGACAGTTCTTTGATAACTTGACCATTCTTTGACAATTGGACTATTCTTTGACAGTTCTATAACAGCTTTGACAGTTCCAATGGTTGATACATCATTAAACAAATGCATAATATTATTCACAATCACAAAGGTTCTGAAGTTCTGAAGAAGGATCATATTGGACTCAAAACATTAACTCTGTTTTTTGCTCCACAAATTCTGCTCGACCTGTAGAGTTTTTACACCATTTTCTGTGCTCATAATCACAAGGTGTACTTGAATGCCCTCCCTTCTCCAACCTCCACTGTAGTCTCTTATCTCTCCTTGCCATTCAAACAAATCCTCAAAGTTTAGGACGCATCTTGATCAGATGCGGGACTTTCAATCTTTGGCTTGTTGCACCAGTTTCTTTATGAAGGAGAGATTTACCATTATCATGAAAATCTGCACTGCTCTGTTTTCATTCATCAGTCCAGAACTCAAATTGTAGCCCAGTGTTTATCCTTGTCTAGAGCAACTAAGAGGCTTGACACTAAGTATTCCATAGTATGAAAAGATTACCCATTACTGCGTTCACAGTTTGAAAACAGATAACCGTTGCGCCATAGCAGACCTGAATACATGAGGATTATCAAACTCCATTTGCAACATATGGATGAAAGTTGTAAATAACAAGGAATTTCTTTTACAGTGGGGATATTGCTCTACCAAACTGGAAAAAAGATTGCTCACTGGAAGACAATTGACAGACATTATAACTTGATACACCCCCTTTGAATGTGAAATATCTAAGAAGAATTTTGTACTGTGAATTTGAAAGACAAGAAGTGTAAGTTTGTGCTGAGAATACAGATCTTTCTGAAACCTGACAGGCACAAAGCCACCATTTGAACCTTGGCATTGCAAAATACATAAGGTGGCCTTGAGAAATGTAAGATGTCAAAATAACTGAAACAGTATGTGGTATTGGATAAGTAATCCCAAATTGTAGCCCAGTGTTTATCCTTGTCTAGAGCAACTAGGAGATTTGACACTATGTATTCCACAGCCTAAGGATCCACTTGGATTTATGTAATCCAGTATGTTATCAATCCATCTCCAGAAAATGAAGCAATGATGAAGTAAATGGAGGATTTTATGTAACAATGTACTGGGCTGAATCTGACGTTTGACACTCATCAAGGAAAGGAAGTACGATTGTCATCAGCCAATGAAGTGATTATCACTCATCACTTGGGAAGCAGAAAGCACATGAGGGCTTCCTTAAGTGATTCCTAATTCAATAATCAAGAAATCAAACAAAAGCATCTCAGAATTAATCAAATAGACACAACAATACTATTGTACTCGAAAAAGGCTCCAACCATTTGCACAGCCTACAAATCTTCAATAATCATTTAAAATGGTTTACATTGTGATGACCAACTGAAGGGCTGAAGTGGCAACATATAAATCAATAACAAAGTACTTACACTACAAAGGTTATGTTTATTTTATCCAATTATTAACTTGGCTCCTCAGCAGCATCAATGAAGATATGGATATATGAATTAAAACAAAACTTGCCATAAAATGATGGATGAGCTTTCTGCTATAGATGAAATCAGGTGATAAAGAATGGAAAAAAAAAGTTCTTGATTAATTTAACTACCAAATTGGAATCAGTTAAGATGTTAAGATGATTCCTATTACTTACAGAGATGCTTGGTCATCTTCACATTGTATTGGTAAAGCTGCTAATTAAGGTTAAGTATCAGATGCCTTCCAGAACAAGGTTATATCCAAAATCTCCAAGATACCTCAACTTCAATTTCTACAGTTTCTGCAGCTATTTGACAGCAGTCTAGTAATTGCATAATTCATAAAGGGTACAGCTCCATTTATTCAAAGTTTGGGTGAAAATTTGTAGCTCGGGTGCTCTTGTGGTTCTGTTCGCCGAGCTGGAAATTTTTGTTGCAAACGTTTCGTCCCCTGTCTAGGTGACATCCTCAGTGCTTGGGAGCCTCCTGTGAAGCGCTTCTGTGGTGTTTCCTCTGGCATTTATAGTGGCCTGTCCCTGCCGCTTCCGGTTGTCAGTTTCAGCTGTCCGCTGCAGTGGCCGGTATATTGGGTCCAGGTCGATGTGTTTGTTGATGGAGTTTGTGGATGAGTGCCATGCTTCTAGGAATTCCCTGGCTGTTCTTTGTTTGGCTTGCCCTATAATGGTAGTGTTGTCCCCAGTCGAATTCATGTTGCTTGTCGTCTGCGTGTGTGGCTACTAAGGATAGCTGGTCGTGGCATTTTGTGGCTAGTTGATGTTCATGGATGCGGATCGTTAGCTGTCTTCCTGTTTGTCCTATGTATACCACAAAGGTATACAGGAAAGCCACACACACAGACCAAGTCCTGAACTATGAAAGCAACCACCCCAACACACACAAACGAAGTTGCATCAAGACACTATTCAAAAGAGCCACAACACACTGCAGCACACCAGAACTGCAAAAAGAGGAAGAGGAACACCTATACAAGATATTCGTCAAAAACGGATATCCTCGCAATTTCATCAACAGATGCCTAAGAGAAAGACAACAGAACGAGGACATGCCGCAACCCAAAGGACTAGCCACACTACCATACATTAGGAGCATTTCAGAACTGACAGCTAGACTACTGCAACCACTAGGACTTATAACAGCACACAAACCAACAGCCACCCTCAGACAGCAACTCACCAGGACGAAGGACCCGATACCCAGCATGAGCAAAACTAATGTAGTGTACAAAATCCCATGCAAGGACTGCACAAAACACTACATAGGACAAACAGGAAGACAGCTAACGATTCGCATTCATGAACATCAACTAGCCACGAAACGCCACGACCAGCTATCCCTAGTAGCCACACACGCAGACGACAAGCAACATGAATTTGACTGGGACAACACTACCATTATCGGGCAAGCCAAACAAAGAACAGCCAGGGAATTCCTAGAAGCAAGGCACTCATCCACAAACTCCATCAACAAACACATAGTCCTGCCTGGACCCATAGTCCTGCCTGGACCCAATATACCGGCCACTACAGCGGACAGCTGAAACTGACAACCGGAAGCGGCAGGGACAGGCCACTATAAATGCCGGAGGAAACAACACAGAAGCGCTTCACAGGAGGCTCCCAAGCACTGAGGATGTCACCTAGACTGGGGACGAAACGTTTGCAACAAAAATTTCCAGCTTGGTGAACAGAACCACAACAGCTCCATTTATTCTTGAAATTAATTTGGAAGTTGTGTAATTCCTTACAATGTGAAAGATGAACTTCCCATGTGTTTACGTTCTCTCAACATTATGGTCCTTATTTGCCTACTGGAGAGTGTGGCAGACAGCAGCACCCATAGTCCTGCCTGCACTGTCAGAAGGAGTTATACCAAAAGGGAACATAGCATAGAAAGCTAGACAAACAATATCATAGCTCTACCTTCTATTTACACTCTACTCCCTTGCACAGTTTTCCTACTGAGATTGAAGGACTGAGAAATTAGCCCAAGTGTACTTTTGGAAACACTGAAGTCAATTCAGAGCAAATAGTCTACTTGGTTTAGAGAAAAGAGTATTATCTACTTTTTGGTCATTAGAGCACTGATCTGACAAAACCATCATCATCAGATCTATTGGAAGTTTGAAATATCATAATGGAAGGACACTACATAATTTTATTTTGTCCAGATCTTCACCAAACTGTCCATTCCCTTTTCCTTGAACCTTCAGACTGAAATATCTTTATTCTGGAATTATAAAATTCAATATTAAATATAATTCGTAGCTTAGCTACATACGGTACCTAGGTTTACAAACTGTTTTCCCAGGTGAGATTTGCACCAGAGAACATTTAGGTTATTTGCCAATTAAGTGGCACTGTACTAGACAAGGTATGTACCCAGTGGACAATTTTTCCAACATAGTATACATCTTCAAAGAGCACAAACTACTGCACCAAATATCTTTGGTCATTTAAAGCAACAATAAAGCTTGATATTACAACAAACCTTTATGCAAGTTTTAATATGATATTTTATGTATATTATGCTCTACACATTTGAAATGGTTTTTACTTTAAGCTAAGATCATCCAGGATATTATTCAAGTACTGGTCAACTTATACCTGAAAGATGTATCCAACCAGTCTGTTATGGCTGATCTTGGCTAGTTTCCTAAAGCAGTGAAGATCTATGTAAAAGAGGTAACAAGGTAACTGGATTCAAGTAAGCACTATATTCTAAATTCTCTGATTCTAAAATATCGATGGCGGAAGCTTCCCAGCCCCTAAATTGATGTGGACCATGGCAAAAGATGTAGGAAATCGAATGAGACATTTAACGACGACCTTCTGGATGTCAAGATCAATATTTCCATTCTTCAACCAAGAGCTGGGGAGCACAGTTGAGATTCTCACCAGTGCTTGAGAGTGCTATTGGTATTGATTATTGGTTATTATCACCCTCATTACAACCGAATCTTACTACATCAATGTGCAGTTTCCCACTCTCCCATCTGTTGTGAACATCAGAGCAGGTACCTGGTGTGTCCAGCTTGCTATTGCTCCTCCAGACCTCCCTTTTGGATATTTGGCACCAACATCTCATGGCACAATCCATGCACAGCATGTCCATGCACCCCATCTCCATGGACATTGCCATCAGTATATACTAGCTTCATCAAACCATCAAGTCACATCTCCAAACTACTTGGAGTCTGCTTCCAGACTGCAATGCTGCAGTAAAGCTGCTTTACATGCAGGGTTAGGCACCTGACTCATGGTTTAGACTAGGGTGTACGACAAGGCTGCTTATTCGCTCTCATAATTTTCACTCATTATGTACGACATGTGTCAGCTGCCTGTGTGATGAATATACTGCACCAAATATCCATGTTTAGGCAGTGGGCCATGGCAAATCTTGCAGGTACAGTGCAAACAGTTAGGGATTTGTGGTTCTTCAGTTGGGGAGCTGCACAGACACCAGTCAATGGTCTGATCAGTTAACAGTGAGGTTATCCATCCAAATCAGACAGATGGGCCAGAGTCACACTTGGGGATCAGCAGAATGAAATTCAGTGGAGGATACTAGGGGACTTTACTGCATGGAAGATGGGGTTTGGAGGCAGCCACCTTGGATGCAAAGGGACTAGGATGGTAAAGGAGGGAATTTGGTATATAAGTGGGGGTGATAGTCGTTCATGGGAGGACATAGGATATGGAGGTGTGATAATTATTGGAAGCTACCATCACTACGGTCTTGAAGGAGGCTGAGTTCATCACAGTGATGGACAGAATTATACTTAAATGGTGGAGATCAGAAATAAGAAGGAAAGTTACAGTTGTAACTCCATATGGGCACAGGTAGGAGATATGTCATGAGAGGTTTTCCAGGCAGTACCTGTTAGAAAGGGTGCTGGGGAAATTACCTTGATGATCTAGCTGACCCTGGTGCCAAGCATGACCTGCATTGTTTGTCACATTTTCAGGACTTCTCATTGGGAACTATACATGGAAAATGGCTGTGCCTACACTCAGAGAAGGCAGAGTCAATGTTTGTTTTCCGTCCTAACATGCAGATTTTGCTTCTGATTGACGGAAGGCTCATCAAGGAGCAATCACTTCAATCGCCCACTTGCAGAGTGCATTTGCAATTATATCAAAATGCATGTGAACTGCGTGCAGGGTACAACTGTGTGGGATGCAAATACAGTTCATAATTAATCTTGACCAGGTCATTTGTCATTGCATCTTGAAGTTGCTCATCTGTGTGAAACAGATAATCAAAGGCAACCTTAAAAGTGGTACCTGTGGGTCACAAAGTATAAAGCTAATGCAAGACCTCAACATTTGCACAATAGCACAGAACTGATTTCTCACCTTCCAGTGTCAGCAGAACGAAACATGATTTTACATGGAATGATAACTTTCTGAGGTGATGTAGGGCTTGATGGACAAGATCTTATACTTGTGCTGCATTCAATGGAATAAGGACAAATGGCAAAGTCATAATTCCAAATAACACCAAAAAAGTCCTGTGTGGAGTGTTCCTTTCCCACTGCGTGGAAGAGTATGTTAAACCATCATTACTGAGTGATGAGAATGTTGAGTGCAGAATATGTTAGACTGCACACACTTCTTTCTAAGAACACACTCTACAACTGAGTTCATCAACAGCAAAGTGTATCATTTCTCCCACGTGCAGGTAATTAGTTCCACACCTTGGAATTCTGTGTCAGGTATCCTGGAAATTGCCATAATGCTAATATCCCTGAGAACTCACATGTTCTTCTTTTGTTTCAGGGATTGGATGCATCGTTATGATGCGACTTGGGGTACCATGGCTGGCAACTCCCTTATGCAACTCCCTTACTGAGACGTGATGTGGCTTTAATGCAGTCCATTCCTTGGACAGTTTATGAAGGAGCATGCAATAGGCCTCGTACAGAGGAGGTTACAATATGGTCCAGACAGATAGTGTTATCCAATCCCAGCATCGTGTGCTCTGCACAATTGGAGCAAGTGCAACAAGCCAGACAGGCTTGTTGATGAGAGCTGGGTGCAGTGACCGTTCACTGCCTGTAAGATTCTTGTTGCTCAAAACGCATAGACTCAGGGAATCATTACAGAACAGAAAAGGCCATTCAGTCCATTGAGTCTGCAATGACCCCTCCAAAAGCCACCCCATTCATTCCCATCCCTGTAATCCACCTCACCTGCAAATTCTTGGACGCTATGGGGAATTTTTCTTTTAGCATGGTCTATCCACTTCACCTGCACACCTTTGGACTGCGGGAGGAAATGAGAGCAAACCTAGGCATGGGGCAAATATGCAAACTCCACACAGTCAATAATCCAAGGCTGGAATCAGACCCAGGTCCCTGGCACTGTGTGGCAACAGTGCTAACCATGTGCTACTGTGCTGACTTGTAATCAAGCAGTTTGTTTCTGTTTCAAGAGGCATATACTGCTTCAATTTATTTGTCTTGTTAGCTTTCTCTGCTTTTGGATAAAAGTGATTGATTTGAATTTTTCTTTTGTATGCAATCCCATCTTGAAAAATGATAAGGTACTGGGCAACAGCGTGCACTTAGGAGAAACTGGCAGGGACTTAGAAGGGGATATATGATTTGATGTGGCTAAATACATACCAGCTGTGTGGCCTGTTGCTTAAACAGTGATTGCTGTTGGAATGTGCACTTGTCTGTGTAAGGAATTATCTGAGAATGATTGGTTGGTGGTTATTGACATACAACAGGAACAGTGAAAGGCAACTCTGGACAGACATTACTTCACTGGGTGTATGGCTGTAGTTCAGACATGGCACTAGGAAATCCAGTTTATACTATCATTTCCAACGATAGCAAGTTATAGAATCAGTTGATCATTAGATGAGTGTGGTTCTAGCTAATGAAGCAAGGTTGGGACAATAGCATAAGAAAACTTGCTGGGCGTCAGAGAGAGAAACCTTCCACGAATATCGACAGAAATGATACTTAGCCAATTCTCTAGTAAGATCCAGCCTAGCAATGAACAACACTTGAAACATTTGTATTTGTGGATCAGTCTGCAGTGATATTTCTGATCTATGCTACTTTGAAGTGTGGGTCCTTCATTTACCTCTAAATCAATATTGACAATACTGAACTGAATGTCGAAACAAGTTTTACCTGGGAAGTGGGCTGCTGAACATTGCTGTCACTGACTAAGAAATGTTTGATTGCTTTAAAGTCTGAAAGAGCAAGACTGAAATCAGCACATTACTGCAGTGCTTATTTCAATTGAAATCTATCAAGCAGCTCTATCTTGACTCTGTAGCTGTAAAACCTGGTCATAGTGCCATTCCTAGATAATTGACATTGCTTATCTACATCATCTTATATTTCTCACCATATACTGGATGGCAGCACTAAAAGGGGAAAATGAAACAGGACTGAAAACAGGAATAGGGAAACCAGCTCTGTTTGGACTGTGTATGGTGTTTGCATGGATAAGGAGAGACATCACCACCTGACAGCCTGCCCCCAAGCATGCTGTTATATACAGAAAACATCCCAGGTAATTTATAGAAAGCATTTTTAAAAATCAATTGAGACATAGATTCAAGCAACCCAGACATAGGAGTGGACAATGTTAAAATGCAACACAATCAGGAGCAGCAAAATAATTTATATCTGGAGAAACCACATCAACATTAAATGTTCAAAAAAGAGCATTCAACTGGGCACGTACAGCAAATTTGTATAATTCACAAATGAGCTAAGCAGCATCACCCGGCTCAAAACAACCCATCTTCACTCATTCTCAATATTGAAGAATCATTTCAACCTATTGATGTCATTACAGCATTTTTAAATGGGACATAAATTCACGAGGAAATTAATGCTTTGATTTATTCTTGTATCTGATGTGATTGTTGTCCATCCCTAGCTGATTCACTCTTTTTGCTATTTAAGAACAGAAGAATTAGGAACAGGCGGAGGTTGTCCGGCCCTTTGAGCCGGCTCCACCATTCTATAAGATCATGGCTGATCTTATCGTGGACTCAGATCCACTTACTCACACTCTCACTGAATCCCTGAATTCCTTTATTGTTAAAAAAATCCATCTTAGCTTTAAAACACTTACTGAAATAGCATTTCTTTGGGCAAGGAATTCCATAGCTTTACAACCCTCTGATGAAGAAGTTCCTTCTCAATTTAGTCCTAAATTTGCTCCCTCTAATCTTGAGGCTATGCCCTCTTGTTCTAGTTTCACCTGCTAGTGGAAACATTCTCTCTACTTCTATCTTATCTATTCAAATATTTAGTTAAGAGGGCAGTTAAGGGTCAAACACATTGCTGTGCGTCTAGACTTACGTACAGGCTAGACCAGGTGAGTAAGACATATATCCTTCTTGGAAGAGAAGAGGCTGGGATTCCTGCAGCAAGTAACTCACCTAAATACCACAGCTTTAGTTTTTACACCATCCAACATATTTAATTCCAGATTTTACTCAGTTTAAATTTCACCTTTTGCCTTAGCAAGATTTGAACACAAGGCCCCAGAATATTGACCTGGAGTTCTGGATTACCAGTTTTGGTGACATTACCACTCAATCACCACATCTCTCCTTGTTAATAATTGCTTTTTTTTACAATTTACCACCCCCTGAGAAAAATGACATCACTGCAGGAGATGCATCACCAACCAAAGAAACCCAAACATATAAATAGAAAGCAGGAAATATTAGCAGTGCTTCGTTTGGAGGCTCACTGAAGATAGACAATAGGTGCAGGAGTAGGCCATTCTGCCCTTCGAACCAGCACCACCATTCATTATGATCATGGCTGATCATCCTCAATCATTATCCTGTTCCTGCCTTATCCCCATAACCCTTGATTCCACTATCCTTAAGAGCTCTATCCAACTCTTTCTTGAAAGTATCCAGAAACTTGGTCTCCATAGCCTTCTGGGGCAGAGCAATCCATACAGCCACCACTCTCTGGGTGAAGAAGTGGCCTACCCCTTATTTTTAAACTGTGTCCTCTGGTTCGAGATTCACCCATCAGGGGAAACACGCTCCCTGCCTCCAGAGTGTCCAATCCTTTAATAATCTTAAAAATTACACAACACCATGTTATAGTCCAACAGGTTTAATTGGAAGCACACTAGCTTTCGGAGCGACGTTCCTTCATCAGGTGATAGTGACTAGTCCAACCCCAGTCCAACACCGGCATCTCCAAATCATGTTTAATGATCTTATACGTCTCAATCAGATCCTCTCTCAGCCTTTGAAACTCAAGCGTATACAAGCCCAGTCGCTCCAATCTTTCAGCGTAAAATAGTCCCGCTATTCTGGGAATTGACCTTGTGAATCTACGCTGCATTCCCTCAATAACCAGAATGTCTTTCCTCAAATTTGGAGACCAAAACTGCACACAATATTCCACGTGCGGTCTCTGTACAACTGCAGAAGGACCTCTTTGCTTCTATACTCAATTCCTCTTGTTATGAAGTCCAGCATGCTATTAGCTTTCTTCACTGCCTGCTGCACCTGCATGCTTGCTTTCATGGTGATGAAACTTCTGAAAATGAACCTTTTAACTCAACGAGCAAACCTACATCCACAACCTCAACCTGAGCTACAAATCTTCTCAAAACCTACTAGGGATAGGTCCATACCACAGGCCAAGAGTTATAGCTGGGGAAAAGCAAATATGATGGGATTAAGCAAGATTTACAATCCATAGGATGGAGAAGGAAACTGCAGGGGAAGGTCACAAATGAAATGTGGAGCTTGTTCAATGAACAGCTACTGCGTGTCAGGCAGGGAGGAAGTGGTCGAGCGGGGGAACCGTGGTTTACTAAAGAAGTTGAATCTGGTCAGGCCATTGTTGGAATATTGCGTGCAATTCTGGTCTCCTTCCAATTGGAAAGATGTTGTGAAACTTGAAAGGGTTCAGAAAAGATTTACCAGGATGTTGCCAGGGTTGGAGGATCTGAGCTACAGGGAGAGGCTGAACAGGCTGGGGCTGTTTTCCCTGGAGTGTCGGAGGCTGAGGGGTGATGTTATAAAGGTTTACAAAATTATGAGGGGCATGAATAGGATAAATAGACAGTCTTTTCCCTGGAGTCAGGGAGTCCAGAAGTAGAGGGCATAGGTTTAGAGTGAGAGGGGAAAGATATAAAAGAAAACTAAGGGGCAATGTTTTCACACACAGAGAGTGGTACGTGTATGGAATGAGCTGCCAGAGGATGTGGTGGAGGCTGGTACAGTTGCAATATTGAAGAGGCATTTGGATGGGTATATGAATAGGAAGGGTTTGGAGGGATATGGGCCAGGTACTGGCAGGTGGGACTAGATTGGGTTGGGATATCTGGTCGGCATGGAGGTCTGTTTCCATGCTGTACATCCCTATGACTCTATGACTCTTGTCAAGACGAAGGAGGAGGCTTATTTAAATATGAGATGTGAAGGCTCAGTTAGGGTGCTTGAGAGTTAAAAGCAAACCAGGAAAGACCAAAAGAAAGAACTAAGAAGAGCCAGGAGGGGACATGAGCAGTGTCTGGTAGGTAGGATCAAGGGAAACCCTAAAGCTACCTATAGGTATATCAGGAATAAAAGAATGACCAGATAAGATTAGAGCCAGTTAAGGATGGTAGTGGGAAGTTGTGCATGGAGTCCGTGAAGATAGGAGAAATGAATATTTTTCGTCAGCATTCACACAGGAAAGGGAGAATGTTGTCAAGGAAAATACTGAAATACAGGCTGTTAGACATGACAGGGATGAGGAGAAAGTGAGGACTGCAGATGCTGGAGATCAGAGCTTAAAAATGTGTTGCTGGAAAAGCGCAGCAGGTCAGGCAGCATCAAAGGAGCAGGAGAATTGACGTTTCGGGCATAAGAGAGCTCGGGAAGAAGATTGCAGGTCAAGAAGGTGGTGCTGAGTCTGCAGAGAAGATGACCTGGGGGGTGCAGTGAGAGAGGGACTCACTGAGATCCTTGTAGAGGGAGGAGGAGAGCTTCTTCAAGGTAGGCATCCTTGCAAGAGGATTTGCAGTCGGTTCATAAGGAGGAGGTGTAAAAAGTGTAAAAATAGATAAGTTTCCTGGGCAAGATGGGATTTATCCTAGTATTCTCTGGGAAGCTAGGTAGGAGATTGCAAAGCCTTTGGCTTTGATCTTTATGTCAGCATTGTCTATAGTAATAGTGCCAGAAGACTGGAGGATGGCAAATGTTGTTCCCTTGTTCGATAAGGGGAGTAGATATAGATCAGTGAGCCTTACTTCAGTTGTGGATAAAGTGTTGGAAAGGATTATAAGAGTTAGGAATAATTTGATTTGGGTTTGTGAAGGGTAGATCGTGCCTCACAAACCTTTTTGAGTTCTTTGACCAAACAGGTGGATAGCGTAAAGCAGTTGATGTGGTGTAGATAGATATCAGTAAAGCATTTGATAAGGTTCCCCAAGGTAAGCTATTGCATAAAATATACAGGCATGGGATTGAAGGTGATTTAGTGGTATTAGCCAATTGTAAGAAGATAGAGGGTGGTGGTTGATGGGAAATGTTCATCCTGGAATTCAGTTACTATTGGTGTACTGCAAGGATCTGTTTTGGGGCCACTGCTGTTTGTCAATTTCATAAATGACCTGGATGAGGGCATAGAAGGTTGGATTAGTAAATTTGCTGATGACATTAAGGTCAGTGGAGTTGTGGACAGTGCAGAAAAATGTTGCAGGTTAGAGGGACATAGATAAGTTGCAGAGTACTGGGCTAATGATAAGTTCTTGATAGAGTAGATGAGCAGAGAGACATTGGTGTCCATGTACATGGATCCCCGAAAGTTACCACCCAGTTTGATAGGGTTGTTAAGAAGATGTACATTGTGTTAGCTTTTATTAGTAGAGGGATTGAACTTCAGAGCCATGAGGTGATATTGCAGCTGTAAGGAACTCTGATGTGGCTGCACTTGGAGTTTTCCATACATTTCTGGTTGCCACATTATAGGAAGAAGAGATTTACCAGGATTTTGCCTCATATGGAGGGAAGGTCTAATGAAGAAATACTTGAGGCTGTTTTCATTAGAGAGAAGAAGGTTGGGAGGTGATTTAATAGAGACATATAAGATGATCAGAGGATTAGATAAGGTAGACAGTGAGAGCATTTTTCCTTGGATGGTGATGGCGAGCATGATGGGACATAGCTTTAAATTGAGAGGTGATGGATATTGGACAGATGTCAGAGGTAGTTTCTTTACTCAGAGAGTAGTAAAGTCATAGAATGCCTTTCTTGCCAACTTTAAAGACATTCAAATGGTCATTGGATTAATGTATGTATGATAATGGAATAGTTAGGTTACATAAGCTTCAGATTGGTTTCACAGGTCAGCGCAACATTGAGTGCCAAAGGGCCTATACTGTGTTGTAATGTTCAATGTTTTATGAGGTTAGGAGTTAACTGGCCCTGATGGAACCCAAACTGAGTGTCAGTGAGCAAGTTATTGCCATGCAGATGCTGCTTGATATCTTGACATTGACACTTTTATCACCTTACTTATGATTGAAAGTAGACTGATGGACTGGGTTGTTAAGTTAGATTTCTCTTGCATTTTGTTTTCAGGGCATCCACATTGTCAAGTGGAACAGCATACTGGACCAGCTTGGCTGGGGCTGCAGCAGGTTCTGGAGTGCACACATTCTCTGTACTATTGTCACACATTTTTCAGGACCCATGGCATTTGCAGTATCTAGTGCCTTCAACCATTTCTTGATATCATGTGGAAGGAATCAAACTGGCTGAAACCTCGCAATTGAGACGTTGGGAGATACCAGAGGAGTTCAAGTCAGATCACCACTTCTGGCTGAAGGTTGTTGTGAATGCTTCAGCCTCATTTTTTGCACTGAGGTTCTGGATTCATTGAGGTGGGGATATTTGTGAAGCATCCTCCTCCAGTGAGTTTTTTTTAAATTGTTTTTCACCATTCATGGCTGAATGTAGCAGTGCTGCAGAGCTTAGATTTAATCTGTTGGTTCTAGGATTGCTTAGATCTGTCTATCACTTTCTACTTATTCTATTTGGCAAGCAAGTAGTCATTTTTTTGTGGTTACACTAGTGAGGCACCTCATTTTTTGATCATGCCTGGTTCTGCTCTTGGTAAGCCCTCCTGCACTGTTCACTGAACCAGGGTTAATTCCTCAGTTTCATGACAATGTGGGATATGCCAGGCCTTGAAATTGCAGATTGTGTTGGAGTATGAAGTTGCTGCTGCTGATGGCACAGAGCTCCGCATGGACGGCCTGTCTTGCATTGATAAATCTGTTTGAAGGCTGTTCCATTCAGCACAGTGGTAGTGCCACACAATATGATGTAAGGTATACTCAATCTGAAGACAGGACACCATCTTCACAAAGATCATGTGTAGTGGCCTCTGTTACTGATGCTGCCATGGACAGATGTATTTCTGGCAGCCAGATTGATGAGGCTGAGATCATAATTTACCCTTATATTGGTTCCCTCACCAGCTGCTCCAAATGTCAGTAAGGAGCTCTTAAAAACTTTGCAGAGTCTTCATGATCGAATTTGCTGTTGTTTCCAGTGCCATCAATCTCAAGTGGTTTAATTCCACTTTTGATATTTTAGCAGTTGACACGACTGAATGATTTGCTAGGTCATTTCAGAGAGCATTTCAGAGTCAACCACAATGCTGTGGGTCTGGAGCTCTCTGTAGGCCAAACCAGAAAAGGCCTGGTAAGCTCAACAGGTTTTCTTCTCTCAATAAACCAAATATGTTGTTACAACAATTAATGGTCATCATAAACTTTTAATGCCAGATTTTTATTGGATTAAAATTCCAATCTTTGCTATGGTGGAATTCAATCTCAGGCCTTCAGAGCATTACATTGGTGTTGGATTACTACTCTACTATGCCATCAAATCCCCTACGTAAAAACAAAAGTGTGGAAAAACCCAGCAGTTCTGGCATCATCGATGAAGAAAGAAACAGAATCAACTCTGAATCCAATATGACTCTTCTTCACCTGCTGATTAGTTTCAGCATTTATGTTTTATGTTGTCACTTGCAATGGAAATGAATGTTTAACATTATGCATGGAATACAATTCTAAGAGTCTACCGAAAATAAATCACTGATGTCAAATCCTCAAAAATCCACCTTTAAAAAAATGTATTCACAGACAGTACTGAAGGCACAGTACAAACCCTGAGATATCCATGATCTGTGCACACATGCATGTGTTGGCGGAAGTGGAATATCAGGAAAAAAAATCTTATTCAAGTTCAGATAGTCCATCAGAGAAAATATACGTTTACAGAGAGCTGTTTGAATAATTATTTTACTGTGCCTCGCAGATCTGCAGAAAAATATTTTAAAATGTTGGTTGTAATTTCCCGAATGTGATTTGTTTATTTTCCCCATGGTTTCCCTGGAGAGGCAAGAAGCTATTCCCTTCCTCCAGCTGCAACTTCTGTTTTTTTCAAACCATGTCAGCATGCTGATAGATTTAATAATTAAGTGTTTCATTACTGCAAAATCATGGTGTCATCACAGCACTGCAATTCTGTTCAGATTTGTGTCATTAGTCTGTTCGAACTTAACAAGACAGGAGTATTAAATCCTAAAATAAACATTTAATTACTCCCTGTTTGGAATTTTAAGTACCACGTCTGTTATAATTATAATGCATAGTCATTTCCTAATAAAATGCTCTAATGTGACCCAGAAGTAAAGCAGCATATCTTCAATATTGTCCTATTACAGTCATTACTACAGCTCTGCAGAAACCACCTCAGTCCCACAGGATCTGCACTAAACATACACAATTTACTGAAAATGGTCATTGAATTGAAAAAGTGGAACAGCTTCCTCTGACTAAATCATTGCTTTATAGGAAATTACTGTTCTTGTACATTGTTACATGTCTGTAAAGTTCAGTGTTATCCTTTGCTCCACCCTTTGTAGGCTTAAGTGCTCCAGTAAAGTGGTAATTGTGATTATCGTCAGGATTTATTACAAGTTTTGGGCTTGAAAATACAGCTGAATAATGGGAAGTTTTGCACTAACTGCCTGACATTTTGAATTGAGTGACTTTGAAATAAAAGTAGACTGTATGGCATTTTGGAGTGAATTTTAATATCCATCAAATAAGTGACTACACCGCAAGAGAAATGAAACATCATAAGATGCTCAGTATTTGCATCAAAGACTCCATGGCAAACTCAATTCGCCTTCATCACATGCCTTTTGTTACTACTTCAGAAGAGCATCCATTCTACACCAATGTGACACAGTTGATTTCTCATGCCAGTGGTTAGCACTGCTGCCTCACAGAGCCAGGGACCTAGTTCGATTTCAGCCTCGGGCGACTGTCTGTATGGACTTTGCACATTCTCCCCATTCTGTGTTGGTTTCCTCCAGGTGCCCCAGTTTCCTCCCACAGTCCAAAGATGTGCAGTTTAGGTGAATTGGCCACACTAAATTCCCTACAGTGTTCAGAGATATGCAGGTTAGGGGAATTAATCAGGGGAAATGTAAAGTAATAGGGTCGGGGAATGGATCTGGGTGGATTACTCGTCAGAGAATCTATGTGGACTTGTTGGGCCAAAGTGGCCTGTTTCCACACTGTAGGGATTCTATGATAACCTGCAGTAATTCCATAACTGACAAATTAGTGTGTCTATTTCCACTCGAGGTGGGATTACCAATACCAGGACCATGTCATCTACATCGATTATAGGAACTTTCTGTTCATTACATCCAAGATGGATACCAACACAGACTACATAAATAAAATGCAAGCACTTAGTAGATGTCCTTCCCTCCTCTCAAAGGCAAAAATACTGGGCAGATAGTACTCTCGCAAACTGCCTGTATTTGTCAGGTTTATAACATATGTAAATCAGGCGCAAATGCTCTCTTAATTTTCCCAGATGGCACTGTTTACAAACATTCTCTATTTCAGTTTATTTCAGTCAGTTAGAGTACCATTTGTCCAGCTAGTCATATTCCTCCACATTCCAGTTCAGGTAAGAGAATGGATGCAGAGTTAAATTATAGAATCTGCGTCTAGGCTTGTGGGTAGTTTATTTTTATTTGTTGATATATGGGTATCGCTGGATAGATCAGCATTTATTGCCCATCTCTACTTGTTCAGAGGGCAGTTAAGAGTCAACCACTCTTCTAAATCATATATAGGTCACTATTGATGAAGATGGTGAGCCAGATGGGCCACCATCAGACAAGCTTTTCTTCATTTCAGACTTTTGTCATTGAATTCAAATTCCACATCTGCCAAGGTGAGTTTCAAATCCAAGAACAAGAGCCTGGCATTCTGGATTATTAGTCCAAAGACATTATCATTACACCATTGTCCCCACTGATTATGGGAATGAAGAGCTGCAAATACATGTATATAAAAATTGTTAAAGCTGGAATTTTGTACTGACATGCTCCTTTGGCTAATGCTTTACAACAGCATGTAGTGACATTAAATGACACTACCTACTGCAACAATTGACTTGTTATTTTCCACAAATTAATTCTTGTGGTATATCTCTGATAAAAATACATGCACATTGATACATTTCTAAGTAATAATCACTTTGAATCCTAGTTACAGCAGCCTGAGTTAATTTTCCACCCCCAAATTGTGAGGAAGGGAGGTGGCAGGAGGTGGGGTTTGTCAGTTAAGATGTAAATCTTAGAGGATTTGCACTGAACAAATGCAAGATTTAGAGATGTCTGCTCTGAACCTTGGTCCGCAAAGGCCTTTAATCCAAATCTCTTTGCTCATCTTTCTCAAGTCTTGTAGTACTATTTAGTGCAACACAATTCAATTTAGGTAGACAATAAATGTCAGTACAGGAAGACAAGGAAAAAACGGAAAGAGAGAGCAGACCAGTTTCGATCCAATATTGACTGCATTTCAAAAAGCTATAATATGAACTCTCCAGAATCTGGTTTTGTGCCTTTGTACCAGAGAAATGGACAAAAGCATAACAAATTGAACAGTAAAATTGTCTAGCCAAAGTACCCGATCAAATATAAATTCAAGAATAATTATTCTATAGTTGATTATGCCTTCAAGATGTTAGGTTTCCTTTCCTTAAGAGATTAGATAATTTTGCGGTTTAAAAATCACACTGATTTCAGCTAGAAAGACTGCAGTGTAAAGACTCAAGTGTCTTTGCATTTTGTCAATTCATATTAGTTTCAAAAGTTCCAACCGAAGCTGTTACTTCTACAAATGAAAAATTATGCAACTGCACCAGGTATTTTACAGAATGGATAAACTGCTGTACTCCCAGAACAAAAGATATTCCCACTCTTATGATAATGTTAAACAGGGACTATCAATATTGGACTTTCATCTTTTGATCTTAAGAACTTTCATAGACTAATTTGATTTCTAATGAGAATAAATACTGATCTAAAATAGCTGTTGTGATCACCTTACCACAGATACAGAGAAGTCCAGGGAGTACCATGGAATAAAGTTGTCATAGCCTGACCAAGCCATCGGGATGCTCTCTCATTTGACAGAGACAATTGGTGATGATGATTTCATCAAAGACAATGAAATTAATTCAACTAAGTCAGCATCAAGGCATTTGCAAACTCATGTTTCGTTGATACTTGTATGGTAAGTAAACAAATTGGGAGACAGAAGATTTCCTGCAGAGTATTCTACATGGGAAGCCAATGGAGCCATACTCAGGAATATGAATTTTATTTCAGTAGCTTGCTTAGTAGAGCAGAGAAAAAAGACATATGGAGATATAACAGAACCTGGAATGTTTGCTGTCTCTCCTCCTGTTTCTCTCATTCTCTGAAGTCAGTGCTCAGTGAAAAAGCAATTTGAGAAAACTATCATTCAGTGAAACATGAGAATTCTACAAAGTACACTGCTATTGAGACAATAAGACAATAAGCTAAATAATCACGGGCTGAGGTTTCTCTCTCAAAATAAAAGGACTCTGAATAACTTTAAACTATGTCTGTTCTCATTTTCTTTTATGTACTAGGCACCTTCGTATCTGTCGTATGATTGAGGCTTCATGGTAGCGATAATCATGCAAAGTATATTTACAAATTCAACTAATATTATTATTCTGCCTAGTTTTTCAATATAATACCACTGTGCTTGATCTCAAACAACAAAACAAATTTCACAGGATTTCAGAACTACATTGTGAGAACTATAATTTTCAACACAGAATAAAGATTTTACATCCTCTCAACTTATTGAATTCTGACCAAGTAACTTGATGTTATCAAGAAAAGAAAGCTCCTTCATTCAGATTTGGTTAAGTACTTTTTAATTGAAGTGTGATAGCTTTCTGATCAATAAGAAATAAGGTGTGTTTATTGTGACTGACAGAGAGGGTGAAAAGGAAGACAGCAGAAGCCCCTCCTCAACTGATCTCAATACCAAGTAGTGCCATTAAGGATTGAAAGGCATCGTAAATTTCACACTGGTGTAGGTGACAATGTTATTGACTCTAAATCAGTTGAACTATTAAATTGTCAATAGTGCTATTGCTACCAATAAATCTCTATTAATTGATGGAATCTTAGTCCTTTCAAAATGGATTTCCCAAGTACATTTTTATTTGACCAAAACACAGGTTTTTGTTTCCTGTAAATAATAAAGTTTAAAACAAGAGAAAAGTTGAGGAAAAATGATGTGACAAATATATACTTAAGTCAACTCAATAATCTAATTGGAATTGGAGCTTGGACTTTCCTCTAAAAACAAGAGATTAATATGTTCTATATGAGACCTGCACTAAACACATTTTCAAAACCATTTGTAAAGATCCCCATGGGAAACAAAGAACTGAAAGGTGAAACGTTTGTTACTTGGCATGTATCTCATCAGCACAGAGACTAACAGTACACAGTACACATGAGAACTAGAAAATAGATATACCATCTCAGCAAAGTAAAAATCATTCTGCAGTAATAACAGTCATTTGCCTATTATCATATTGATTATTAATTCATGGAACTAAAGCAAACAAGGTTTGCTAAAGTGATACAATTAACTTCTCCCCAAGAATATTTTTACCATTAGAACATCAGCTTTCCACTCATTTAGTGCGCATGTCATCACCAGAATTGCAATTTCACTGTGCAATTTCACTCCATCCATCCTTGATAAAGACATTTGGATTTTCTGAGGAGGAAATGTCAAGTTCTCCTTCTGCTGGAATGAGGGTCATAGACAGAAAGCACAGAAAGACGCTACGATTGAACTATCCAAATAATGTGATTATATCCCTTCAAATATTGATCCAATTCTCTTTTAAATGGATGTAGGTTTGCTCACTGAGCTGGAAGGTTAGTTTTCTGACGTTTCATCACTGGACTAGGTAACATCATCAGTGAGCCTCAGGACGAAGTGTTGTCCAGAGGCTCACTGAAGATGTTACCTTGTATGATGATGAAACATTTGAAACGGAATCTTTCAGCTCAGCGAGCAAACCTACATCCAGAACCTTAACCTGAGCTATAAATCTTCTCAAAATGTGCTCTCTTTTAAATGTTCCTCTGTTACGAGTGAAACTGGCTCCACTTCATTTTAGAAGCATGCACATCAGAACAACTTGCTGTGTGAAAAATTTCTCTTCTTGATTATATTAAACTTGTGCCCTCTGCTTACCAACACTTCATCTACTGGAAACAATACTCAGTCAACATCCTTTATGATTTCAAACAGTTTTATCAAATTTCTCATAAGCTGTCTTTTATTCAGAGGAAAACAAAGCTCCAGATTCCCAGTTTCTTTGCATAACAGAAGTCTCTTCTCTCTGGTACCATTCTTGAAAATCTCCTCTTCAGTTGTTCCCAGACTTTTGACATTCTTCCAAAAACATGGCTCCCAGGATTGAACATAATACTCATAATGTGGTTTAATATTATAGATATATAGATAATCAATGTGTGGTTCCTTTTAAGATTTGACCACTATTTGCAAGTGAAAAAAGAATATGTATTCACTTTCATGTTTGCCATTACTTCATTTTCATGCTCTTTGTTGATTTTTAAAAATCTCCTCTGTGCTTCTATATTATTGTTCTCCATTATAATATTAACCTTCATTTATAATAAGCCTCCTCTTTACATTTCCTTTTTCATCGGGGAGCTCCCTTTCCTTTTCTTTCATCTGAACCTGTCTATTCTGATGCGGAGGCATTTCTTGTATGAAAGTCTTCATTAATCAAAGAAGATTCTGCTTGTCACTTCTCGAGACTTCTCTAACTGATGAGGAAACATCAAATAGACTTTGGGAGAAGAATGAAGAAAGGTGCTTCAGTAAGAATATCATGCCTGCCATTGATTTAGTTTGTTTAATAGCCAAAAAAAAAACAATTTAAGATAATGGAAAGTCTTTGCAGTCAACAATATGGGTAATTGCTTCCTTTTATGACAGATCAGATGTCAACGACCACAGTACATTATCACAGCCAAATGCTGACCTGCTCTAACCACATTTGTTTCCCCACAGGAATTTGACAAAGTAACTTGTCTATCACTGCTGTGTAGAGGCACTCGTGTTGATCAGAGTTTACCTACATCATGCCATGTCATAAAATGATTTGCATGGAGAAGGTGTAATACTGGTTAGGCCCCAATCACAGTAACTGTTTGAGGGGCTGATCATCTCGGCCAATTATGTCCTTCAGGTTGCAATAGATTGACGTAAATTAACAGATTGATTTTGTTATAACAGACTGCAGTTTTATGCATGTGATATAATGACTAGTAGATAACAGCAGATTTGCAAACTATTTCAACAATGGTCTCTTATTATTGAGTGAACAATATGCATTGACTAACATAGTATAATATATTTGGCTGTACTTCCAATGCTAAAGTTTCCTCCCTGTCAAGAGCTAGAAAATAGCAGGATCTAAAAGCTACAAATTTTGGACGCGATGTAAAGAGGCAGAATAGTCTTAAAGGGGTTATTAACTTTCATATGGATTGGGAAGTGTAGAGTGGAATGTTAGGTAGTGTTAAGGTTTTACTCCTGGGTCAGGTGTGAGGAGTACAGTAATTTCCAACTCCTCAAAGCCAACAGGAAGGAACTTCCTTGGAAAGCTGGATTTTTGTTCTGCTGATCAGGTGCTAATTGGCATCAGGCTAGCTGCAGAAAGAAAGTGTTGAGGCAGCCATAGAGACTAGTAAGTGTTGAGGCAGGTTGGTTAAAAAAAAGCCAAATTGGTCCTCTGGACTTGTACCTGGGTTATAATAAAAAGATTCAGGCCTCTAGTCCTCACCCCTCATATCTCTCTCACCACAGGTACACCTGATGCTCCATCCATGGCAACTTATTGGTCCCACAAACCACATGGTTCCTCACACCCTCTATGCCAACTTCTCTACACATACTTTATAATCCTTCATGCACTCCATGCCAACCTATATCCCACCTTCCTTCCCATCGCCCTTCAGGTGTTTCATGCTAACCTTACACTAACCCATGCCCCCCACCAAACTTTTTTTTGCTTTTACCAACCTTTGCCAACTCACCCAGAATCCATGATAGGCTGATATCAGGAGTCGTTTTGTAATGACATAAAGTTCTAAATAATTACTTCACAAAATCTGATGTTTAAAAATGCTCTTATTGATAAAATCTCACTCAATACATTTAAATCTCCACAACCACTTAATCTCTCAGACAAAACCAACAAATAGCATCCATAGCCCCACATCAAAGATAGCTCATCCATTAATGACCATTTACAAGAGGGGATGAACAGGATTGTAAGGGCAAAGGTTGTTCTATGGAATTCATGGGTTTGCATAAGTTGGCACTATGTTGGCATAGGGTCTATAGAGGGCCACTGAGATGATTGGGAACCAATATTATCTCTTTCTTTCTCCGTGCGCAGACCTTTGAACTGGAAGTCAATGTATCACACAGTGAACAGTGTGCACGGAACCTCGGAGTGGTTGTATGGCCTTGCAGCTAAGGGAGAAAGTCGGAGTTGCGTTGGCATGAGGAGTATGAGGGACAATTGGGATAGGTGGTGGGGTATAGGTTAACATGGAGGCTCTGAACAGCTATTGACAATAGATGGGCATAGTTCAACTGGGACAATGTTGTACAATACCAAACTGTGTATTTTAAACAAATGTATTAGCACACAGAAATCTCCATTGCTGTTTCCAAACGGTTTCCACCTGGCAGTGGGACCTATCACTATTTGTGGCACTTTTCTCCAAAGTCTGGAAAATTTCTTGACTCCACACACTTGATTTGATAGCAAAAACCCAGACCATAGCAATTGAAAGTGAGAAACTTGAATCACGTGCTAAGTCTCTATAATTAGGTCAGGCTGGCTTCATGTGACTGCCTGTCTACAGCAAACTGAGCAAATCTGTTATAGGATAAAACAGCAGAAGATCAGTGGGAGGCGTTTAAAAAATAATTTAGTGTGATCCTGAACCATTTTATACCCCAAAGCTGTAAGAGTTCTCTCTGCCAGAAAAGACAACTATGGAGAATGAAGCAAGTATGAAATTCCAAAGATAAAAAGGAGCTATGAACGTGCAAAAAGATGCTGTTGCCTAATGCATGGCAATGATTAATAACAACAAAGGGTGAAAAAGCAGATAGCAAGAACTACAAGGATAATGAAAAGAAACTGGCATGGAATATCAAAATTTTCTTTTTAATAGTTACATTTGGGTTGGAAATTAAATGCGAGCCTGGAGTAATTTGATGATTTTAGAAATTGATAATGATTGTATAGTCAAGGAAATTGAGGAAATGGTGGATGTGCTACTTTGCATGAGTATTTAGAGCAGTGGATGAAGTCTGTATGGCAGATAAACCAAAGACATCAGTATCAAGAACACACCAGAAATAATAGGAGCAAATTAACAGTAATTAAGAAAATAATGTCACTGGAGAGTATTGAACCCTCTGGAACAGAAGGCTTTCATCCAGAATTTTAAAAGAAGTAGTTGAGAACTTCGCTGACATCCTGCTTTTAAACCACACTTCAAAACATGCCCTAACTATACACTTTGGAACTTCTCTCAATCCATGAATGGTTCCTCTTGATTGTAAATGTGTGCATACCATGCTTTGGAAGGTAAGGGAGGGAAAGCAGAGAATTATAGACAAGTTAGTCAAATAGGAGAAAGTGAGGTCTGCAGATGCTGGAGATCAGAGATGGAAATGTGTTGCTGGAAAAGCGCAGCAGGTCAGGCAGCATCTAGGGAACAGGAGAATCGACGTTTCGGGCATTATCCTGAAGAAGGGCTAATGCCCGAAACGTCGATTCTCCTGTTCCCTAGATGCTGCCTGACCTGCTGCGCTTTTCCAGCAACACATTTCCAAGTTAGTCAAATAGCCTGGCAATTCCTGGAGGCTATAATTCAGGATAGGCTGACTGAACATATTGCGAATTTGCAGCTGCTCAGTACCACGATGAATCTATAAAGGGAGCTCATGTCTGATGAATTGGTTGAGATTCTGAAGAGGTGATGAAAGTAGTGAAGACAGGAATGTTTATAGATTATATTTAATTGGACTCCCAGAGGGAATTGATAAAGTTTCTCATGATAGATTGAGAGCGAATGTAAAAGCTCATGGAATTAAAAGCAAATTATTGATCTGGTTCAGATATTAGTGGGCAGCAAGAGATTGAAAGTAGAGGTAAGGAACAAATACTCTGACTCACAGGATATGACTCGTGATGTCTCGGAAGGATCTGTGCCTTCAACTATTCATCAGTTTCATGATAACCTAGTCTGTGGGATAGAAAGCCTCAGATCCAAAGTCACTGAATGTAAAAGATAGATACTATATCATTGATGGAAGTGTAATGTTGCAAAGATTAAGTGATTGGGTAAAACTGTGTCAAATGAATTTCAATCTATATAAATCTGAGGTTATCCACTTTGGACTTAAAAATAACAAAACGAGTTACTTCATAACTGGGGAAAGCTGGAATCGGTAGCGTTTCAAAGATACTTTGGGCCAAGGTATATAAATCATTAAAATGTTCTATAGAACATGATTATTGAGATTGTTGGGTTGCTGGTCTTTGTACTTAGAAGATGAGTAATCAATGTTTCAGCTATGAAAACATCTTGTTATACCATATCTTTGAGTACTGAGAGTAATCCTAAGCACCACACCTTGAAAGGTAATACTGGCCACAGAGGGACCAATTCCAGCTTGTGAGAATGATAACTGGACTTCAGTTTTATTATTCATAGAAATTATGCAAACAAAGGTTGTATCCCATGGAACTTAGAAAGTTAGGAGATGATTTAATCCAAGTTTTTAACATGTTAAGGAAACATCGGGAAGATGGGGAAAAAACTATTTCTGCTGGTTGGAGTTTAACTAGGGGCCATTGTCAGAAAACAGAGCTAAATCTTTCTGGACAGAAATTAGGAGACAGTTCACATTAAACATGGTATCAATAAACCATACAGGGCAGAAAAGTCATTTTGACATATTAAGTCTGTAATGCCAAAGCTACAGTACATCTGGATTAGTTCCACTTCCCAGCATTAGGCCCATAGCCTTGAATGTTATGAAATTTCAAGTATTCATCCAGATACTTTTTAAAGTTTTGACGTTATATGCCTCTTCTACCTTCCCAGATATTGCAATCAAAATCATCATCACTCTGTGGATGGAAAAAGTTTCCTCATATCCCCAGTAAGCCTTCTGCTTATCTTTTCAAAATTATGGCACTTGCTATTAACCCTTTGACTAATGAGAGCAACTGCTTTCCATGCTGTCTTTGCATCTCCAAAGTCTTACACCCCTCTATCAGGCCCCCGTCAGTCATCACTCCTCCATAGAAAACAACCCAGCTTATCCAGCCTCTCTTCAGAGCTGAAATGCTCCATAGCAGGCAACATTTTGGCAAATCTCCTCTGCAGCTCCTCCGGTGTAATCACATTCTCACTATGGCGCCGTGTTTGGCATCCACTGTGGCCTAACCAAAGTCTTGAACAGCTCCAACTCAATCTTCCTGCTTTTGTAATCTATGCCTTAACTTAAAAAGACAAGTGTTATATATGCCTTCTTAACAATCATATTAACCCACCCTGTGGGTTAGATTTGTGGACAGGCACCCAAAGATCCCTCTGAACTTCCTGATGTCCTGCCATTCATTGAGTTGTCTCAATAGTTTTTCAGCCCTCTACCACAAACAGCACTTGTTGCCAGATCAATTGCCAAAATTAACAATGATTTGAAGGATTCTTTTTCATTAACTTAGGGAATTAATGATCGAATGAACCATCCAACCCAACTTTGGATCCACTACATGGATTACACCTTTGTCATCACTAAATGAAACAAACTTGGGGAAACTTTCATGACCATCAATAATACCCTTACACTAAAGAGGAGGAAAACAACAACAAACCGCCATTCTTAGATGTCGCAGTAGAGCATCAGCCAATGGGGCACTTCAAACCAGTGTCTACAGGAAAACAATACATACGGATCAAATACTGAACTACAGAGTCAATCATCCCAACACCCACAAAAAAAGCTGCATTAGAACATTATTTCAATGAGCCACCAGACAGTGCAGCACAGAGGAACTATGAAGAGCAGAGGAAAATCACCTATACAGTGTATTCAAAAAGAATGGGTACCTAATGAACACAGTCCTCCAATTTCTCAGCAACAAACCCAAACAAGCCCAGGAAACCCTGGCTACTCTCCCCTATATACAAGACTGTCAGAATAGTCAGACCTCTTGGCATCATGGTAGCCCACAAACCCACCAACACACTAAAACAGCAGCTAATGAATTTGAAAGACCCTATACAGACAACAAGCAAAACTAATGTCATTTACATAATATCTTTCAAGAACTGTAACAGACACTACACTGGGCAAACAAGCAGAAAACTATCCAACAGGATACATGAACATCAACGAGCCACAAAAAGACATGACCCACTCTAACTTGTACCCTTACGTACAGATGAGGAAGGACACACTTTAACTGGGACAACACATCCATCACAGGGCAAGCTAAACTGAGGTATGCACAAGAATTCCTAGAAGCATGAAATTCTGACCGGTAGTGGTCATTTTCTAAGATTCTTTTGACTCTGGAACAGTTCCTATTGGATTCTAGCTATTGTCACCCCATTATCTAAAAAGGGAGGTAGAGAGAAAACAGGGAATTACAGGCCAGTCAGTTGGATGTCAGTTTGAGGAGGATGCTCGAGTCCATTATCAAGGATTTTATAGCAGAGCACTTTGAAAATAATAATAGAATCAGACATAGTCAACATGGATTTACAAAAGTAAACAATGGTTGATAAATCTACTGGAATTCTTTGAGGATGTAACATGTAGAGTTGGTCGGGGGAGCCAGTTGATGTGGTTTATTTGTATTTTCACAAGGTTTTTGACAAAAATCCCACATAAGAAATTAATATGTAAAATTAAATCACATGGGATTGGGGATACTGTACTGTGATGGATGAAAAATTGGTTGGCAGATAGAAAACAAAGAGTAGGAATATATGGGTCTTTTTCTGAATAGCAGGCAGTGACTAGAGGGATACAGCAGGGATCAGAACTAGGACTCCAGCTATTCACAACATATGTTAATGCTTTAGATGAGGGAACTAGCAGATAAACATCAAAATTTGCAGATTACACAAAACTAGGTGGATGGGTGAGCTGTGAGGAGGATGCAGAGATGTTGCAGTGTGATTTGGGCAGTCTAAGTGAATAGACAAATGTTTGGCAGATATGATGTTGATAAATATGAGGTTATCCACTTTCATCACAAAAATAGGAAGGCAGACTGTTATGTGAATGGCTGTAAATTGAGAGAGAGGAATCAGATCCACTGTGCCACCGTGTCGCCCATACCACTGTGCCACCGTGTCGCCCATACCACTGTGCCACCGTGTCGCCCATGAGACCTTGGTGTCCTCATGTACTGGTGACTGAAAGTAAGTGTGCAACCCCAGTGGGCAGTAAATAAGGCAAACTGTATGTTGCCCTTCATAGCAAGAGGATTTGAGTACAGGAACAAAGATCCCTTGCTGCAATTAGACAAGGCACTGGTGAGATCACACTTGGAATATTGTGTGCAGTTTTGGTCTCCTTATCTGAGGAAGGATGTTGTTGATATCGAGGGAGTACAGTGAAGATTTACCAAACTGATTTCTGGAATGGCAGGATAATGAGGAGAGATTGAGTTGATCAATATTATATTCACTGAAGTTTGGAAGAATAAGAGGGGACTACACAGGTTAGATGCAGGAAGAATGTATCTGATGGTGGAGGAGTCCAAAATCAGGAATCATAGTTTAAAGACAAGAGGTAAGCATTTTTGGACTGAGGAGGAGAATTCACTGTTACAGAAAATGGTTAAAAGGTTTCAAAAAATGAGGTATATATAGTTCTAGTGGCTAATAGGATCAAGGGATATGTGGGGAGGGTAGAATTAAGATATTGAACTTGATGATCAGCCATGGTTATAATGAATGGTGGAGCAGGTTTGAGGGGTCAAATGGTCAACTCCTGCTCCGATCATTTACATTTTTATGTTTTGATGTTTTATTCTCTTGCAGGATGTGGCCATCAATGACAAGACCCATTATTTTTTCCCCAATCCTTAATCACCCTTGAACTGAGTGTCACTTCATCCATTTCATAGGGCAGTTAACAGTCAAACAGTAAAATAACACAAAGAATTCAGATGTTGGAGAACTAAATTGAAAAGAAAAAATGCCAGAGAAAGACAAGGAAGGCAGATTTCTTTTTCAAAAGCAAATCAGTGAAGCAGATCAAATTTTGTGACAATTGATGATGGTTTCATCGCTACAAGAACTGCAATTAGCTTTATAATTCCAAAGGTTTTAAACAAATTTACACTCCACTGGCTGCCATGTTGGATTTTGAACTCCATGACCTCAGAGCATTAGGCTGGGCTTCGAGATAATTCGCTCATTGACATAATCAATACAACTTTTCCTTCCCATTAATCAGCTCAAATACTTTCACAAATGAATGAAGTCTGCAATTTCTTTAATCAGGCCAAGTTGTATGAAAAGTACAAATACATAGAAGCATCAATTGTAACTACATCTGGATTGCAAGAAAGAGAGAGAAACATCAATAATGCAATTTATCAAACAATATTCAAAACAGAAATGCAGTCTTATAAATTGGGCACAAATACATATTACGAGATAATTGATGTAAGAGTATTATTGTAAATAACTGACTGAAAGTTACCATTTCATATAAAAACGGCACTTTTCAGACTTATGAAATACCAGTTTAGTTTGGTATTTTGACAATGCTATCAGTCTTTGCCTTCTCCACCCTGTTGTGCTCCTTCAATGAGACAGAAGGATGAATTGAGTGAGTTGAAAGTGGCTGGAAAAGCTATCAGTGGTGACACAGGAGTAGGAGGGAAGATGAAGTGTGCCAAGTGAGTGAGCAGGAAGTGCAGAAGGTAGGACTGCTGAGTAGTTTGGGAAGATGATGCAGGCGAGAGCCATTGAGTGAATTTTTCTTTATCTTTCATCCAATGTGGACATCACTAGCCAGGCAAGCAATTGTTTCCCTTAAGCTGAGTGGGCTGCTAAACCATTTTAGAGGGCATTTAACAGTCTACCACATTGGTGTGGTCTGGAGTCACATGTAGGCCAGACCAGGTAAAGAGAGCAGATATTCATTCTCATATAACATTTGTAAACCAGGGCGGTTTTCCCAACAATTGATAATGATGCATGCTAGAGTGAGAGTAGTGGACCATTAGCTTTTTGGATAAATGTGTAGACTGGTACAGCTAGAGTGTGTGAGATGTAACAATGAGAAAATTACCTTATGAAGCATTAGAAATCATTGATCTTCTTTCTGTATTGCTGGGAATTTCTTCTCCCCCAGTCGACTGCACTGATTTGGGCGGCTATCTGTGTCCAGACTGGCATCTGGTGCCATGGTGCCATTTGATAGTCCAGAAAAAAAAGAGGAAAACCCACTTCTCACCCTTCCATCCAGCAGGAGTTCCAGGTCCTTTTACATGTAGTGGAATATTAACTCCCCTTTCTTAGTCACGTCCTCTATAATAACAATCGAGCAGCAGACCTTGGAGGGCAGCTCCTCACTTTCAGAGTTGGGTATTGTGCACAGCTGGGGACTGAAATGTGGTTCCCTCTGTATCTACAACACATGATTATGGGAGTGGAAAGCACTACCACCTTTGCTGTCACATGATTGAATGAGAAGAGTTTAATTGAGCCCTAGTACATGATGAAGTAAGTGAGTAATGGAAGAGTGCATCAGAAAAATCAGCCCTCAATATGGTGGGAATTAAAATAACAAATATTGGAGCACAGAAGATCATGTGGCTCATCGTGTCCGTACCAATATCATTACCCAGTGCCAATCTCTTACTTTTGCACTTTTTAAAAATCCAAATAAACATCCAATTCCTTCCTGAATACCTCAACTGAATCTGCCTCCACCACTCCTCCAAGTAGTGCTCTCACAAAGTTGAAACCCTCTATGAAACTCCCTGTAATATCACTTCGTCAAATAAGGAAAATTCTAACATTTATGTCTTTCTCACAGCTTTCTGTTCCACCTAGCTTTGCATCTTTACAAACCTGGATGCATGACATTCAATCCTTTCATCAAAGTCTTGTAGCCGGGTCATGAGCTAGCAATGACAATTGTGATATACTGTGTCAATTTGAAAATTTCTACTCTGTTCTTATCTCTTAAATAATTCATTATCTATGCTGATATATTGCCCTCCAATTAATAACATTTAACTTGCGTAAAAACTTTACCTGAAGATCCTTATTGAAGCCTTTCAAAATCTCAAATACACCCCATCCATTCGTTCCTCTTGAACTACATGCTCATTACATCTTCAAAAACAAACTCCAATAAATTTACCAGAAATGACATTCCATGCATAAAGCCATGCATGTTGACTCTGCCTCACTATGTTTTGTTTACCAAAGTGCTTTGTGAGTACTTCCATGATAATGGATTCTAGCATTTTCCAGATATCAGGCCACCTGACCTGGAGTTCTTTTTTCTCTCTCTCTCTCCTTCCTTGATCAGTGCGCTGTATTTGTTACTTTCTACCTGAAATGACCATTCCAGAATACCAGGAACTCTGTACATGCATTGTTCATTAAACCTACCTCAGTAAGATAAGGATAGGAAATAATAGCATAAATAATCTAATGCAAATGTAAGGGTTGTTCACTCAGTGCCAATTGATCAGTCTTGTCCAATTAGAGAATTATGACAAGAGTTCATTTTCATTGCCGCAGTTGACAAATTCTTTTAAGATTTTGAAGAACTTAAGTTTAGGTTGAAAAGAATCCTTTCAGTCCCTTTATTCTCTCCCACTTAATGCAATCTTTATCTTTCATTTTTCATTACTCTTTCTGAATCTAATTTGACTCTAATTCACCTTCCTTCTCCGATAGTCCTCTACTTCCTTCATAGTCTTTAAATGTCAATAGTTAGCATTGTTCCTACCATTCACTCAGATCCCAGATGCCCTGCTGGTCTTGCCTTAACAACAAATTAATCTGTAGAAATAGTTTACAGCTGAGTAGTTCAGGGAAAAAAAATCCAATGACATTTGCCTTGCTCCAGCAAGCTTTGACCCATTCTTGTTTCCCACTAACTGTTCTGATTGTACATTTGCTCAATTCTTAGTCTAACTGGTGACAGTGCAAAAGAAATAAAATGCTCAGATGGGTTTGTTTACAGTATACGTCATAGTACAATAGAGATATTTCTTGTGGGTTTTATTAATATGAATTCTACGCACTGATTAAAAAATCTTGAAACTTTCCAGATTTTATTTCACAAATGATTCCACAATACCACAGGCATGGCAAGCTAAGTACAGCTTCCTGAAACTAAATGGGAGACACTATGTCTGACAATAATGAAAACATTTCTTTACAGATGTGACCATTTAAAAACATTGGTTTGATAACTGTGGCATTTTTTTTATTGGCAATCAAACAACAAATGGAGCAATATGTCAATGATATCCTCACAGGGTTTAGAAGATGGTTTCCAGATTTTCATTGCCATCAACACCGCATGACAATATCACTCATTATTTGCCCAATATGTCTTTCCAGTCAATTTAACGATTGCCTGGCAGCTTCTGTGTAGTCCCTGTAATCTGGGTCTCTGTTTTACAGGAAGCCATAGAGCAGCATGACTGTTCTTGTGCCAAGTTCTGTCTATTTATGCAGAAAATGACAAAGTGTGCACACGTTCAGATGAAATTCATTGCTATGGTCAGATACAGAAATCCTAATCTTCCATGTTCACATAAGTTTCTTATTTTATAATGTGGAGGTGCCAGTGTTGGACTAGGGTGGACAAAGTCAAAACTCACATGACACCAGGTTATAGTCCAACAGGTTTATTTGAAACCATAAGCTTTTGGAGCCCCTGCTTCTTCTTCAGGCAGCTAGTCTTAATATTCAAAGATTATTTCCACCAGAGAGAATAGATTTTATTAGTAAGTCCTCAGAAACTATTTATCATTTTGATGTGACAGCCCCACTGATATGTGTACTCAAAAGGCATTCCATTTTATTCTTGAAATTAGTTTCAGTGGTACAATTACAGATGCATGATAAAAAATGTATAATACATGTTATAGTAATTTAGCTAACTGGCATTAAATGCACACACTTAACTAAAATGAGAACTGATTGCATAAATGGTTCAGGTGATTAAGGGCTGCTGTGATCTATTCAATTCTTGGGACCTAACTTGCTCAGGTAAAGTGAGAGAAATTTATGATTTCATCCTTTTTAAAAGATTAGAAGAATAACAATACTGAATAGTTTATGTGTTACACTTCCACTATGATTTACCAACATTTTTTTTTCTCTCCTGAACATTTGACCTCAAATTCTATCAGTTCCCTCAGCCATTCTTGGCCTGGGGAGGGGTGGGTATTGTGTGGAAGTCAGGGAATGTTAGGGAAGGAACTGAGTATATGCAAGTCTCTGCTAAAGAGTTTTGCTGATTGTTCGAACTCCCAGGGTCAGGACAGTGACCTAAAGACGCCTCATTTCAAGCTTGGCCAAAAGGGAGTCTGTTGACTGTATCAGCTTCCAATGGAAGGGAAGTGCCTCCTCCATGTTGAGCTAATCCATCCAAGATGCTGACTACGAACCTTCAGATCTAGCTTTCAGGGATATTTGCATGAATTTGAACCTGCAGCCACCTTGTCTGGGAGAGAGGCAGGCATGTTGCTGTCTGCAGTGCCAAGCTTCTGCCATCTGGTCTTTTTTTCATTTGTAATTATGAGATGGCTTGATGCCGAGTTTTTTTTGAAAGCTGGAAATGGTATAAAGGGTAACCTTAAGTCTGCCACAAGCTCTGAGGAGTACTTCTCTAAAGATGCTGGTTTAAAAAATGCTAATTTTCATATTTCACATTTAATGAAACAAAATTTTTGCAACAGATTGTATTCTATTTATAATAATCTCAGCACTCCGATGACTGCAGATGTGAAAATGTCAAAATGATAAGATACGTATTTAAAGAACAAAAACAGTGCACTGTGTCTGAGGATTTATTTAAAGACCTGTTTTATGCTCCACCAAAGAGTCACATACCTATTGAATAAATTGAGAATCGAAGGAATGATAATTGTTGGTACTTAAGGCCACTGCCATTTTTTTGCCACTTGATGAGGGCTTCCCACTTGGCTATACCTTTCATCACTCAAGAATCCTTGGCCTTATCCCCGATTCTTCTAGATCTTATTCCTTTTTAGCATCTCATCTTGGTTACAGCTATCATCTCTCTTGCAAACTGGTCATTCTGTATTGCCTTCTCTAGTAAGATAATTTATTTTACGACAAAAATATCTTCACTGCTCTCCTTCATCAGCCATGACACTGAAAAACTTAACAACATGGATGATTTTAACATCCATTTCAACTCATCAGGCTCTCTTTCCTAGGTTCACTGCCCTCTTAACCTTCTTAAGACACTCTTTTATGAAATGCCCCCAAATCAGTTTCACAGCTTTCCCTTTGATCTTTATGTCTCACAGGGCCTTGTCAGTTCCATTACATGAATTATCAATAATTATCAATTATCTGATCACTTCCTTTTATAACTCACAATGCACATCACCCATCAACACCCTAATCCTATCTCCTTCTGTATCTGTCCTTGTAAAAATACTGTCAACCAATTCATTGACAAGCACACGTTTGAAATCCCAACGGTCCTGTATTTGCCTTGACAATTCTGCAGATACTGATTTGCTGAACCACATCTCCGGATTGAAAAAAGGATTTAGGAGGCACAGAGACTGAGGATAGTCATTGTACAGGTCTTGGTGGAAGAGTGGATTTGGAATCTGGACAGGATGGCCATTTTTGTTTTTTGAACAGGTAGTGCGAATGGACAGAACCAATATCCAATTCAGTGTGCATTGAATAAAATAAATGACATTTGCATGGGAAATTCCTTTAACTTGTTGCAATTTTATGTTAATCTTAACTCTAGTCTCCTTGCAGCCCTAAGTGATCTTGTGAGATGTTTGTGCAAGACAAGGCCAAGTCATGAAAAATGTCTCTCTGCAGTGGATGGTCAGAACATGAAACTTACTGTCACATGGCACAGTTGAAGCATCATAGCATGGATGCACTTAGGTGGCAGCTGGATAAATACATGAGGGAAAAGGGAATAGGAGGATGAGTTCGATTGAGTTAGATGAAGAAGAGTAAGCGTAGGGTAAAGTAGAGTATAGACACTGGCATTATCTATTGAGCCAAATTGCCCATTTCTATCCTGCAATTAGTACACAGTACTATGTAAAGACACAGGAAAACAAAAACGCCACTGGATCAATCAATATTGCTTCTTTCACTGTTCACATATAGCACACTCTGCCCTGAAGTCAATCTCAGGTAGTCATGTTCTTTGTTGGGAGAAAGTGAGGACTACAGATGCTGGAGACCAGAGTTGAAAAATGTGGTGCTGGAAAAACACAGCAGGCCAGGCAGCATCCGAGGAGCAGGACAATCGATGGTTCGGGAATAAGCCCTTCTTCAGGAATCAATGGCAACCAAAATGAAACCTTTTCACTATTTATGCTCATCAGTGTTGGACTTGTTTTCTTTGGAGGTTATTCCCTCCGTATTTTACATCCCTCAGAGGGAAATATATCATTGCAGAGGATTTATGGCATAGGAACAATTCATTCAGCCCACCCAGTCTATTACTATCACTTTCTATCTTTGAAATGATCAATCCAAATCCAAAGCAGACGATCCATATTTCAGCAAAAAAATACAAACAGAAAATAAAATATCACAATTCCACACACAGCATGTGGGACTTGAGCCAAAATCCTACCTTGGCCCTCAGATGCAGGCTTCTTTTTGCAGTTGATTGTTCAGGAGAGACAGAATTAAAAATACTCTGTCCTTAATATCTGCAGTCATACATGAAATACGATCATTGTCCACATCATTACTTTTCTAAATCCATTTAATCAGTGTTTCAGCTTCACTGACAGAAACACTTTGTTAGTCATAACCAAAAGGTGCAGGAATGTTTCTATCAATTTGCATAAAACAATTTTTGAGACAAAAGATTTGAGATTATTGAACAGAGCAGGCTCACTGTGATTTTTTTTTGAGAACAGCTGCTATCCTGTGAGAATAAATGAACTTTCAATTTGTGAAAATTGGCAGCTTTTGAAGAGATAAAGTTGGCAGAATTGGATGTCTGGAGCAAACAATATTGCTCCTGAGAAAAGTAAAAGAAGGCTAATTTCAGGTTTAAGTGATAATATGGACTATGAATTTTAAAATCATGGGCATGGATCTTATTATAATGTGGGAAAATGATCTGCCAATTCAAAGGTACAAACATATCATTGATACAAATGTTCCAAATATTCTAACCCTTCAGTGGTGCAGAATCTCAGTTTGTCTTTCCTCCAAATTATTTTATGTGACTTAAATTGAAATGTACTAACAACATTTTTTTTTAATATGGCTGCTGGTTAAATGTTATATCCATATGAAACCGAGCTCCCAATTTAACAGTGATACATGTTGTACTTTGGCATGTTGGTCTTGATTACATAACTGCTCAAATTATGGTAATATACTCTTAACATCACACATAAGAAAAACAACTGTAGTCTCAAAGTTCAGATGGTGCAGTAAATTATTTTGAACTTCGCTACTCTTTATGATACATCATTTCCTTATACTGCACTCATCATCGTCATCGACATCTCATAGACGAGGATGAGTCTCTTCCACTCTCATACTCTGTACATTGCTATACAGACTCATACGTTTACCACAAGCTCTGTTTCACTTGGGGCAGGTGACAGTCACAGGAGGGGTGGGTGGGGCATTGGTGTGCCACTGCGGTCCTTATGCTGTTTTCGCTTGGCTTCCCATTTTGCTGATGGCAAGTCTCAAGATGCTCAATGCCTTCTGGGATGTTCCTTCTCCACTTCGGACGGTTTTGGGCCAGTGATCCCTACGTGTCTTTGGGAATGTTACACTTCAACCAGAGAGGCCTTGAAGGTATCACTGAAGTGTCTGTCCCCCTGGGGCTTGCCTGCTGTTTTGAAGCTGGGAGTATAGCACCTGCTTGAGGAGTCTCATATTGGTCATATGAATGATGTGGCCAACTCATTGTAGTCAATCAAGGGTGGTCAGTGCCTTGATGCTGGAGATGTTTGCCTGTTGTGGATGCTGGTGTTGGTGCATCTGCACTACGCATTCATTTACTATACATGGAAAAGATCTGATTGGCAGAATGATACTTTCAATGATCAATTTCTTTTTTTGGAAATCTTGAGTGGCAAGAATTGGCATTGGCATCAGATTTGGAACCAGGGGGATCTGTACCGTTGGGACGGTCTCCGCCTGGTACCAATGTTCTAGCGAAGAGGATAAATAGGGTGGTCAGTAGGACTTTAAACTTCTGAGTTGGGAGGAAGGGAAAGTGAAAGTGATAGGGAGTATGGAGTTAAATGGAAAGATAAGCAGCAGGATAGCATATGTGCAGGTGGATTTAAGCTTGAGGCAGACTAGGAATCCAACAAAAAGGAAGGATAACTTAGGACATCTTATGACTTCCAATATCTCTAATGATAAGAAAGTTAGCATTAAGGCACTTTACCTGAATGCCTCGTAGCATTCGTAACAAAGTAGATGAACTAACGGCACAGATCATCGTGAATGATTATGATGTGGTAGGCATCACAGAGGGGGTGCAGGGGGTTCAGGACTGGCAGTTAAACATCCAAGGCTTTACAACTTATCGAAAAGACAGGGAGGTGGGCAGAGGGTGTGGTGTGGCCTTGTTAGTTAAGAACAAAATTAAATCTATGGCACTGAATGACATAGGGTCGGATGATGTGGAGTCTGTGTGGGTGGAATTGAGGAACACAAAGGCAAAAAAACCATAATGGGAGTTATGTACAGACCTCCTAACAGTGGTCAGGACCAGGGGCGCAACATGTACCGGGAAATAGAAAAGGCATGTCAGAAAGGCAAGGTCAC
>NC_057711.1:99442975-99448374 GCF_004010195.1 Chiloscyllium plagiosum | reverse complement strand
CGGATGATTGGAAGATCGCTGTTGTAACCCCCTTGTTCAAGAAAGGATCAAGACAAAAGATGGAAAATTATAGGCCAATTAGCCTAACCTCGGTTTTTGGTAAAATTCTAGAATCCATCGTTAAGGATGAGGTTTCTAAATTCTTGGAAGAACAGGGTCGGATTAGAACAAGTCAACATGGATTTAGTAAAGGGAGGTCGTGCCTGACAAACCTGTTGGAATTCTTTGAAGAGGTGACAAGTAGGTTAGACCAGGGAAACCCAGTGGATGTGGTATACCTAAACTTCCAAACGGCCTTTGATAAGGTGCCACACAAGAGGCTGCTGAGTAAGGTGATGGCCCATGGTGTTCGAGGGGAGCTACTGGCATGGATTGAGGATTGGCTGTCTGACAGAAGGCAAAGAGTTGGGATAAAAGGTTCTTTCTCGGAATGGTAGCCGGTGACAAGCGGTGTCCCGCAGGGTTCAGTGTTGGGGCTGCAGCTGTTCACATTATATATTAATGATCTGGATGAAGGGACTGGGGGCATTCTAGTGAAGTTTACCGATGATACGAAGTTAGGTGGACAGGCAGGTAGTACTGAGGAAGTGGGGAGGCTGCAGAAGGATCTAGACAGTTTGGGAGAGTGGTCCAGGAAATGGCTGATGAAACTCAACATGAGCAAATGTGAGGTCTTGTACTTTGGAAAAAAGAATACAAGCATGGACTACTTTCTAAACGGTGAGAAAATTCATAAAGCCAAAGTACAAAGGGATCTGGGAGTGCTAGTCGAGGATTATCTAAAGGTAAACATGCAGGTTGAATCCATGATTAAGAAAGAGAATGCAATGTTGTCATCTATCTCAAGAGGGTTGGAATATAAAAGCAGCGATATGCTACTGAGCCTTTATAAAGCTCTGATTAGGCCCCATTTTGAGTACTGTGACCAGTTTTGGGCCCCACACCTCAGGAGGGACATACTGGCACTGGAGCGTGTCCAGCGGAGATTCACACGGATGATCCCTGGAATGGCAGATCTAACATATGAGGAACGGCTGAGGATCCTGGGATTGTATTCATTGGAGTTTAGAAGGTTAAGGGGAGATCTAATAGAAACTTACAAGATAATACATGGAAAGGGTGGACACTAAGAAATTGTTTCCATTAGGCGAGGAGACTAGGACCCGTGGGCACAGCCTTAGAATTTAGAGGAGGTAAATTCAGAACAGAAATGCAGAGACATTTCTTCATCCAGAGAGTGGTGGGCCTGTGGAATTCATTGCCACGGAGTGCAGTGGAGGCCGGGACGTTAAATGGCTTCAAGGCCAAGATTGATAAATTCTTGATGTCACAAGGAATTAAGGGCTATGGGGAGAATGCTGGTAAGTGGAGTTGAAATGCCCATCAGCCATGATTAAATGGTGGAGTGGACTCGATGGGCCGAATGGCCTTACTTCCACTCCTATGTCTTATGGTCTTATGGTCTTAAGAATCTGAATGTATGGCTTAATTCACAAATGTACTGGGAGCTGACTGCACCAAGTCAGATTGGAGCTGTGCCCCATCAGCTGCATCAGGTGAACTTGCTGAACTTTGGTCTTGAAATTTTCGCAACAGTGTCTATGAGGTAAACCTTACACTGAGACAAAATCTCAAACAACGTGAAAGCCTTGGCAACGCTCAATCAGTTCAAAAGTTACTGGCTGCCACCCCGAGTTGTAGAAATTAAAGAATTTGAGAATTCGTTTGAGTCTAATTAACAGCTTGGAACAGTTAACTGAGTAATTTACTGATCAATTTATTTTGTTTTTTACTGTCATGCTAGTCGGTGACTCTTTCAAGCCAGTCTGAACCAGAATATTCCAACTATTCCCTTTTTTAATAAATGACTATTTCATTACAACAGAAAACACAAAGTATGCTAAGAATTTCATTAATAGTGTGAACTTGAATTAGTCCTGGAATATTTTAGCAAAAACCCATTGACCATCAGAGCAAGTTCTTGTGAGCACCTAATTCATCTGCCTTAGTGTAAATATTTACTAAGTATTTGAGGTTTGCACAGTTTAATTCCAGCTAAGAAATGTATAATTATAGATGCAATTGCTACTCTGATGGTGACTACTATGTCATGGTACATTCATGTGCTTCTAAAACTAACACTAATTCCTGGCGAAACTCACCCTCAAAGCACTGCTACACTGGAAAGAATGATAGTTGTTGAAAAGTGTGGTGCTGGAGAAACTCAGCTGGTCAGGCAGCATCCGAGGAGCAGGAGAGTCACGTTTCGAGCATGAGTTCATCATTATGCTTGAAACGTCAACTCTCCTGCTCCTCGGATACTGTGCATTTTCAGCAACACATTTTTCGACTCTGATCTCCAGCATCTGCAGTGGTTAGCACTGTTGCCTCACAGCGCCAGAGACACAGGTTCAATTCCTGCCTCAGGCGACTGACTGTGTGGAGTTTGCACATTCTCCCCGTGTCTGTGTGGGTTTCCTCCGGATGCTCCGGTTTCCTCCCACAGTCCAAAAATGTGCAGGTGAGGTGAATTGGCCATGCTAAATTGCCCGTAGTGTTAGGTGAAGGAGTAAATGTAGGGGAATGGGTCTGGGTTGGTTGCGCTTCGGCAGGTCAGAGTGGACTTGTTGGGCCGAAGGGCCTGTTTCCACACTGTAAGTAATCTAATCTACTGCGTGGGTTTCCTCCGGGTGCTCCGGTTTCCTCCCACAATCCAAAGATGTGCAGGTCAGGTGAATTGGCCATGCTAAATTGCCCGTAGTGTTAGGTAAGGGGTAAATGTAGGGGTGTGGGTGGGTTGCGCTTCGGCGGGTCGGTGTGGACTTGTTGGGCCGAAGGGCCTGTTTCCACACTATAATGTAATCTAATCTAATCTAATCCTCACTTTCTCATGGAAATAATGATAGTCAACTACCAATGTTGACTCACGTAAACTCAATATGTTGTTCCATTCACTTTCCAGATGCTAACCAGGGCAGAGAATATCATTTCATTGCATGCTTAAAAATCTTGATAAAGCAAACAGGATATTAACAAGCAGCCAAAATTCTTTGCTAATTATTCAATAACAATTTTTGCTACTCCTCTTACTTCCATCGAATTGAAAATGTTGACAACTTTACCCAATCACTTTGTTAATATGAAAGATTAATAACGTAACTATTAAATACAGATCTAGAAAACATTATGTTGAGGCACCTGAGATTTTTGTTTCCTTTAATTCATTCATTGCATTTGGGTACTGCCAGCTCGACTAGCATTTATTACCTATCCTTGGTTCCATATGAGTCAACCACATTGCTGTGGGTCTGATGTCACATGTAGCCCAGATCAGGTATGGATGGAAAATTTCTATCGCAAAGTTGTTAGTGAACTCAATGTGTCTTTACAAAAATTAGATGGTGAGATAGTTAGATGGTTGCCAACACCAACAGGCTAGTGTTTAATTCCAGATTTTTATTCAATCAAGTTTCACCACCTGCCAGTGTGAAATTGTGCTGATCTATTTCCCAAACACATTGGCGTGGAGTTCTGGATGGCAGCACCAGTGATATTACCACATCACTGCCTCTCCTTGAGGAGATACACACAAAAAGAAACACAAATGCACAATATAAATGAAAATTGTTGTTATTAAGCTGTTGTAAATGAATAGACTTTAGAATTGCTCTACCAACAAATTTCTAGATGGAATACATAAAAACAAGGAAACATTTTTACATTTGTTTGTTATGATCGGTTATCATCTTAATATTGAGACACACTGTACCTTTTCATTCACAGGATGAAACTTTTTAAAATTTCGTCTGAAGATGTTTCCACGTTTTGAATCTTTCACTTGACAGCTTGCAGTGAGGAAAATTAACAAACTAGCAAAATACATTGGCCAAGATCTTCTTGTCACCAGATCAACAGGGGCTGGACGTTCAAACAAATATAAATATTGGGACCCAGTTGAAATGCTGAAACACTGACTTCTATGGGAATTATCTGGGAACTTGGAAATCCAGGTGGATAATTCCTGTGCTCCTCACAACTCTCCATAAAAGGTTCTCAAATTTGAGTTAGAGGCAGATCTAAAAGTTTCGATGTGCTCATTTGGATCATACCCAGGAAAGTTTAGACAAAAAAAAACCTTGGGTAATTCCAAAACTGTTCATCCTCTAATTCAGATTACCCATAATTCCCTCCTTGACCCTCAACCATCTCTTGATACCAAACTATCCCTTCGATCTCTAGATTAACCCCTCCCCCACTTGACTCAATTAAACCTGATCAAACTACTGATCTGACCTAACTAAACCATGATTGAGCCAGGCTTCCATGGAACTGTTTGGGAACCAAAATCAGTTCCATGGAAGCCTGGCCCAATCATTATTACACATTCTTCTTCAATGCAAAAATAACAATTGATTTTCTGACTCAACAGCAAATTAACAGGCTGACTGGGAAGAATGTGTGCAGTTGTAAAGATCAGGGGCACTCATTTGCTGTATAATGATGGTTGACGGGGTTAATGTACATGCTATATCGGTTCCACCCATTCTACTGTTTCAACACAGAGATTTTGGTGTAGACAAGGATTTCCACTTGAGCTTTCAGAGGGAGCCAATGTAAGTGAATCAGTTCCCTAAGGTCTGAGAATTATGCATGACCAAATACAAATATACAAACAAGTTGGAGGAGAAGACCACAAAGCCTCTTAAGCCTGCTCTGCCATTCAATAAGATCATGTATTGAACTTACAGCTATCATGCAATGAACCTTCTTGCTATCTAAGAGCAGTGTCTCTTGAGTAGATACTCCACTGTGGTATATCTTTAACCACTAATCACTGGAAAAACCTCATACAAAATAAAGACAGTGGCAGCTTGGTGGCAGCTTTTGGTCCTCCTTGGCTGCATTCAAAAATTCTCTCAACATATAGATTTAGTACTTTTTGGTGACTTTCTAAATCTCCTGCTTTAATCCAATATAATTTTTATCCTAATTTGCTACCCACAAGTGACTCACTTTTCCTGTTGGGTTTTTGTGTCTGAAAGGAATGTATGTTTGCACAAACTAGGTAAAAAAAAAAGTACTGCAGATGCTGAAAACCAGAGTCAAGATTAGAGTGGTGCTGCAAAAGCACAGCAGGTCAGGCAGCATCCGAGGAGCAGGAAAATCGAAGTTTTGGGCAAAAGCCCTTCATCAGGAATATAGGCAGGGTGCCTGCAGAGTGAAGAGATAAATGAGAGGAGGGTGGGGGTGGGGAAAGGCAGCAAAGAGTACAATGGGTGAATGTGGGTGGGGATGAAGATGATAGGTCAGAGCGGAGGGTGGAGTGGATAGGTGGAAAGGAAGATAGGCAGGTAGGACAGGTCATGAGGGTTGTTCTGAGCTGGAAGGTTGGAGCTGGG
>NC_057711.1:99408487-99442749 GCF_004010195.1 Chiloscyllium plagiosum | reverse complement strand
AGAAGGAAAAGAGGGGGGGGGGGGGGGGGGGGGAAAAGGCAGCAAAGAGTACAATGGGTGAATGTGGGTGGGGATGAAGATGATAGGTCAGAGCGGAGGGTGGAGTGGATAGGTGGAAAGGAAGATAGGCAGGTAGGACAGGTCATGAGGGTAGTGCTGAGCTGGAAGGTTGGAGCTGGGCTGAGGTGGGGGAAGAGGAAACTGGTGAAATCCACATTGATGCCCTGGGGTTGAAGTGTTCCGAGGTGGAAGATGAGGCGTTCTTCCTCCAGGCATTGGGTGGTGAGGGAGCGGCGGTAGGAGGCCCAGGACCTGCATGTCCTCAGCAGAGTGGAAGGGAGAGTTGAAATGTTGGGCCACAGGGCGGAAGGGTTGATTAGTGCGGGTGTCCTGGAGCTGTTCCCTAAAGCGCTCTACTAGGAGGCGTCCAGTCTCCCCAATGTAGAGGAGAGCACATCAAGAGAAACAGATACAATAAATGATATTGGTGGATGTGCAGGTAAAACTATGTGGAAGGCTCCTTTGGGGCCTTGGATGGAGGTGAGGGAGGAGGTGTGGGTGCAGGTTTTGCAATTCCTGCGGTGGCAGGGGAGGGTGCCAGGAAGGGAGGGTGTGTTGTTGGGGGGGCGTGGACTTGACCAGGTATTCACGGAGGGAACAGTCTTTGCGGACAGCGGAAATGGGTGGGGAGGGAAATATATCCCTGGTGGTGGGGTCCGTTTGGAGGTGGCGAAATGTCGGCAGATGATTTGGTTTATGCGAAGGTTGGTAGGGTGGAAGGTGAGCACCAGGGGCGTACTGTCCTTATTATGGTTGGAGGGATGGGGTTTGAGGGCAGAGGAGCGGGATGTGGACGAGATGCGTTGGAGGGCATCTCTAACTACGTGGAAAGGGAAAGTGCGGTCTGTAAAGAAAGAGGCTATCTGGTGTGATCTGTGGTGGAACTGATCCTCTTGGGAGCAGATATGGCGGAGGCGGAGGAATTAGGAATACGGGATGGCATTTTTGCAGGAGGTAGGGTGGGAAGAGGTGTAATCCAGGTAGCTGTGGGAGTTGGTGGGTTTGTAAAAAATGTCAGTGTCAAGTTGGTCCTCATTAATGGAGACGGAGAGGTCCAGGAAGGGGAGGGAAGTGTCAGAGATGGTCCAGGTGAATTTAAGGTTGGGGTGGAATGTGTTAGTGAAGTTGATGAATTGCTCAACCTCCTCACGGGAACACGAGGTGGCGCCAATGCACTCATCATTATAGCGGAGGAAAAGGTGGGGAGTGGTGCCGGTATAACGACAGAAGATGGACTATTCCACGTAGCCAAAAAAGAGACAGAAATAGCTGGGGCCCATGCAGGTGCCCATGGCTACCCCTTTTGTCTGGAGGGAGTGGGAGGATTCGAAGGAGAAATTGTTAAGGGTGAGGACCAGTTCAGCCAAACGAATGAGAGTCGGTGGAAGGGTACTGTTGGGGACGTCGGGAGAGGAGGGCTTGGAGGCCTTTGTCATGGTGGATGGAGATATAGAGGCATTGGTTATCCATGGTGAAGATGAGGCTTTGGGGGCCGGGAAAGCGGAAGTCCTGGAGGAGGTGGAGGTCGTGGGTCGTGTCTCGAACGTATGTAGGGAGTTCCTGGACTAGGGGGAATAGGATAGTGTCGAGGTAGGTAGAGATGAGTTCCGTGGGGCAGGAGCATACTGAGACAATGGGTTGGCCAGGGTGGTCAGGCTTGTGGATCTTGGGAAGGAGATAGAACCGGGCAGTGTGGGGTTCCCGGACTGTGAGGGTGATGGGGGGGGTAGGGTCATGGTAGAGGGGTGTGGTAGGAGGAGGTGTTTTCGAGTTGGCATCTGGCTTCAGCTGTGTAGAGGTCAGTGCAAACCAGTCATTCATTTTTTAAGTACTAGATGCTATCTGTTTAAACATAATCACTTCTTTTCCCAGTATACCACAGTGAAGTGGTCCCTCTTCGTTTACTTTGTTTATATTTAATATCCTGAGTTTCAGATTGAACTACTCAATGCAATGGTCACTCTTTGCTAAATGTTCCTTCACAAAAAAAAGATTGTTGTGTAGCCCTTTCTCAGACCATTCTATGAGATCTAAAATAGCCTGTTCCTTCGTTGGTTTTTCAACAAATTCAAACACTTCCCTGGAATTTGAATAAATAGTTTGTGGGTGGAATGGTTGCTCTATGTAAACATAGAAATATTTATCTGTGTCTTTTAAACTTTAAATATGAATGCAATATTACATGGGAAATATTTCTACAACAATAAAGTTGTGTATATTTAGTTGATGGGAATGGAACAAATTTATATTTTGCTATGCCATTATTCCCCATTAGTTGGACATTACACACTAATTACTTAAGCATGCTTAAAAAGGCTAACATCGTTTTTCTGCTAATATCCATGAAAAATCTCATTTGTTACTGGAAATAAAATTTGCTACTCAATATAACCTGATAGCCCCTGAGGATCTATTCCACAATAATCACACTTAGAAGGTCTCATGTTATGTCACACCATGACAATCAAGGTTTCTGTGACTAATCCATTGGTAAAATCTTCTAAACATTAGGAATAATATTGGATGCCTTCAATAAATAAGAGCTTGGGATTCAGAAGACAAAGTGAACAACTGACTTTTGTACAACACTTGAGAACATTTAAAAAAGTCATTTTCAAAAGCCCTGCACAGATACGAAACCAGAAAAAGATTTTAGATGTTAAACCATTGATTATCAGAAGATGTGACTAATAGATTTTCCAAGGAGCAGATTTTAAAGATGATTTCATCAGAGATCAGGGAGGTTAATAGACAAGACATTTAGGTAGGCTTTTCTGTGTCATTGCTGGCAAGGTGGATACAGAACTGGCTTTGTCAAAGGAGACAGTAGGTAGCAGTGGAAGGATGCTCAGTGGATTGGAGGGTTGTGATTAGTGGTGTTCCACAGGGATCAGTGCTCGGTCCTCTTCTGTTCATGTACTACATAAATGATTTGGAGGAAAATGTGGCTGGTCTAATTAGTATGTTTGTGGATGATACAAAGATTGGTGGAATTGCGGATAGTGAGGAGAATTGTTGGTGAACACAGGAGGATATAGATCAGTTGGTGGCATGGCCAGAAAAAATGGCAGAAGGATTTTGGACAGAAAAAATGGACAAATGTGAGGTGATGCACTTTGGAAGGCTAAGTACTGGTGGAAAGTATACAGTGAATGGCAGGACCCTTAGGAGTATGGATATGCAGAGGGATCTGGGTGTGCAGGTTCATAGATCACTGAAGGGGGCAGAGCAAGTAGATGAGGTAGCAAAAAAGGCTTATGTTTTCATTGGAAGGGGCATTCTATAAAGCTGCAGAATAGATGCAGCTTTATAGAAGTTTAGTTAGGCCATGTGTGGAATGTTGTGTACATTTCTGATCACCATACAACCAGAAGGATGTGAATGCTTTGGACAGTGTACAGAAAAGGCTTACCAAGATGTTTCCTGGTATAGGGGATTTTAGCTATGAAGAAAGGTTGAATAGAGGAGAGTTGTTTTCACCAGAACGCAGGAGGCTGAGGGGCGACCTGATAGAAGTTTATAAGATTGTGAATGGCATGGATAGGGTAGAAAGAGTGAAGCCTTTTCCCATGGTGGAAGAGTCAATTACTTAGGGACATAGTTTCAAGGTGCTGGGGGGCAAGTTGAAAAGAGATGTGTGGTGCACGTTTTTCAACAAACGGTAGTGAGTGCCTAGAATGCACTGTCAGAGGAGGTGCTGGAAACAGACACAATAGCAGCACTCAGGAAACATCTGGATGAATGCATAAATAGGAAAGAAATAGAGGGATACGGATCCTGTAAGTGAAGACAGTTTTCAGTTTGGAAAGACAAAATGTGTTGGCACAGGCTTAGAGGGCCAAAGGACCTGTTCTCATGCTGTATTGTTCTTTGTTCTTTATCTTGTTCTTGCTACCAATGATTAGGCAAAGGTTATGAGGTTCGTAAGATAAAAAGTTGGAAGACCTGTGATATTAGAGGAAACAAGTAATGGAAAAAATTGATTTGATTGACAAAGTTATGATTGATGGTTTCAGCGGAAGTGAATGTGTAAGTAGGCAGAGGTAGAAGCACATGGCCTTAATTATAGAGAGGATCAAGAGATATAAGCTTGCCTTGTAACTGAATGGGACACTATGCATGCAGTCTGCACCAGGAGTTAGTAGCTGACGTGTAAACAAATTTGTCTATGTCTCAGTGTCATGACAATGGTGTTAGACATTCCAATGGCAACACTGAGCATGCAGGAGAGGCAAAGCGATGGTGATTACATTGAACTGGGTGTTGGCAATATACATATATCGGTTAACTCCATGCCTGTTTGTGGTGTTACCAGGAGACATGGCTGCGAAAATGTGATTTTCAAGAATGGATTTCCAGAGACTTGCACAGGCAATGATGCAGGAGGTGAAAATACTGCTGAAGATGCCTGATGACAATGATTTTATCCAACATGTTCAGATGTTTTTTGCTTACTGATGTTATGAACATTGGCACAAAACTCAGTTAAGTAAATGCAGGGCATGACTGTGGTACTGCTGAAGGATCATTGTGGCCACTTGCACAAACTCTTCTCTTCAACTCTGCTCAATATCTCCTTTCATCCTCTTCTCTTGAGAATTAAGGACAATTTGCTAAGTTGGAAGTGTAGTTATGTACTAAGATAGCATTATTAAAGCTGATCTTACTAAAAGGTAAAATCTCAAGTACCTTAATTAACATCTCATTCAGTGCAACATGGTGCAATTAAAAGCCATTTAATATTTTAATCAACTTCACTTGAGCTTCTGCCAAGAATGAATGTTCAGTGCAGGATAATTCAGCACTGCTATGTTTTCCAGGGATGACTTGACAACACACAGAAATTTGCAGAAATTATGCTGAAATAAGGCAAGCATTTCAATGTTGTAGCCCGCTGCAACCTAGGAGCAGAAAAAGGGTAGTCACCTCTTGTAGCTTGCTTCAGCATTCATTTAAATCAATTATGATCTGTAGTTCCTTCCAGGAAGTAGTGGCATAGTGATATTGTCACTGGACTAGCAGAATCGAAAGGCCAGGGTCATGATTTGAATCCCACCATAGCAGATGGTGAAATTTGAATACAATGAAAATCTGCAAATAAAAGTAATAACAACCACATAACCATTGTGATTGCTGTAAAAAAAAACTATCTGGTTCACTAATATACTTTCTATTCTTTATTTTTCTAATCAACCTGTTCAGCGATGTTATTACATACGAGTGTTGCACTTAGGACTTGAACCCAAAGCCCCCCAGTCCAGGTGTAGGGACACTACCACTGCACCACAAAAGAGCCCTTCAGGGAAGGAAATTTGCTCTCTGGCTGACATGTGATTCCAGACTCACAGCAATGTCCTTGATTCTTAATTACTCTCTTAGCCATTATGGATAGGCCCTAATTCCTGGCCTATCTAGTAATGTGTAAATCCCATGAACAAGACTTTTGGTTCCATAACTCTTAATACCTGAACTTAATGAAAATCTAACAAACTCAGTCTTGAAAACAGTTCTGGATTTCCACTGTCTTGTGTGGGAATACATGTTTGCTGAAATCACACTTGAATGACTGTGCCTGACTTTTAAGTATTAACAACCTTGTTCTGGACTCTCCATGAGAGATAATGGTTTGTTTCTTTCTGTAATATCCAAGCATTATCTATTATATTACCCCTTAATATTAATCAAGCGATTATAAACATAACTATTCAAGACGCCTCATAATTTAAATTTTACTTCACAGTTTCACTCTGATAAATCTTCACTGCATTCTCTTCACAGCCAAAATGTACTTCAAGAGCAAGAGGTCTGAGCTGGACACAAAACTAAGTAACTTCAGATGCCAAACAACAATTTCCATTCCTTTGCCCTTTGGTGGAATTGTGGTTGGGATCTTGAAACAAGTAAAGCAAAAAACAAAAGTTCAATTGAAAACAAAGGGAAATGAAAAATCCAAGATAGTTTTATCCAAACAGGGTGCCCAAATACCACCAGAATGTCAGTTACTCATCCTTCACTAAAAGATAGTGAAAACAGCAAAATATTCCTCCAATATAATTTCTGATGTCAGTCATTATTTTCTATTAGTTCCATTTCATTGATATTGAATGACAATACAGTAATGGAACACACAACAAAAGTAGTTTAACTGTTTTCCTAAACCACGCAACTGCCTCATTACTATCTGCCGACTTGGTAATGTGCCAATTGATTTTCAGTACAAAGAAAAATGTAAAATCAAAGCGTCATCAATCACACTGCTGAATAATTATCCTGACCCTGAACAGCACTAATGCCTGTCAATGTCAACCAACTGCCTATTGCTGAAAAGAAATATGAGGAGACTTTTAAACTTTTTTTTATTTTTAAACAAAATACATGATTTGAAATGAGGATGCCTCAAAGTTTATTCAATAGTTTTCTTATGCTACATAACTGATCTTCTAAATATTTAGCTGTTGTTCTTTACCCACATTAATATTTTGCTAAATCATAGAAGGACTAAGTTCAGAAAAAGGTCATTCGGCATATCAATCCTGTTCTAATTCTTTCATGGAGCTATCCAATTAAACCAATACCATGACTTTGACCACACAGCTCTGGTAATTATATCAGTCCAGATTTTTATCTAGTTCTGTTTTGAAATTTACTGTCGATGTGGTGCACCTTCTTTCCAGGTTATACTGTCCAGATCAAAATAATGAGCTGCGCAGAAACATTTTCATTTGCGTCACTTGCAGATCTTTAATCCTCTTTAATCTGTGTTCTTTGGTTATTTTCTTCTGCCACAGACAAAAGATTCCATCCATTTACTCAAACAAAATCACTTTATAGTTTTGAACATCTCTGCAGATGGATCATCAATCTGGAACACAAATTTTGTTAACTTCCATTGGTGCCTTGGTGTTTTCTTCTTTAGTATCCACATAACACAAATTCCACAGCTCTGGCTCAAATCTTTTCTTCATTGTCTCCCCACAGCTCTCAAATCAAAAACACAATGATATCTTTACAAGAGTAAGGCAGTGAGAACTGAGTATAATATCAAAGCTGAGGCCGTATCAGTGCTTAATCATAATTCTGCATAACTTCATGCTTTTGTAGATACCATCAGCTTTTTCCACAACTTGTTATGTCATCTTTAAAGGTTTGGATAGATACACTCCCTGGTCTTTCTGTTCCTGCACCCATTCATATTGTTACCACGTAATCACTCAAGGCTTTGTTAGATGATGGATGAATTACAGTGAATGTGTGAAGATAGACAATTGAATACTGCACTATGACAGCAAATCTCCTGGCACGAGTAACTACAAGCAGCAGCAGCTTATAACGTAGCTCCTCATTATTCCCAACAAAATACAAAATTTCACAATACTCTACAAGAAGTTTCATCTAAATGTGTCTATCCTTTCACCATTTGTGAAATCTATCACTGTACTTGTCATTTTTCACTGCATTCCAACATCCACTATATTGTTTTACTTTATATTGTATCTTCTGTAATAGAAACTATTCCTGACATGACCCCAGTCTGGGTCATTCAATACATCAGAAATAAAAAAGGCCCTAATTGCCACTACTGGTTTTTGTCAAAAGCCTACAATTTAAAAGACCCATCAATCCTCCCATTACTTCATCAAAGAGCATGATCAGGTCAGTCAAATATCGTTTGCCTTGAGCAAATCTGTGCTGACTATTTTTATTGACCTCTGCTTTTCTAAGTGCCAAATATTTCCCTTTGGATCATTGCTATCAAACATTTCTTGGACACTGTTGTTGGCTGGCCTATAGTTGCTGTTCCTATCTCCTTCTTTCCTAAGCATTCACAATCCTCCAGTTCACTTGTTCACATCTATATCCAAGGAGGGTTGGAATATCTTGGCCAAAGCTTTGACAATTTCTCCCCTTACTTCTCCTTTCACACAGATTCACCAAAGGCAATAATTTCTCTTAATAAAGGGTCACCTTGCATTTTTTGAAGAGCGGAATGTTTCCTGCTGTCATGTTCAGGCTGAATTCCAGCATAAATAGAGAGTACAGAATCAAATGACCCTAACTCAAAGAGTCGTCAATGTATGATTAGTATTTTTGCTTGTTTTACCAAAGAAAAAGATCAACAACAAAGATATTTTATGATTATATATGCAGATGATTGTTGAGCTGTGCAGCAACTTACTTTGGAAGCACTTAATAAAACAATAAGCTCTTTTTCCCTGGCTTCTGTTATTCTCTTCTGCTTTCACAATTGCTGATGCAAAATGCTTTTTGTGTTACCAAATAAATATCAATGCATGTGTTAGCATCTGCTTCTGACATGTTAGCATTCCACTTATGGTCTGACATACCACAGTGAATATGCTGGAGCCAAAATTGTGCCTGAAGAAAAGCATGAAGATGGTTTGAACAAAAAGAAAAGCAGATTACCAATCTCTAATGCTAAAATTGATTGAGATCAGATGTGGGTAAGTTATTTTCCCAATTCACAACATATTTACAGATGCATACATTTTCTGCTTCTGCAAAGAGCAATATGTGAATTAGTAGGGCATATTCATTTCAGGTCATGTTAATATTACTTCCATGAACAAGGGTTTGCATTGTATACCAGCAAAAGTCACGTATTGCACTTAGAATTGAAATATTACAGTAAATAAGAACAGATTCAGGAACCTGCATGTTAACAAATGAATTAGTCACCATACACATTTTCATGAAGATAGAAACTAATTAAAATCTTCTGGCTACTAGGCACAATGACAGAAAGATTTGTCATTTTCTGTTTTAAAGGGTTAAATTCACATTAAGCTTAAGCAGGCATGAGAGTTTGCAAAATAAAAATAAAGTGCTGGAGAAACTCAGCAAGTCTGTTAGGAGTGAGAAATATTTTGTGTATAGTATGACTCTTCTTCCTGGAAGGAAGCGAAACACCCAAGGTGCCTGATGGGCTAGAGGTGCCTAATGTGACAAGTCTGTGGATGAGATAGAAGACTCCACCTGATCTGCTGTCCACTCCCAACATCTTCCATTTTCATAACTGTAAACAAAGAAAGCAAAAGGAAATGCAAAACAACATTTTTAATACAATTCTATTCAATGATTCATAGATTAATTTGTGCAAGTGTTAGAGATTCCAAGTGCAATATTTTGTATTATTTTGGTAACAGCCCATTTTTTAATCTATCCATTGGATGTGGGTGATATTGGCCAGGAGAAAGTGAGGACTACAGATGCTGGAGATCAGAGCTTAAAAATGTGTTGCTGGAAAAGTGCAGCAGGTCAGGCAGCTTATGCCCAAAACGTGGATTCTCCTGTTCCTTTGATGCTGCCTGATATTGGCCAGGCCAGTATTTGTTGCATCCCCAATCCCCAGAGGGCAGTTAGAAGTCCACCACATTGCTGGGGTCTGGCGGCACTAGCATAGCAAACCAGGTAAATACGGCAGATTTCATTCCCTATAGGATAATGGTAAATCAGTTAGGTTTTTTTTAAAAATCATAATAAACAGTGATTACATGGCTGCTTGGAGGCCTGTGCTTAATTCCAAATTATGTTGAATGGAAATGACACCATCTGCAATGGTGGATATGAACCCAAGCCCCTTGAACACTATCCTGGGCCCAATGGTTTACTAGAGCACTACAGCACTGCCTTCACATGTTGCTTGCATGTTTCCCAAGAAATCTACTTATTTACATTTCTTTGTAGACTGAGGATGGATTAACACAATCCTTATTTTCTATTATATATCTTCTGAAATGTAATTAACAGTAGATCCTAAAGTTAATTTGCAATTAAAAATGTGAAAGCATGTCTTGAGCAGGGAATGATGCAGACATAACATGCAACACAAAAAAAGCTGGAAGTACATACACAGGGCTAAATACAATTACAGTTATAATCCAAGTAAACAAATTTACTGAATTATCTCCAAATGAAAAAAAAACAACAGGTTTCCACTTCTTATAGCTAGGGTTTTACTACAAATCAGAATCTATGTCAATTAAAGGTAATCTGACAAGCAAATAACTAGTTATGGAATCATCAATGCATGATTTCTGCTGTTTCTGTCCTTTTTTTTAAACACAGTCCACATACTCCTTGTATATATACCTTGTCTGTACTTCCTTGCTGACAAACATCTTTGTCTGTGACACAGACCATCTGCATTTTAACTTCCTCCCTTTATGGTACTGCTTCTAGGTAATGCAGACTGGAATGTACTCTTCAAAAAAGTTACAATTGATACAAACTCTTACAGGTCCCTTACAAACTTTTCTTTTTAAATCACATATTAGAGAGATATTTGAAAGAATTTACTGAATTCATTCACTACGCTGTTAGTTCTGGCATAAATGTAAATGTACACTGGCACAAAACCATTTGATTAATAAGGAAATATAGAGGTGACTTACTAGCATGGTACCAAGAGAATTGATTAGAAATACAGAAGTTGTTCTCTTTAGAGAAGGTTAATGAGGAAATTGAATAAAGATTTTGAAGTAAAGAGCAGTTTTGATAGAATAAAGGGCAAGAAGCTGTGATAGGGTCATTGTGTATTAGAGGATAATGATGTAAGATGGTCTAAAAGGAAACATGAGGAATATTTTTATTTTGGAATAAACTATTGTGATCTTGACTGCACTGTTTGAAAGGATACAGAAGTGATTTAATGACAATTTTGAAAAGTACATTGCATATATACTTGATAAAGCAAGGCTAAGGCGAAAGAGCAAATTACATCTTTCTATGCAGTGTGATGCAATGAATTGAATATGATATTATCTATGCAACAACTGGTGCACAATAATTGGGGCATGCAAACATCCAGTTTCATGGAAAAAACATAAAGGCATCAATAAAAGATGGTCATCATGAACATTGGAAGAAGCATCCCTCGAATTTAGAAAAGCTCACTAACAGATGGTGTGAGTGAATAGTTTACAGTGTGGATGCATTTAAGGGGAGAATCAATCAGCAACTTGATGAAGAAGGCGTGCTGATGGTAAGAGAAGGAAAAATGGGAGGATACTCAAGTGAATCACAACTGTAAGGCTCTGTTTGGGCGAAACCACCTGCTCCTGTTCTATGCATTCTTTGTCATTTGATGCAAACCATATTCTGTCTTATAGAGTTAATAGGCTGCATGGTACCATGGTTTAATTGAATGTTTGAGATCAGCATTGAAGGATTGTGTATTCGAAAGCACTAGAAATCACACTCAATCTTATTATTTTTGAACTGGGATTCAACTATCAGAGCACTTAGGGATAGTTTCTCTCAATCCCAATGAGACAAATGTCTGGAACTTTAGTAAGCTGACAGGAAATGTTCTGACTTAGAATTTTACCTTCTGCAGCCTTGCTTTAAAGGAGATAAGTGTCAATTATCCTTACAAATGTTTGTGATGAGAATAATTTAGCATTATCTCAATTGCACACCGTGGGGGAAAAAAGATCTGTCACCGTGCTCACCCATAGCATGGCAACAGAAGCTGTTAAACACAGAAATCGAGCCTGCCAACATATACAGAAACTACCCAGAGTGCTCCAGTCTTGACCAAACAGGCCAACATAAAAAAAACAGACAAGGCCAAGCCTCTTCCCAGACACGAGAATATACTCCCTAAAATAGCTTTTCACAATCAGCTCTCAGCCCGATTAGCACTGCAATCTCAAACACCCAAAGGGTAGGCTCATTTCCCATTGAAACAATACCGCATAAACAAACAGACAGACCGAGAGGCTCCGGAAGACCTCGCTCACAGGAGGAACACAATAGGCATACCTGGATGCTAGGAGAAGGGACATTTGCACATATTTGTGTTTACGGGACATACAATGAAGAATCATCCAGAAGACATTCTCACCCACTCACCGAAATCTCCTGTGTCAATTACAAATGAATTCTACTGCCGGATTCTTGATTAATTTCTATTCTGTTTATTCTTGTTTTAATCTTTTTTTACAATTTTCACCATTGTACTGTAACTGCTTTACAATTATCACCTTTGTGTTGTACCCGTATAAAAATATGCCAGCATTTCTGTTCGGGAAGAGCATTTGGCCATCTGTGCGGAGAATTAGTTCTGTGTCAGCCTGGTTAATTTCTCTTCCGCAATATCGCTTTGTGGAATAAACCATTTGTCAATTTCACTACGATCCTTGTTTGTGGTCTCTGATCAATTGGGCTCAATTCTCCAACACACACAAACTTAAAGAGCAGTTTGAATCCAGGTTTTTAAAATCAATATTCTCTTCTGCTATTCTGATGCCATGGATTCTTACAAAGGGTATCAGCAGCTGTCCATTCACTTCTTCCAAGTGCATGCATCTGCCTTGGCATGAGCATTTTAATTGAGGTCCTATTCTGCAATCAACTAACATCCATATCTTCACCCATTTCGCAAAAGGGTCCATTGGATAACAATCAGGACAAAGAAATCTCACTGTACTTTCCCCTTTTGTCATTCTAAGGCTGCAACAGCTGTGACTGTTGAGATCATGAATGATCACACCTGGGGTGTCCCTGATCTGTAGAACTCCATGTGAAAGCCACCAAACCACTGAGGGAATCACCTATTGGTATTTAAATTTGATAAACACATTGCAAATTGGGCAGACAGCAGAATGTTTATCACAAATGCTAACTGCATGCCCAGGCAAAATGCTGAAATAAAGGGGTGGTAGGGTAATGTCAGCAATTACTGATTGAAGCTCCACATTTTTCGCTTCACTTATGAATTTGGCTCTATCGACCTTCCCAGGCAGACTTTCAGGCAAAGGTAATAGGTATTTTTTGCATACGTCTAGGTTTTTTTGGCTTTAGTATCTAAGACATTGCACTGATACATCATTTAGTATCTTTTTTTTCTCTAACGTTCAACAGCTCGCCAACTCCAATGTCCACAGACAAACCCCACAATTGTTGGAGTCAGTCTCTGTTCTCGGTGCTGTGTGCACATTGGGAGCTAGCCAGTCATGGTTTACCTGTATAAATTCAGTAATTACAGATAAAATATGAATATATCTTAAACATTTAATTTAACACCATGCGCTTCTTTAAAACTGTCCCTGAATATTTCAAGTCTCAAGCTTGCCTGGTTGTCCTGTAGATGGACCTGAGGGACAGCAGTCAGATAATCTTCACTGAGGATTGGATGAAGAGGACTACCTCTTCAAACAGACAAAGTTGTCCAGAAGGACAGAGGAAATCAACAACAGAATTGTGTTCCTTCCAATGTGGAGACGATATACCAAATGAATTCAGGTCTTCAGAGAGTAGGGTGGATGAATGGCATTACTGTTTCTGGTGACAAGACCTAAACTCTAGGGTCAACAGCATCTTTATGCACAGCTCTACGCATTCCTCTCTGTCCAGGCTCCTTGGATCCTCACCTGAGAAGGAGAAAGTGAGGTCTGCAGATGCTGGAGATCAAAGTTGAAACTTTATTGCTGGAACAGCACAGCAGGTCAGGCAGCATTCACTTTCAGGCTATGACCATCTTGCATCCTTGCTTCATCATCATCCTCCAGAGATATTGGCTTTCCACATAAGCCATTGTTCTCAATTTCTGTTTTCTCCTGTGGCAGAAGAGAGTACTCATTGCAGGAATAGGCAAAGACCCACAACAAAGGAGTCCTCCAGTAACAAGTGCATTGATGCAATTGCTCAGGCATGCATCTCTGGTCAGGTGGGGAAAATGGGTCTTATTATAGAAACATGTAGAGCTTATCTGTCCAGAAATGCTGGGTGGTGTGTTAAAACTTCATGGTCCTGGAGCAACCTTGTGATGGTATTACAGAGTTGAACATCACTAAGCACAGTCCAGGCAGAGTTGTCTAAACCAGAAGAGATTGAGTGAGCACAGGGCTATGAAGGCACAAAGAAACTATTTTAGTCCTCAATTAGTATGAAATAAGTTAGTAAACCTGATAAAACATTAGCCAAATTCTAGAAAGCCTATGATTATCATGTATTAATGTATAATAAAGTGTTAAAGTCTAAGCCTGATGACGGCTGTTGAGCTTACCTTCTCCTTGACCAGTCTATTTCAATCACAAACCAAAATATCACACAATTTAAAACTGTGGCAAAGGCTGGCAGGATGGAAGTGACTCTGAAAGTATACAAAGAGCAACACAGGTAAAGTGAATCTCAAGAAGTTAGAATTTCTTGTGTGTCTCATCTAAGCAGATCTTGATTCTCTCAGTATCTTTGACCAAAAGCTTTCTGAGCTGACAGATTCACCAAAGTAGCTGCCCTAGCAGCAAAGCCACTCAATTACACTGGTGAGTTCCACATAGCTCAGAAAATAGTTCTGTTCAAACAGAAGTCACAACAGACATGAAATGTTAACTTTGTTTCTCTCCCCAGAAACACTGAAATCTGTCGAGTTCCTCTGTGCTTGTTCAAGAAATATGTCTGCTGTCTTGTTAAATTCTTAGGCATAGCATATCATCAAAGAAAACCTGGAAGAGGATGTGATGCTGCAGAGATCCTGACCCAACATCATTTGTATGGAATTAAATTCCACATAAGCACCCAAACCCAACTTCTCTTGCCTGGGATCATTTTCCTCAGATATCTCACTTCTTTGAGCTATTTTATAAGTTTAAAAATGCTATAACTTGTTCGATAGACTTGGTTACTTCCTCATGCAGGAGGAACATGTATTTCTCAACTGCTTTTGATTAAAACAATTCCAGAGCAGATTCCAAAGTTGAGTTTCCTTGTGAATCCTCCTATTTAGGCTATAGCACACTTGTATTTCTGCATAGACTCTTGCTTCATCACATTTGATTGCGATGTTTTAAATTGTTTGTTCATATGCCAAAGCAAGCTATTAATTGATTCTTCAAATGGCAGTCACAGAGATGTGAAATAACAAGATTTCTCCATGGGATTGCATAGTTCAGTTACCCCCTCCTTTCTTTATTTAGTTTGACTTATAGTTATTTTAGATTAGATTAGATTACATTACATTACAGTGTGGAAACAGGCCCTTCGGCCCAACAAGTCCACACCGCCCCGCCGAAGCGCAACCCATCCATACCCCTATATTAACCCCTTACCTAACACTACGGGCAATTTAGCATGGCCAATTCACCTGACCTGCACATCTTTGGACTGTGGGAGGAAACCGGAGCACCCGGAGGAAACCCACGCAGACACGGGGAGAATGTGCAAACTCCACACAGTCAAACACAGTCAGTTTGTTTCGAGTCAAAAATCAAATCGGTAAGAAAAGTTAAATCAGATGGTTCCGCTCCCATTTTTTGTCATTAACACCAGGAACTTACGGAAAATAATATTCATGCACAGTTCAAAATCTTTGCTGATGAGCAAATTTTCTGAACACATGACTGCTTCAGAATGACAGGACTCCAGCTGTGCTTTGAAAAGATATTCATAGCCAGGGGCTGGGACTCACTAAAGCTATTTTACTCATTACTACTTAAACAGATTCTCCTCTTTCTCCCAAATACTGATGCCAAACCATGCCTGCATGCAGAAAATCCAGGATAAAAACATAAAAATGCATCAAGAAAACAGCAAACTTCTGGAGGGGAAATGTCAATCATTCTGACTATTAGGGAATTTTGAAGAAATGTTTGACAGACAGGTGCATGCCATGCAGAAAATATAATGAAACATCATGATGGAAATAAAATATCACTGTGCAAAAGCTCTATTCATTCCCAATCACCCATCACATCGATGCTTGTTGACTGATGTTGGTTTCGAGTTTGTGAATGCATCCCAGATTTTAAATTCTCAAGCTTATGTTCAACTATTTCTGTGGTCCAGCTTGTCCAGCTTCATGACTGACAATTCTGACCTCTTGAGTGTCCATGATTTTCAAAAGCCCACCATCAATAGTTATTTTTTCAATAACCAAACTCCACCACTCTGCAGTCTTTATCCTAAGTCTCTATACTTTTACTCTGATAAGTGACTCTTTAAAATTTGTGCCTTTGAACTATTGGTTATCTGTCCTAACATATTTTTGGATAGCTGGGTGGCAAATTAGTCCTCATAAGATCATAAGAAATAACAGTACACTGAAGTTTTTTTGGGAACAGTTTAAGGTGTTAAGAGCAACCACACAAAGCCAAATTGTTGTTTTGTTGGGACTGAATGTCTTCACTAGCTCAGCACAGAGCTAACTTTATGATTTGTTCCTCCTGCCTTTATAGTGGTTTTTGCTAACACTGGACACCTGAGATTTACAGTGTTTCTTTCATTACAAGCATCTTAACGAACAAAGGAAAATATCCAAAAATAAAACTTTTTCCATCAATTAAAGCAATGGAAGTATTCAGGTATTTTTGATCAATTAAGTTTGATAACTTGAGGTTCTTTATTATGCTGTGCAACAATGTTTGCCACATGAAAATTACATAAAAATGGTTAATTGCAAGGTACAAGTAACAAAAGGAAGTGTTGGATTTTTCTTACTATATTTAAACCATTAGAAGTCATGTTTAGTGAGATTTTTAGCATTATCTAAAGACTGGGATGTTTGCAGTAATCAATGTCAAAATTCCTCACCAAGATGTGATCTCAATGCAAAAATCAATAAGTACACTGGAGTCAGAGTTGATCAGTCAACAAGTCTTGAGTAATGATGAGTAATTGGCTAGGAACTGTTGAAGGTGAGAGATTCTTGATTATGTTGAGCACTTCTCACTTCTTTTAAGTCACCTCCTTTGACAAGGTGATCCAATGCTAGATCAGCTACATTAGCTCAGCCTTCGACAAACTTCAACAGTGCATTGTTTGAAAATAAAGGCCTGTGCAGGTCAACAAATGTTCTCCTGAACAGAGCAATTGTTGTTACCATACTCCTGCATCGCACTGGGATTTGGCTCATGGATCAGTGACATACAAAAGTGCAAGAGAAATGTCATCAGCAATGCAAACCTCCAGATTCAATGGGAGGGCTGTCAAATAAACATGAGTGTCCTTCTTGAAGACAACTCTGTAATTATTCAGGCAAAATTTTAATAACATTTTTTGAGCTACTATTTTCTTCTTTTGGTCCCCTAGCTGTCTCCTATTCCACAATTCCATTTTTTCTCCTTCCTTTAATTTTTAGTCTGGAAAAAAAAACTGTTCTAAGTTGGTTAGGCTGCCTTTAGAATGAAAACTATGTCAGTAGCATATTCAAACAACTCATAGATGTTTACAGCATAGAAGGCAGACATTCAACCCATCATGTCCACACTGGTCACCAAAACTTTGACTCACCTCATTCTGTTTTCTAGCTTTTGGCTCATAACTCTAGAGGCTATAGCAACACAAATGAATATATAACCATTGCCTTTCTGTTATGACAGTTTCAGACTCAAAGTCTAAAGATGTGTGGGTTAAATTAATTGATTATGCTAAATTGCCCCGTAGTTTCCAGGGATGTGTAGACTAGGTGGATTAGACATAACAAATATGGGGTTACCAGGTTAGGGTGAGACTCTGGGTCTGGGTGGGATATTCTTTGGAGGACTTGTTGGGCCGAATGGAGTCTTTGTACACAATAGGGGTTCTATGATTCAAGCACCTTATCAGGTAGTGAATTCCAGATTTGCATTATCTCCTAAGTATAAAAGATACCCTTCAGCACTCTTTTTATGCCTTCTATCACTTACCTTGTATCTATGCTTCCTAGTTATTGACCCTCTCTACTAATAAAAAATGTGCCTTTCTATCTACCTCAGAACTTTATGGAATTCTCTTAACCTTTGTTGTTCTGTGGAAAAAAACCCAGCCTATCTAATCTTTTCCTCATTGTTCAGTTTCTAATGCAGGCATCAACCTGGTAAATCTCCTTTATAATCTCTTTAGAGCAATCATATCTTCCCTATATGTGATGACCAGAACTGTACACAGACTCCAACTGTGGCCTAATCAGCATTTTATACAGCTCAATCATAACCTCCTTGCATTTGTATTCTGTGCCATGATTAATAAAAGCAAATATCCTATACGATCTCTTATCTATCCTATCTACCTGCCCTCCTGTCTTCAGGCATTTGTGGCTGTTCCATCATATACTACTCAACTATATACAGCTCAACATGACTGTATCTGAAGTTGCTGAATCTATTCCCATTTTCCCTCTGTTCTAAGTCATTACAGAAGATGTTAAAAATCACACAACACCAGGTTATAGTGCAACAGGTTTATTTGGAGGCACAAGCTTTCAAAGCGCTGCTCCTTCATCAGGTAGCTAGCTTCATCAGCACATGAGCTACCTGACGAAGGAGCAATGCTCCGAAAGCTTGCACTTCCAAATAAACCTGTTGCATTATAACCTGGAATTGTGTGATTTTTAACTTTGACCACCTCAATCCAATACTGGCACCTCCACATCATGGTTACAGAAGATGCTATTCATATAGATCCACAAATGAGCCGTTATAAATCCTAATGAATCATAAATAACATCCATATTCTTTGTAATTGCTAACAAAATCACAAATTAGTTAGTCAATCATAACCATAACAATGTGCGGAGTACCAGTTTCAATGTGCTCAAAATTGAAAGTAATTGTTGCTTTTGCCAGATTTGGATGGCAACAGTGGTCTCTATGTCTCTGGTGGCTCTCATTAGCCTCTGTTTGCTTGCATCCAAGTCTCATCTGCCTGAATGAGCACATGTTTGCTCCATTTGGGCCAATAATGCTGCATGAATGTATTCTCCATTGCAATGCCTCGACCAATCGGAGTCCACTTGCCAATCAATCAGTCTTCATCTCACAAGTAATATAAATGGTGGGGTTCCCCTTAAGTTGCTATTTTTGTGAATTTTCCTGATGAGTGCAAGATTAAAACTTTGACAAAATGCCTATTTTTATCTGCGGTACTCAAGTTCTGTATCACCAATGATTGGTTTCTGTTTTAGTGCTGAATTTAACTGACATTCCAAACAATCTTATACATAACTTCTGATGAGGTTACCATGAAGGTCCCACCTTCTCAACTTTGCTTCTCGCCTGAGGCATGGTGACCCTTAGATTAAAACACTACCAGTCATCTTTCTGCAATGAGAGAATAACCCTATGATATTCTGGGGTTGAGGTGACTTTATGCTCTTCAGTCTTTCCAATGTATAGATGAGTTTAACACTGTAAATCAAATGAATAAAGCCAGGAGATTGCTGATAGTTTGATGTCAACTAACTGAGTTTTGTGCAGAACCAGACCATAGAGAGTAGAAAGGTATTAGGGGTTGACTGCCTTGGTTTGATGAACTCACTCATCTCAGCAGTGAATTAATTCAGTTTCCTTTGGCCACAAGGACAAAATTAAAACCAGTCAGAAAGCTCCCATAATTACTCATAAAGCTCAAATGTTGAGTGGTTGAGCCACAAACATCATGAAATACTAATTTCAATCTGTAATTTTTGTTAAGGTAACAAATTTCCTCAGTTCAGTGTTCATGCTAAACTCAGCACCAGAAGTGAGCTATCTGAAGTTTCCCCGCCCAAAACATTTTCTGTCACAATGTTGATTTGATTGGTAAGTAGTAAATCTAAAAAGTGTTTTAGTGTTTGACTTAATTCTGGATAAAGGAGCAGGTTTTCAAAATTCCTTCATGTGAACAAATGAACAAGGAACAGGAATTGCCACTTGGCCCTTTGAGCCTGCTCTACCATTCAATCTCTAATTTTAATCTCGACTCTACATTCCTGTTTATCACCAATAATCTTTCATCCCCTTGATAATCAAGTTTCCACCTATCAGAATCCATTGAATCCACTACCTGTTGAGGAAGGGAATTCCAAAAACTCATAATCTTCTGAGAGAAAAAAAAGTTTCCTCATCTCTGACTTAAATGAGCAACTTGTATGTTTAAACTATGATACCTAACACTTCCACAAGAGGTAGCATCCTTTTGAAATCCACCTGATCAAGTTCCCTCAGGAAATTACATGGTTTGATTAAGTCACCAAACTCCAGAGACCAGTCTGTCTAGACCTTCCTCACAAGGCAATCCATTTTTATAGAATATATGAGAAAATTTCAAAAGAACGACCACATATTAGATATTTTGCAGCAAGGGTGCAGATAGGCAAGTGGAGCTGCGACAATTTCAGTGACAATCTTCTTGAATGGCAGAACACGCTTTAAGTATCAAATGGCCTAGTCTTGTTTTTAAACACTGTGTTCCTTTACCTTTGTTCAAGTAGAGTCCACACATTAGGAACACATCCAGGTATTAGAGGTTCTTTGAGGAGACAAACATTATAGAGTTTACGGAGACTGAGCAACACATGAGTTATTAAGCAGAAAGTTTCTCGACCAGACAGTCCCATTGCAGAAGAGGTGAAAATTGGAATAGATTTTTAAAAAGTAGGAAATGTTTTATCAGCTTTCTAATATTGCTGACTAATTACATTAATTAATTTGATATAAATCCATAGCAAAGAGCTAAATTCTCAACACAGCATTAAAAGGAAACCACAGGTCTGGATTCAAAGTAAAGGCACAACCTGAACACTAATGAAAATCAATGAATTTGTTTTTAATGGCAAAATAAAGAAAATGAATAGAGTGAGAAAAGGTGTTACTGCCTTCTCCTCCCCTCAGACCATCTGACAGAATTTTCATGGTCTGGAATAGAACCAAACACAAAAAAATTACAATTGATTTCCCATTAATGGTCTTGTCTTTCATTTATGCGAATACTTTTGGTGAGCAGGAGCAGCTGCATTGTAACTTAAGGTCTATTAAAGCCACCCTTTGATTGGCAGTTTCATCATGTAGTTCACTTGGAAATCCACAGTAAAAAAAGATTTCACCAGGAGTACTCATTCATTCACTTGACCTTTACTCACACTGAAGCTCTGTCAGTGCTATCACTAAAAGCCAAGGGCTTGGCTGCCCATTTGTTAGTTTCATTCTGTTTCGATCCAGAGAGCACATCTCTCCTGCATCATTTTCCAAACTGTCTAGGGAGAGACAAATTTCCATTTTACACACTGCTTAATGAGAATTAAAATGCTCAAGTTTCATTAAACCTTCAAAATACGATTAATTGGCATCTTTTAAAGTGCTGATCTTTCCTTTTCCACAATGAGTAAAGATTACTTGTTTGATAGACTGTAAGATTGATCCAGGAAATTTAAAAAAAAGGCTTTCTTTGCAACCGTGGAACTGTGGAAATCATAACAATTTATAAATTACTCCTTTAGCCAACCAACATATCAGAAATTATCATTCCCCCTTCTCTCCAAAACTGTTAACAATAGCTTATTAATGAGATACATCACGGTGCCTACCATATGTTGTCAATGACATGTTTCTGAATATAACATGAATGTTGATTTGCTTTTCTTAAAAAATTACCGGGCTTTACTGCCACACATAAAGTCCCGGCATTACGTTTCGCAATCACAAAAAAGTAACTTTTGGGTGATGATAGTATAATGATATGGCAGAGGAACATACACATTCCAGTTAAACAAATCTATTCAATACATGCTGTGTTAAACCAATATCAAAAATATTTTTACCAGCACACACTTTCAATGTGCTTGTACTTAGTAGATTCAATGTGCAGTAAAACTTATTAATTCATGGGGCCTGATGGTCGACATCCTGGAGTGCTGAAGAAGGTGACTATAGAAATAGTTGTATGTGTAATCATCTTCCAAAATTTCATAGATTTGGAATGATTCCTGCAGATTAGAAACCTGAAAATGTCACCACAATATTTTAAAAAAGAGCAAGGGGACAAAAAAGAAACCACTGATCAATCTGACTTCAGAAGTTGCTGGAATCTATCACAAAGGACATAACAACTGGATACTTGGATGAAAAATAATCTGTTTGGGTATAGTCTGCATGGATTTGTCAATCGAAATTTATGTTTGACAAACAAAGTGTTTTGAGGCTGTTACTAACAAGATTGATAACCGGGGAGTCGATGGATATAGTAAGTTGGATTTTTAGGATGCTGTTGATAAGGTCTCACACAGGAGGTCGGTTGTAATAATTGGAGTACAAGGGGTAACAGCTAATGTACTGTGTGGATTAAAGATCAGCTAACAGACAGAAAAAAAGGGAATAGGCAGAAATGAGGCAATTTCATTTTGACAGTCTGTGATTGGTGAGGTTTCACAAGGATCAATTCTCAGATTGAAGCTGTTCACAAAACGTATCAATGATTTGAAAATGAGGACCAAATGTAATATTTCCAGATTTGTCGACAACATAAAACTAAGTAGGAATATTTCTCTTATAGGAGATGTAAAATGTTTTCAGGAGAATTTGGACAGGCTTAGCAATTGCACAAAAATATGGAGATGAAACATAATGCAGAAAAATCAAGTAATCCACTCTGGTAGGATGAACAAACATGCAATGTAATTCTAACATTCTGAGAGGTTGAAAGTGTAGATATGCAAGTGGACAGGTGTTCTTGTCAATAAATCACTAAAGGTGAATATGCAGGTCGGAAGGATAATGGAATGTTAGTCTTTATCACAAGAGGATTGGAAGATAGGAAGTAATGAAGTATTGCTTCAATTATATAGGAGCTTGTTGAGACAAAACAAATTGTGCAGCTTTGGTATGCTAATCTCAGGAAAGCTATTATTGCTATAGAGCAAATGCAACAAAGGTTTAGTCGTCTTGTTCCTGGGATGGCAGGAATGTCCATGAAGAGAAATTGGGCAACTGGGGCTGTATTTTCTAGGGTGTTGAAAAATACAAGGTGAGCTCATTGAAATTTAGATAAAACTTGAAGAATTATACAGGGTAATTGCATATAAGTTATTTCTTCTGCTTGAGGAACTTAGAGCCAGTTGGCACAATTTAAAAATAAGGGGAATGCACTTAGAACCAAGCTGAGGAGAATTTATTTTATTCAGGGGCTGACAAGTTTTGGAATTCTCTATCTCAGACAGCTGTGGAATCTCAGTCTTTGAGTATATTTAAAGCAGAGAGTAATGTCAAGAGCTCATGACAGACTGATCCAATCTTTATGGGCTCTAATGAACACCATTGCAACAGTATTGACCAAATCTAGAGTTGTATTAAATTGGATCCTATAGGCTTTGCTATTAAAATTCATTGAGAGGACAGAGGAATTCAACTTCTGGCTTGAGACCTTTCAAGAAACATAACCATGAAAGGACAGGCTGATGGAAGTATCACACTGATCAGATGAAAATGAGCTGGGATAGACTTATAGAAATTACAACCTTCCACCAAAGAATAATAGATAATATAATTCATAATTGTGTCTTGTTAGTGCCGACTCAGATTGTCTTTCAGCATAACAGATGGTGTCCCTGCCTCCAAATGGATTCAAGTCTCACTCCAGGACTTGATGGTCATGGGAAAGTGGCAAAGAACATTGTCAAACAGACTGAGTATCAACTTGTAAAAGTTTCCAATACATGCTAATGGCAGGTTGTATTATTGGGAGAGGTTCCTGGTCAGCCATGTGATGGAATGGAATTGGAGTTTCCACCGTCCATCACTTCAGGCCAACATGCATATGAAAGGTAATGTTGCCATACCAACTCAGAGTACTTGCTGGGAAGTGGGGTGGTGCTGGATGGTCAGTATGAATGAGATTGGTGCCAAAGCACAGAATTTGATCCCTGCTCTGACTGGATCGATTCAAGATCTGCCTTGTTGTGTTTCCCATGCTGAAGGTTGTGGGTTGGGCTACAGAACTCAGGAAGAAGAGAGCTACTGATTAGATATTGCAAAATATCAAATTCCCCTAATATTGTGCAACATAAATAATCACCGTGACCAATATCAATCAAGTTGAATCTTTTGAAATTTTGAAATGAAAAGGTTAATGAGCCAGATTGTCAAAACTCTTAATATATTGGTAACATTCAGCCCTTCTTTATCTCTATATCTTTTTGTAGGAGGACAACGAATGTTAAGTTATTGGCATGTCATGAATTAACGTAATTCAAGATCACATATAGACTGACAAGATTCTCCAGCTCTCTCTTTACTCATATTCATATTGTGAATAATTATGAGCAAACATAGTTCTCTACAGGTCTCAGTGTTCTTAATTGAGATTCTACATCCTTCTGACAGGCATCATTGTGTTTATCTCTTATTCTGATTGTTTCAAAGACACTCTCTCTATGGGGTAAATCTCTATGTCTGGATGATTTGAAAAGTAGTCTTCCTCTTTTGGTAACTGTAGGACTTCATACCATTTCCATAGCTGTTGGATATGCTATTCCTTCAAGCCATTTCTTACTAGGAATATTTTCCCTCCCTTGGATGCGGCAGTGGGGCTGAAATGACATTTCCATGTGCTAATAGTACAAGAGTAGATGATACAGTATTCCTTGCACTGCCCTTAACGGGGGTGTCCAGTCAGTTCTGAAAGAGGTGGCTCTAGCAATTCTGCAACCTGAGCATCTAAATGGCAATAAATTCAAACCTCAGTTGTCCCAGATTGTGGGGTAGAAGGTATTTTTGGCTCTCATTGGATTATTTTTATGACATTTTAGTTTTGCATTGTACACTCATTTGGAGGTTTTTAATTTCTTTTTCTACTGCCTATCAGTCAGGGAAACTTCACAACAAAATGCAAAGAATTATATCTCTTCCTTGTACTGTAATCTGCACATGCAAATGCTCAGTCAGAGTCAAGCAGAGGGATATTACCCATGAGCAAAGAAGTTACTGAGCTTGTCATATTTGTATTTAATAAATTTATTAAACATTTTATCCTAAAACAAATTGTGTTGCGATGTCCCATTGCTTTAAACTAAGGTTTTATGGATCCAAAAATCTCATAGCTAATTATCAGAGAGGGTTTGGTGCTCATTGGTCCAAATATATTACAAATACTTGCATGTGAAGGCAGAGATGGACTGAGATTATCCTCAGGCTACGTTTTACTATGTAATTGTACTATTGCTCTGACACTATAGTTACATTGTCCATATACTCCTAGGGCTGGAGTTTACTGGCCTGTTTGAAATGTGCTGGGGTGAAGGAGAGGGTTCATAAGATGGCAACAAAAGGTGGCAGAGGACCCTTCGACCCACAGCCCAGTTGAGCCACAAAGGTAGCGAATAAAGGGCCTTTTTCCACCTCTAATGGGATTTTACCAGCTGTCGGAGACGGCCTGCGAGGGAGACTACCTATTGAAACTCATTGCTATCCTGGCAAGAATAAGATGTAGTGTCATCCTAATTATGCACTATGTGGTTTATGTAGTATCCCCTTGATGGCAACGGCAACCTCCCCCCATAACACACATGACCCACATCAACAGCATTCCCCTCCTGCCCAATCTGATCGGGTCCACATCCTGTAACTGCACTCACCTCCATCAGAGGCGATGTCCATATATCGTTTTGCAGAATGCAGTTCCAGTAGTGCCCAGCACTTCCAGTTCAGTTCCCCTTTCTAATTGGTCAGCAGTTCTTGGTTTCATTCCATAAAGGGATGGGATTCCCTGCAGCAACTAATTAGCTGCCGGATGCACAGAAATTATGCTGGGCATATCCTAAATGGTGTGGTTGTCCATCAGGCTATGTCAAACTTTAGTCCAAATATACCCGTTCTATTGTTAATGTTACATTGCAGATTGAGTTATGGCACACACTCTGCATGAACATTCCCATCCCATAAATCACTATTTAAATCATGGATAGTTTTTCCCACAATATTCGTACTGACACGAATAAAGCACCAAGAGTAAATTAAACTTTACACAATCACTTCATCCAAGGGCTCACTGCCACAATGCATTAAGCAATGTACTTTTACCTTTGAAATTTAAACCAGCCAGGGCAATAGAATGACAATATATTAATATTCCAATGTGAAAATAAGCTGAGGCAGTTTGAATCCATTTCACAGAATCAAGCAATGTGGAAGATATCCATTCATATCCTTGTGCCTGCCCTGGCTATCTGAAAGAAGTGTCTATTGGCTGTAGTCCTGCAAATATCTATTTTTAAACAGGTATCCTGAAAGTTATGAATAAATCTGGTTGCATTCCTCATTTAGGTAAAGTTAAAATCACACAACACCAGGTTATAGTCCAACAGGTTTATTTGGAAGCACTAGCTTTCAAAGCGCTTTTCCTTCATCAGGTGGTTGTGGTGTACAAGGTCATAAGACACAGAATTTAGAGCAAAAGGGTCACAGTAATGAGAGCTGTAATGATATATTGAACAAATTTAGATCAAGTCTTTCATCTTTTAGAATGGGATATGCTAGTTTCAGTTCTTTAATATGTAAATACCAGAATTCCTTTTAAGTTACATTCTCAAGGAGTAGCGCTTCGAAAGCTAGTACTTCCAAATAGACCTGTTGGATTATAACCTGTTATTGTGTGATTTTTATCTTTGTCCACCTTAGTCCAACACCAGCATCTCCAAATCCTTTGGGCAATGCATTCAATAATATAGCAACTCATTATATCAGGGGAGGCCATATTGGACTTGGTGTTTGACAACGAACCATGTCAGGTGTCAAATCTCTCAGCGGGAGAGCATTTCGGTGATAGTGATCACAGCTCCATCAATTTTACTATACTTATGGAGGGATAGGAGTAGATGGCATGGGAAAGTATTTAACGGGGGGAGGGGGAATTACAGTGCTATTAGGCAGGAACTGAGGTCCCTAAATTTTGAACAGCTGTTCGCAGGAAAATGCAGGACAGAAATGTGAAGGTTATTTCAGAAGCACCCACTGATAGTGCTGGACAGGTTTGTCCCAATGAGGCAAGGAAGGGATGGTAGATTAGATTACCCACAGTGTGAAAACAGGCCACTTGGCCCAAAAAGTCCAGACCAACCATCCAAAGAGTAACCCACATGGACCCCTGCCCTATATTTATCCCTGGCTAATGCACCTTACACTATGGGAAATTTAACATGGCCAATTCACCTAATCTGTACATCTTTGGACTGTGGGAGGAAACCAGAGTATCCGGAGGAAACCCACACAGACACGGAGAGAATGTGCAAACTCCACACTGACAGTCACCGAGGCAGGAATCAAACCTAGGTCCCATCGTTGTGAGGCAGCAGTGCTAACCATTGAGCTACCATGCTACCCTGGTTGAAAGAACCTTGGGTGACAAGTGATGTGGAGCATCTAGTCAAGAGAAAGAAGGAAGCTTACTTAAAGTTTAGGAGGTAAAGATCAGACAGGGCTTTGGAAGGTTACAAGGTAGCCAGGAAGGAACTGAAGAATGGACTTAGGGTAGCTAGAAGGGGGTATGAAAAAAAACTTTATTGGGTAGGATTAAGGAAAACCCTCAGGCTTTGTACATTTATTTGAGCAACAAGAGAATGGCCAGAGTGAGGGGAGGGCCAATCAGGGATAGTGGAGGGAACTTGCGTCTGGAGATTGAAGAAGAGGTCCTGAATGAATACTTTGCTTCAGTATTTACTACTGAGAGGGATCTTGACATTTCTGAGGACAGCCTGAAACAGACTGATATGCTAGAATAGGTTGGTGTTAGGAAGGAGGATGTACCGAAAACTTTGAAAAGCATAAGGATAGATAAATCCCCTGGACCAGACAGGATATACTCTGGGTTTCTAGAGGAAGCGAGGGAAGAGATTGTTGCGCCTTTGGTGATGATCTTTGTCCACTGGAGTAGTGCCAGATGATTGGAGGGTGGCAAATGTTATTCCTTTGTTCAAGAAAGGGAATAGGGATAATCTTGGAAATTACAGATCAGTCAGTCTTACAACAGTGGTGGACAAAGTATTGGAGAGGATTCTGAGATAGAAGATTTATGATTACTTGGAAACCATAGTTTGATTAGAGATCATCAGCATGGCTCTTCTTGATGAAGAAACATTGACTCTCCTGCTCCTCAAATGCTGCCTGATCGGCTGTGCTTTTCCAGCATCAAGTTTTTTGACTCTGATCTCCAGCATCTTTGGTCCTCACTTTCTCCAAGGCTTTGTGAGTGTGGGAGAAAACCCATACAGATACAGGGAGAACATGCAAACTCCACACAGACAGGTCATGCCTCACAAACCTTCTTGAATTCTTTGAATATGTGACAAAACACGTTGATGAAGATAGAGCAGTGGATGTGGTGAATATGTATTTTAGTAATCTGTTTGATGAAGTTCCCCATGGTAGGCTCATTCAGAAACTAAGGAGGCATGTGATACAGGGAAATCTGACTGTCTGGATAAATAATTGGCTGGCCACAGAAGACAGATGATGTTGGTAGATGGAAAGTATTCAGCCTGGAACTCAGTGACCAGTGGTGTTCCGCAGGGATCGGTTCTGGGACCTCTGCTCTTTGTGATTTTTATAAGTGACTTGGATGAGTAAGTGGAAGGGTGGGTAAGTAAATTTGCCAATGACGTGAAGGGTTGGTGGAGTTGTGGATCATGTGGAGGACTGTTGTAGTTTGTGAAGAGACATTGACAGGATGCAGAACTGAGCTGATAAGTGGCAGATGAAAAGTGTGAAGTCATTCATTTCGGAATGTCAAATTTAAATGCAGAATACAGGGTTAAAGACTCTTCTTGGCAGTGTGGTAGAACAGAGGGATCTTGGGGTCATGTCCATAGATCCCTCAAATTTCCAACCAGGTTGATAGAGTTGTTAAGAAGGCTTATGGTGTGTTGGCTTTCATTAGCAGGTGGATTGAGTTTAAGAGCCACAAAGTTATGCTGCAGCTCAAGAGTCCTGGTTAGACCACTCTTGGAATATAGTATCTGGTTTCCTCATTATAGGAAAGATGTAGAAGCTTTAGAGAGAGGGGAGAGGAGATTTACCAGGATGCTGCCTGGACTGGAGGGCATGTCTTATGAAGAAAGGTTGAGGGAGTTAGGGCTTTTCTCATTGGAGCGAAAAAAGATGAGAAGTGACTTGGTAGAGGTGTACAAGATGTTGAAAGTTATAGATAGAGTGGATAGCCAGAGACTTTTCCCATAGCAGAAATGTCTAACATAAGGAGGCATAATTTTAACGTGGTTGGAGGAAGGTTTAGGGGAGATGTCAGAGGTAGTTTCTTTATACAGAGAATGGTGGGTGTGTGGAATGCACTGCCAGCAATTGTAATAGTGTCAGATACATTAGGGACACTTAAACGAATGTTTGAGGGCACATGGAAGTTAGCACAATGAAAGGTATGTAAGTTAGTCTGATCCTGAGTAGGATAAAAGGCTGGCACAACATTGAGGGCTAAAGGGCCTGTACTGTGCTGAAACAAAAAAAGAAATATACCCTACATTTACGATGACTGATGCACCGAATCTACACATCCCTGAACACAATGGGCAATTTAACATGGCCAATTCACCTAACCTGCATATCTTTGGACTGTGGGAGAAAACCCATGTAGATACAGGGAGAACATGCAAACTCCACACAGACAGTTGCCTGAGGCTGGAACTGAACCCAAGACCCTAGCACTGTGAGCTAGCAGTGTTAACTACTGAGCCACTGTGCCATCCTTGACTGAGGTACTGTGCCACCTTCCACTGAGCCACTGTGGCATCCTTGTACCTCCATGAACCAGTTCTCTAACTAGTTCATTTTTAATAATTTAGTGGGGTTTTAATAGTTATCAGGGAGGTGAGTTATGGTCATGTCACTGGATTAGTAATGGAGAAGTCCACAGTAATATTTTGGGGACAGGAGGTCCAGTCAATCTCTGCGTCTGATGAAATTTGAAATCGATAAATCTAGAATATAAACCCAGATTCAGTCATGGTGAAACAAATACAATGAGTGTTGACGAAATTCAGTAGGTCTGGCAGCATCTATGAAGAGATAGGTAGATTTAATGTTGCGAGTCTGGAATGACTCTTCTTTAGAACTCAATAATCGTTCTCTGAAGTAGTGATAAACAGCTCCCTTTCGGAATGGCAGGCGGTGACCAGTGGGGTACCGCAGGGATCAGTGCTGGGACCGCAGCTTTTTACAATATATATTAATGATATAGAAGATGGTATTAATAGTAACATTAGCAAATTTGCTGATGATACAAAGCTGGGTGGCAGGGTGAAATGTGAGGAGGATGTTAGGAGATTACAGGGTGACCTGGACAGGTTAGGTGAGTGGACAGATGCAGTTTAAATGTATGGTTATCCACTTTGGTGGCAAGAACAGGAAGGCAGATTATGACCTAAATGGAGTCAAGTTAGGTAAAGGGGCAGTACAAAGAGATCTGGGTGTTCTTGTACACCAGTCAATGAAGGCAAGCATGCAGGTACAGCAGGTAGTGAAGAAAGCTAATAGCATGCTGGCCTTCATAACAAGAGGGATTGAGTATAGAAGCAAAGAGGTTCTTTTGCAGCTGTACAGGGCCCTGGTGAGACTGCACCTGGAATATTGTGTGCAGTTCTGGTCTTCAAATTTGAGGAAAGACATTCTGGCTATTGAGGGAGTGCAGCGTAGGTTCACGAGGTCAATTCCTAGAATGGCAGGACAAACTTAAATTGAAAGATTGGACCGAGTGGTCTTGTATACCCTTGAGTTTAGAAGACTGAGAGGGGATCTGATTGAGACGTATAAGATTTTTAAAGGATTGGACACTCTGGAGGCAGGAAACATGTTTCCACTGACGGGTGAGTCCCGAACCGGAGGCCACAGTTTAAAAATAAGGGGTAGGCCATTTAGGACAGAGATGAGGAGAAACTTCTTCACCCAGAGAGTGGTGGGTTTGTGGAATGCTCTGCCCCAGAAGGCAGTGGAGGCCAAGTCTCTGGATTCATTTAAGAAAGAGTTGGATAGAGCTCTCAAGAATAGTGGAATCAAGGGTTATGGAGATAAGGCAGGAACAGGATACTGATTAAGGATGATCAGCCATGATCATAATGAATGGTGGTGCAAGCTCGAAGGGCAGAATGGCCTACTCCTGCACCTATTGTCTATTGTCTACCATTGATTGTTGTAAATTCTGACGTTGTTCACCAATGTCCTTCATAGAAGGAATTTGCCATCCTGACCTTGTCTGGCTTACATGTGAAAATACTAATTTCTACTCAAGTAAGTTACGTACACACAATTATGTCACATTTTGAATGAAGCACGGAATTAAAACATCAGTTTTAGAATTAACATTAACAGAGGGAACTATCAAACTGACACTAGGAAAAATGACTGATTTAAGATTTGTTTTCGAGGTTCATGGTTTTGCTGCTAGTTTGCTCAATGTCAGTCCGATCAATAGTGAAGGAATAAGGCACCATCCTTGAGATATCTAAAATAAATCTAGCTATGATACTAGGGAAACATCAACAACATCTCAATTCTATAATCACCATTTCAACCTATTAAATATGGGCACACAATTCATCAATGCTCTCAACACAAAATCTAGTATTTCCTAAACTTCAATTGCACTGGCTTTGCTGCATAAGTTTGTTTAAGCTTTTTTATAAGGAGTTCAATTTTCCCTCCAATACACTGGTCCTGAATCATTGTGCTTTGCCTTTTTTGTGGTTTTGGAATGACCACACTACAAAACACACAAATAGACCCTCTGAGGTCAGGTTCCCTGTTTTAAATCAGATTGCCTCCTGCACACACTTTTGTATATGGCACAGCTAGGTTTTGAAAGCCCATTAAAAGCACACTAGCTTACAAATTCATAAAGAAAATGCAAAACTTGCTGGGGACATTCTGAAAGGTAATTGAAAAAATACCTTCATGCCCTCAAATGTCACCTTTGGGTGTTCTCATATAGATGTGTTTTTAATGCAGTGAATCATCAGAATCTTTTCCAACAGGTGAGAAGATCCTTATGTTGACTAACAATCTTTTTCCAATCGCCAAAGTACCATAATGAATTGACAAAAACAGAATAAAAATTCTCTATTTCATATTTTTGTATTTTGATTTAAATAGACAAATTTGCTTTCCTTTGCTTAGAAAGCAGTTAAAATGGTTTGCACATACTTCCCCTTCATTGATTGACAGATACTTCACTTTGAAATAATAATGACATCAGAACATATGAATTACAAGCATTTGGTTCCTTTAACCTGCTCTACTGCTCAACAGATTATAGCTGACATGATTGTGGTCTCAACTCCACTTTCTTGCCTAATTTTGTCAACTAAAAATATATTTATAACCCCACCTCTACTGAAGAGGTTTTCAAACACTAATGACTCTCTGAATGAAGAAATTCTTCCTTTACTCTATGTCAAATGATCCCTTATTTTGAAATTGTGACTCCAAGTTCTAGATTCACAATGGAGCTGGAAACATTTGCTTTAACAGTTCTTACATCAAGAATGCTTAATTTTGTTTCAAAAATTTTAGCTCAGTGGGTGATTATATTAATCTGAGAACAATTGAATCTTTTAGAAACCTCTAACAACAGAATATGTCTTTGAATTATTTTCTTGTTTGTTTACCAACTTCTAAGCATGTAAAGGATAAGACCATAAGAAATAGAAACAGGAGGAGGCAATTTCGCCCCTCAAACCTACTCTGCTATTTAATAGGTTCATGGCTGATCTGACAGTCCTGATGTCGACTTTCCTATGTTTTTTTCCCATAACCCTTGATTCTTCTAATGATAAAGAATCTATTTCAGCTTTAAATACACGCAAAGTTTCTGCCTCCATAGCTCTCTGTGGCAAGAATTTCCAAAGTGTCACAACTCTCTGAGAAGAAATTCCTCTCATCTCAATCTTAAGTTAGCACCCAACCACTACCATCTGGACCTAAACTCCCCTGTGAGGTGAAACATCCTTTCAGCATTTATTCTGCCAAGTCCCTTAAGAATCCTATGTTTCATTCAACATTTCCATCCTTGTTTATATTGGGTCCAGAATTTATGATTGTGAGCTTGAATTCAGGGTTTTCCTTTATTATTAGATCCTCAATGATTTTCAAAATAATTTCTATTGATATGGCTCTTCAGAACCTGTATATAGTTCACAATAACTGTGTATAGTGAAAGGATGTGGAGGATACTTAGGGGGACATAGAGCTGGCATAGGAAATGTGATTTGGCATAAAGACTATAACAGTACAGTGAATTTGAAGTGGAATGGATTGTGATAGGGATGGCATAGAGGGCAGGGAATTGTAATGTAGTATAGGCATGTGTGTGGGGAAAATGGTGTGAGGGGTGCTGAATAAGGCAGAGAAGGGTGAAGTTTAGGCAACTTTTAAATTTAGTGGGATTTGTTTGTTTCTTTGGAGAATTGAAGCAGACATTGTAGACAACCTGCCACTGGAGCCAGGCTCATTTTGCACTTATTACAAAAGATAAAACCCCCTCATAAAATCACCTATTGGGACATACACTCCATTCAGTGATCTGAGAAACACTTGGGTAATGGTAACTGTAATGGTTGAATAGCTGCCAGTACATACAAGCTGTGAACTGTGGGTGAGAGGTTTGCAAAAATGCTCATGATGTGAGAGGCTGATATCGGAAAGGAATGGAAGGGTTGGTGATAAATTAACAGAAACACTCAGTATGCAGGGAATGGGTGTGTTCTGAATTGTGCAGTGACAATAATTATTGCACAGTTCTTGGTGCAGGCCATTTGTTGATATGTCATAGAGTCAGAGATGTACAGCACGGAAACAAACCCTTCCTTCCAATTCGTCCATGATGACATATCTTAAATTAGTCTAGTCCTATTTACCAACATGTAGCCCATATCCCATTAAACCTTCCCTATCTAAATGCCTTTTTAAATGTTGTATTTGTACCAGCTTCCACCACGTCCTCTGGCAGTTCATTCCATACATACACTACCCTCTGAGTGAAAATGTTGCCCCTTAGGTCCTTTTTAAACTTTTCCCCTCTCACCTTAAACCTATGCCCTCTAATTTTGGACTCCCCTACCCTGGCAAAAAGATCTTGATATCTACCCTATCCATGCCCCTTATGATTTAAAAAAACCTCTGTAAGGTCATCCCTCAGCCTCTGACATGCCAGGAAAAATAGGACATGGGTCAATCGGTCCTAATGGATAGGCAAGTGCCATTCTGAGGTTAAAAACAATGACTGCAGATGCTGGAAACCAGAGTCTAGATTAGAATGGTGCTGGAAAAGCACAGCAGGTCAGGCAGCATCCAAGGAGCAGGAAAATCAACGTTTCGGGCAAAAGCCCTTTATCAGGAATACAGGTAGAGAGCTTGAAGGGTGGAGAGATAAATGAGAGGAAGGTGGAAGTGGGGAGAAAGTAGCATAGAGTACAATAGGTGAGTGGGGGTGGGAATGGAGGTGATAGGTCAGGGGAGAGG
>NC_057711.1:99389920-99408452 GCF_004010195.1 Chiloscyllium plagiosum | reverse complement strand
TTTGGTTGATTGTTGCGGGTGTCTCGGAGATGTTCCCTAATGCGCTCTGCTAGGAGGCGCCCAGTCTCCCCAATGTAGAGGAGACCGCATCGGGAGCAACGGATACAATAGATGATATTAGTGGATGTGCAGGTAAAACTTTGATGGGCGTTCTGTCCTTGTTGCGGTTGGAGGGGTTGGGTCTGAGGGCGGAGGTGCGGGATGTGAACGTGATGCGTTGGAGGGCATCTTTAACCACGTGGGAAGGGAAATTGCGGTCTTTAAAGAAGGAGGCCATCTGGTGTGTTCTATGGTGGAACCGCTCCTCCTGGGAGTTGATACGGCGGAGGCGGAGGAATTGGGGATACGGGATGGCATTTTTGCAAGAGGTAGGGTGGGAAGAGGTGTAATCCAGGTAGCTGTGGGAGTCGGTGGGTTTGTAGAAAATGTCAGTGTCAAGTCTGTCGTCACTGATGGAGATGGAGAGGTCCAGGAGGGGGAGGGAGGTGTCAGAGATGGTCCAGGTAAATTTAAGGTCAGGGTGGAATGTGTTGGTGAAGTTGATGAATTGCTCAACTTCCTCGCGGGAGCACGAGGTGGCGCCAATGCAGTCATCAATGCAGCGGAGGAAGAGGTGGGGAGTGGTGCCGGTGTGATTACAGAAGATGGACTGTTCCACGTAGACAACAAAGAGACAGGCAGAGCTGGGGCCCATACGGGACAGGCAATTGAAAGGGAGTCGAGTTCAGATCCCAAATCCAGTGTGGCAGAGACCGATGCCTCATGGCATCCAGTCCAGTAACACAAGTAATCCCAGAGACACTGGTGGGAGCCCCTGGGGAGAGTTCTTTTCTCTTTGTGTCAATGTATTTTAAAGATGTGTGTGGTATCACACTACTTCCTGCACTGCATTCATGTTCTTGGAACAGCATTTCAATACCTCCACCAAAATTTCTGCCATTCTGCAAATTTTGGTGCTCACTCTTTCAAATATTCAGCCATTTCTCAAAGTACTACAAAACAAGATCCCACTTTTTAAAAAAAATCTTGCTGCTTCTTGCAGCTACAAGCATCTCCCTGCAGGCTGTCTTTAAATACAGTCAGTCATTCAATGTTGGACCCCTTGCTGATAGGTGCCTGTAATGGACAGTGCAGGTATAAATGGTGACATGCAGGAGTCTTCTCAGTCTTCAGACAGAATTTAAGGACCATTTTAAGGAATTTGTTCATTTAATTCTCATATTTGATGAACATACATTTCCCAATTGCGGAAGAAGTAAAAGGAATTGCAAATGTCAGAAAATACATAATGCACAAATGAACTTGCATTTAGATAATGCCTTTCATGACCTCGGAAGAACCTAAACAATTTTTCCATCAATGAATTGCACTTGGATATTTGTACAAATGAAGCAAGGATCAACGTATCAAAAACATTTTCACACAGCGAGTAGTGTATGGAATGCACTGCCTGGAAATGTGGTGGAGGCAGGTTCAATTGAGATAATCAAAAAGGCATTGGATGTTTATCTGGATAGAAATTGTGGATGGTGATAAATGGAAAAGGCAGGAGATTGGCAGTAGGTAATAGAATCAGTGCAGGTCCTTCTACACTGTCACAATTCTGTGATTCTGTGATTCTGGGTGGCAGTGTGTGGAGGATGGCAAGAGGCTGCAACGTGACTTAGACTAACTGAGTGGGCAAATACTTGGCAAATGCAATATATTGTAGATAAATGTGAGGTTATTCACTTTGGTCACAAAAGGAGGAAGGCAGAATATCATTTGAATGATGGCAGTTAGGAAAAGGAGAGGTGCAATGAAACCTAGGTATCATGGTGGAACAGTCGCTGAAGGTTGGCATACACTTGCAGCAGGCAGTGAGGAAAGCTAATGGCATGCTCTCCTTCTTAGCAAGAGTATTTGAGTATCGGAGTAAGGATATCTTGTTGCAGTTATACAAGGTGTTGGTGAGGCCACACCTTGAGTTAATGTACGCAATTTTGGTCTCCAAGTCTGAGGAAGAATATTCTTGCTATTGAGGGAATCCAATGAAGGTCCACCAGACTGATTCCCGAGATGGCAGGACTGAGATATGAGGAAAGATTGGATCAACTGGGCTTGCATGCACTGAAATTTAGAAGAATAAGGGAGGATCTCAGAGAAACATATAAAATCCTGATGAGACTGGACAGGCTGGATGAGGGCAGAATGTTCCCAATGTTGAGGAAGTCCAGAACTCAGTCTAGGAATAAGGGATAAACCATTCAGGACTGAGATGAGGAATAATTTCTTTGCTCATAGAGTTGTGAACCTGTGGAATTCTCTCCCATTGGAGGTTGTTGGGGCCAGTTCATCAGATATATTCAAGAGGGAGCTGGATGAGGCCCTTGCGGCTAAAGGGATTAAGGTGTATAAGGAGAGGGCAGGAATAGGATATTGAGATTGCACAATCAACCTTGATCGTGTTGAATGGTGGTACAGGCTCAAAGGGCTGAATAGCCTACTCCTGCATCTGTTTTCTATGTTCCTATGTTTAAGCAATGCTGTGATAATTAAGCATGACATTCTTGGTTGTTTGAAAGTTATTTTATTAAGAATCAACCATTGCCAAAATTAAAACTGCCAACAATATTGCAATGTTATTCAAGAAGCGCATATCCTCTGAAATATTTAGGTATTTTATTGGACTAAAATTTTTTAACATCATTATATTTTAATCCATGAAAAGCAGTCTGATCCTGGAAGCACTTGCTGAAAATAATGATTTTTTACTTTCTTGTTGGAATGTGCACACAATGTTTGATGCTGTCTCTTTTCAAAGAAGCAATCAAAATATAGTTGACAACATTAAACATGACCCATCTTGTCAAGTACCACTCATTAGAAGCTTTGTTTTAAAAGATTGATGTGTATCACTCATAGGATAAAATCCTTATCTTTAAATGATTTTGTATCCTGTGTCACTCTTGCTTTATCTAAATGCCACTTCTCATAATTCCCTCCTGCAGAAAGTTTTACATGATTGTAAAAATGCTGTGCTTTCTTTGTCCTACACCAGCTTGCACTCACACACCTTTTTCATTCCCAATTAATTTTTGAAGGTCAGCAGGAAATCTTTGGCACTAAAACAGACAAAATGATCTTTTTTCAGTTAAATTCAATATTACTATATATTAGAAAAATATCTCTGGCAGTGTGTATTTATCTTCACTTTTGTAATATTCATCAGCAGAAACATGCAGAAGAAAGATCATTAAAGAGATATGTAGCTTGAAAGTTGAATTGGTTTTTTGGTATCAGGCTTTAAATAACAAAAATTATCAGTCAGAAATTGCCTGTTCTGCATAATCAGTCTAACATATTCATACTTTGAACAAATAGTAGATCCCATCTCCCTTTATCTACCTTTCCTTCAACTACCTTTCTATCCCATTCATGAACTTTGCTGTGGTTTCTGCTTTAAACACTAAAATGAGTCCAATTCTGCCAAGAATACTGGAGGGTCAGGTGGTTGGAAAGAAGTTGTAAACAAGCAAAGAATGACTTACAATTGCAGAGGGAGACATTTGACTCTGAGAGAAAGGTAGAAATTGTCAGAGTTTTTACAAATATTTAAGAAAAGGAAATGAGTACAAATGAGTAGCTAAGGTAAGCATGGGTCCTCGAGAGAGGCTGGGAGATTTGTAGTAGGAATTAAGGAAATGGCAGAAGTGCTGAATAGATATCTTCTGTCTGTCTTCCCTGTATAAGACACAAATAATATCTCAGAAGTACTTATTAGTTTTGAGGAGAAAGGGATGGAGATAAGAACATAGGAACAGAAGTAAGCCATTCGACCCTTAGAGCCTGCTTCACAGGGGACCTTAAAATGATTTCAATCGTCAAGGAAAAAGGCAGTGAGCAATCATTATAACTAATGAGGAACATGTCACAAAAGCCTGATGGAATTAATCTTCAGGTCCTAAAAGAAGCAGCAGTTAAATGTATTAGTTTTAATTTTCCGAATTCCCTATACTCTGGAAAGTTCCATCAGCCAGGAAAATAACATGTCACTCATTTATTCAAGAAAGTAAGGTGACAGAAAGCAGGCAACCACAGGCCAGTTAGCCTAACATCTGTCATCTGGGAAATGCTAGGATCTTTTATTCATGATGTTGTAACAAGGTGCTTAGAAAATCTTAATACATTAATATGGATTTGTGAAAGGGACATCATGTTTGGTTAATTTAATAGTGGTCTTTGAGGAAGCAACATCATACATAAAGGGCAACCTGTAGTACTTAGGTTTTCAAAAGGTTTTTAATAAGGTACCACTTCATAGCTTATGACAGAAGATAAGAGTTCATGGTATAGAGGACAATATATAATCATGCATAGGGAACTTGATGGCTAACAGCAAACATAGTGAGAGATAAATACGTAACTTTCAAGTTGTCAATGTGTAAACAGTGGAGGCAACAAGGACTGATGCAGAAATCACAATTATGTACAATCTGTATGAAGAAGACAGAAAGTCTGAAAGCCTGGTTGCAAAATTTGCTGATGACAAAGATAGTTATAAAGTAAATTGTGAGAAGGATATAAGACTGTGTGAAGGGATAGGGATTGATTCATTAGGTAGACAAAAAATTGACAGACTGAGTGTAATGTGAGAAAATGTGACGTCATCTACTTCAGAATAGTATAATTCAAGAAAGACTACAAAATTGCAGTACAGAGATTTGCGTGTCCTATTGTACAAATCAAAAAACATTACAGTCATTAATATATTTTGGAAGACGTTGTATTCCCTGTACTGATCTCTATGGAACTCCACTGGTCATGGGTCATCAACCTGAAAATGTACCCCTTATCCCCATTCACTGTTTCCTGCCCATTAGCTAATTCTCCATCTATGCCAAAATATTAACTCCAATATCTTATAACATAACCTTCTGTGAGGTAACTTGTTACATACCTTCTGGAAGTCCAAATATAAACATCTACTAGTTCTCCTCAAAAAACTTGAATAAATTAGTCACATGATTTCCTTCCATGGTGTTGGACACAGTTTTGGACTCCTTGCCTGAGAACAATACAATAGATTTCCTTTGTCTGATTTCTATGATGAAGAATTTATCTTATGGGAAGAGTTAGGCAGGTTAGGCCTGTATCCATTGAAGTTTAGAGAAAGAGAGGTGATTTTGTTAAAACATATAAAATTCTGAGGGAACTTCACAGGCTGAATGTCGAGAGGATATTCACCCTATGGAAGGGACTGTATAAAACATAGGTTAGACAACAATGAGTATATAGTGTGCAGTTCTGGAATCCATGTGATAGGAGAGATGTGATTGCACTAGTGAAGGTGCAGAGGATATTTATCAGGATGTTGCCTGGACTGGACAGTTTCAGTTATGAAGAAAGACTGGAAGGACTGGTGTTGTTTTCTATGGAGCAGAGGAGATTGAGGTGGGACATGATTGATATGCATAAAATTCAGGGTGGCAGAGTGGCTCAGTGGCTAGCTCAGTGGTGCTTACAGCACCAGGGACCGGGGGTTCGATTTCTGCCTTGGGCAACTGTGTGGAGTTTGCACATTCTCCCTGTGTCTGTGTGGATTTCCTCCGAGTGCTCCAGTTTCCTCCCACAATCTAAAGATGTGCCGGCCAGGTTAATTAGCCATGGTAAATTACCCATAGTGTTAGGTGCATTAATCAGAGGTAAATGTAGGATAGGGATGGGTCTGGGTGGTTTACACTTTGGAGGGTTGGTGTGAGGGTTGGAAACTTGTTGGGCTAAATTGCCTGTTTCCATACTGTAGGGAATCTAATATAATCTGAAAAATTATAAGGTGCGTAGATAGGGTTAGAAAAAAAACTTTTCCCCTTGATGGAAGGATCAATGAACAGGAAGCATATGTTCAGATAAAGGGCAGGAGATTTAAAGGGAATGCGAGGAAAAAAATATTTCACCCAGAAAGTGGTGGCACTAAGTACCTATTTATGTGTGAGAAGCATATAAGGCTATGGACCAAGTGCTAGAAAATGGGATTAAAGTAATTAAATGGTTGTTTTTGATGGGTACAGATGTGATGAGCCAAAAGGCCTTTGTTTTGCCATAGACCTCTATGACTATGAGTCTATGACCAAAACTACAGGTTACAATTTTAAAAGAAATCATAAATTCTCCAATTTAAGGTGGAGCTGAGGAGCATTCTTTGTTTCAGGTGGTCTCAGTCTGTGGAATTCTCTTCCCAAGAGCAGTGGAGGCTGGATCATTGAATATATTCTGAGAGTTGAGATAGATAGTTTCTGGATTGACAAAGGTCTTCGACTGCATATATAATAGATAGGAAAGTGGAGTTAAAGCCTATACTAGATGAACCATAATTGTGGAACAGGGTGGAAATGTGCAAATGGCCTACTCTTGAAATTAATTCAGATATTCACAATCTCAAGTTAAAAATAACCTGCTACTCTCCATTCTCAATCATTACATTTTATCTTTTGTCTATACTTTCTTGTTCTAGAGCCCTCAAGCACTTAGAAACAATCTTGTTTCTATGTACCTTATTCCACCCATTCATAACTTTGAATACTTCTGTCAAAACATCCTTTAATCTCTTCTATTTTGTTTTAATGAAAACAGCCTTAGGTCTTCAAGCTTCAATACCTTTATGTCCTCATACCAGGCAGCATCCCAATCAGTAACTAAGTATTATATCCTTTCGACAGTCTCAGCGACATTCCTAAGGACAGAAATGCATGCTGTGTTCCCAATTGTAGTTTAATAGCTTTGTGTAGATTAGACATTGTATTTCACTTTGCATATTCTATGTTTCTTGACATAGCACGTACTCTGTCACAGAATTGTTCTTTTTACAAAAAAAGTTATTTGGTCAATTGGAACATTAAACTAAATTGCAACAGAAACCTTTTAAAACATAAAAACTAAAGATCATAGCTGGAGATGGTTATCCCAATTTGCATTACTGTACATCATACATTTTGATCTCTTGAAAAGGTGACAGCTCATCTGCAAAACCCAAACATAATAATCTCAGAAGAACATGAAGGACCCATATCTCATTCCCCATTAGGAAGGCACCATGGTAATCTCTGAGGTATTCAACTATTTGAATTGAATGATTAAGCCTACTCACTACAATAATGGGATCACAGTGAAGATTTTTCCTGACATCTATTCAAATTACCCTTGGAATACACTGCCAATGATCCTACTTTAATCCTTGGATAATTGTTGAGCATAGGTCATGTGCAAAACCAGACCATTATGTGGTTAAACAAGTAGCTAAGAGTCAAAGAGAAAACCTGAATGAGGTTCCTCCCATCTTCATTCCTCCCTTCAATCAACCTTATAAACGCTGAATCATATTTGCAGTGACTATCAAGAGATTTTCCTACTGCAGCCAAAGACTTGTTAACATTATCCAACTCAGCACTACAGTCTCAAGAAGAGCCAGCAGATCAGACATTTATATAATTAAACTGGAAGTAACTGGACCACTGAATAGAATTCCACTAAAGTCAGCTGATGCAACCATCTACAGACTCTGCATCCCTTCTTTTGGACTATTGTTTGACCAACCTATCATCTCCTGCATTATAATCTGTACTTACATATGCATGAAATTCAAGTCTGTGTGTATGTGCATATTTGCTTCAGTGAATGTGTGTGTGAAAGCCTCTATGCATGTGTTTCAATAATTTGCTCAGATCACTTTAATTAACTTCTTTCTTTGTTAAACTGAATAAAATCTATTCAGTTGGATCCTTTATGGTCACAATATGCAACTGGTTACTAGCTGACTGTATTGACAATTATATTCTTTTCAAAATGACAAAAGCTTGTCATGGTCAAAGAGGAGAGGGAAATAAAGATAGGAATCGAGACCCTCATCACCTGACAGTTATGATGAAAGTTACATCTGGACAAGAAAGCAAGAAACAGACTTGAACAAAAAGACATAATTTAATGCAGCACAAGAAGAGGTTGCTGATTGATTGGGCCATCATTGACCTAGAGACAGGTTGTTAACCTAAACTCTCAGAATCGGCAAGCAGACGCTGATTGTTCAGGGTGCTCCCATGGAAATGCAGCAGAGATTGGCTGTCTCCATGACTCCTTTTTTTTTGAAAAAGGTGCAACAAATGTAAAAGTTCCTTTGACCACATAAAAACATGGTACTGTATTTTTAAATATGTGGCTTGTTGCTTGCACAAATACATCATATTCTGAGCCCGATGGATCATCTTTAATTGGTTTATGGTGTATCATTGAGCTCACTTTATTTAATGAATGATTTCCAATAGCAGATTCACATCTAATGGTAGATATGCCTTTCCGAGACTTGAAAGCACAGGCTGGTTGAATATGATCACCATGCTGCTCATTGTGAATGGTCAATGGGACGTATTGTTTGGTCGGTCATCCATCATTGGGAAATAAGGCATACATTCCTGGCATCACACCAGCATTGAACTTCAGACACATTACTCATTTGTATGAGAGGCAAAATGTCCTTGACGTTTGGTGATAACACCTTGTTAGTGGAGAAAAACAGTCATATACATCTGAATGTAGGTTTGCTCACTGAGCTGGAAGGTTCATTTTTAGACGTTTTGTCACCATACTAGGTAACATCTTCAGTGAGCCTCCGGTTTCCTTGGGTTTGTGATGTAATTTCCTGTGGTGATAGACAAGCCAAACAAAGACACGCACGAGAATTCCTAGGAGCAGGGCATTCTAACCGGAACGCTATCAACAAACACATTGACTTGGATCCAATTTACCACCCCCTGAGAAAAAGAACAGGAAATGGCATCACCATAGGAAGTGATGTCATCACAGGAAATGACATCACCAACCCAAGGAAACCCAAACATTTAAATACAGCAGGAAACACCAGCAGTGCCTCATCCGGAGACTTACTGAAGATGTTACCTAGTATGGTGACGAAACATCTGAAAATGAACCTTCCAGTTCAGTGAGCAAACCTACATCAAGAACCTCAACCTGAGTTACAAATCTTCTCAAACTTCGCTAAGTCATATACATATTGCAATGTAGCATCGAAGGATAGTTAGCTTCATCTATTGTTCAAATGTTTGCCACACCTTCCTCTTCTAGGGTAAGTGAAATAGATTTAGCACTGTTCAGACCCACAGTTAGTGAACATAAGCCCTTTCCTAAGCTTACATGCGATGCAGCCATGGTTTGATCAAGGTATCTGTTATCATGCAGGATAATTATGACAATTGCAAACGTGTCATCTACATATTAGAAGATTGCAAGGGGTAGTTTCAAGGCCATTGAAAATATAGCAATTGACCAAACTGCCTTTCTGCATGTAATAATTGACACATGTGCTAATGTTAACAGGAAAATATTTTTTAAAAATACAGTTTTGTTTTGAATTTCTCTTCAGGCTCTCTGGCTATGGCAGAATCTATTTCTGTTTGTTCCCTTTAGAACATAGGAAGAGGAGGAGACTATTTCACGCAGCAAGCTGTCATTCAATGAGATTGTGGCTGATTTAAAATTAAATTCCATGTGCCCACTGTTTCCCCATGATCCTGAATGTCTTTTAAGTTTTTAGCGATTTATCAGGTATTAATAACTTTATTGCTGGTTCTGGAAGAGAGTTTTAAACCTTAATCAATCTTTATGTGCCAAAAATGTTTTCTAACTGTAATTCCTGTCAGATCAGATTTAATTTTGTGACTATTCCCATTAGTCTTAGACACTCAGCCAGAGGGGATAGTTTTTCCCAATATATCTTAACTCCCCTGAATACTTTGAACACCTTAACTAATTCACCCAATTCACCCAAATAGTGAATTCACTCAGCCTCTAAATTCTAGAGAATACAATCTAAATTCTTTACATAATGATCTCTTGCATTTTAACTCTTGAAGTCTAGATCTTATTTTGATAAATCTATACTTCACGACCTCCAAGGCCAACATAAGGTATTGCACAGACGTGCTCACTCTGCAGGTTTGCTCTAACTAGGCCTTCACCTGGTCAAGCTTCACTCCAAATGTTTGTCTTCTAATCCATTTTAGAGAAAGGCAATATCCATTAGTCTTTTTGGTTACATTCTAAACCTGACATGTTCATGATCTGTATACTTGAACTTTCACAAATCTTTGGATCTCCACTGTTTCTAGGTTTTCACCATTTAAAGACACTCTGTTATATCCTTTTCAGAGCCAAAGCTAAAACCTTTTTGCAGTTTTAAGTTTTTATGTACAATGATGCCTATTCTTTTCTCATTGATAAACTTCTAATGAATGTAGTAAATAGTTGGATCTCCTTACATAGATCTTCATGGCATACCACTCATCACATTCTCAAATTAGAATATCTATGCATTTCCACTCCCTCTGTCAAATGCAATTTCCTAATCAAATAAAAATAATTCTTTAATTCCATGAGCTCTAACTTTAATTGATACTTTCTTACAAGAAACTTCATCAATTGCCTTCTGCTGTCCAAATAACAAATAATCATATTGTTCTCCTCGCTAACTTAATCAGCTGTTTCAAACATTCTATCAGACCCATCAAGCATGACCTCCCTTAACAAACCCACCATTGTGAAGCTCTCTGAAAAATTTCAAGATGTTCAGTCACACTGTCCTTAATTATAAACATTAATAAGTTCCAAGCAACAGATGGTAGACCAGTTGGTGTATATATCTTAGGTCTTACTTAATTACCTTTCTTAAATGGTGCCATGGTATCTAGAGTTTTCCAATCTGGAGGAATGATTCTCAATTTAAGAGAAGTTTGGAAGTTGGAAGTTGGAATCGAGGATTATTAGATCAGTCATGATTTTGTTGAATAACAGAACAGATTTAATGACCTATTTCTGCTCGCATATCTTCTGGTGTTATGATACAATAGCGAAGGTATGTTTATAAAAGAAATAAAAGAAAAACATCCATTGAAATCTGCACCCTTTACCATCCCTGGATACCACAAATTGCTTTGCAATCTATAAAGCTTGAAGTTTAGTAATTGTTGCAATGTAGGACGCACCACAACTGATTTGCACAAACCATTTCCCACAGGCAACAATGTATTTTTTTCATTCACTCAATGAGTGTTGACATCTCTGTCTGGGCATTTATTGCCCATCTATATTTGCCCTTGAGAAAATGGTGCTGAAGTTGCTTCTTAGAACATAGAACTCTACAGCACAGGAATGGGCCCTTCAGCCCATGGTGTTGTACCGAACACAACACCAAATCAAACCAATCTCTTCTGCCTCCTCTTGGGCAGAAGGGCCTGTTTTCCAAGTGTGTGTAAATTGTATCCCTCAAGAATTCTTCCTAATAATTTCCTAACCACCAATGTGAGACTCACCAGTTTGTAGTTTTTGGGATTATCCCTATTTCCCTTCTTGAACAGAGGAATAACATTGGCTACTCGCCAGTTCTCGGGGACCTCTACAGTGGCTGGCGAGGATACAAAGATTCTGGTCAAAGCCCTATCAATCTCCTGTCTTGCCTCTGGGGGTAGATAGCAAGGGGACTTATCCACCTTAATGCTCTTCCTGAGATCCAATACCACTTCTTTCTTGATGTCAAAATGCCTTGCTACAGTTTATTTTGTGTAAATACAGCCACAATGCTGTCAGGAAGGGAGTTCAGAATTTGATTCAGTGACACTGAAAGAACAGTGATATATTTATAAGTCAGGATTGCATGTGAATTGGAGAGAAATTTGGAGGTGGTGGTAATCCCATGTTTCTGCTGACCTTGTCCTTCCAGATAATAATTGTCATGGGATTGAAAGGTGCTGTCTTGGGAGCCTTGGTGAAATTCTGCAGAATTAACTGGGAGGCGATGGCCTGGTGGTATTACCATGAGATCATTAATTGAGAGACCCAGGTAATGTCCTGGGAAATTGGATTCAAATCCTGCCTAGACAGATGGTGGAATTTGAATTCAATACAAATCTGGAATTAAGAGTAAAGCAATGATCATGAATCCATTGTTGATTATTGGAAAAATCCTTCTGGTTTACTAATGTCCTTTAGGGAAGGAAACTGTCATTGTTACCTGGTCTGATGTACATGTAATCTCAGAGTCACTGCTACATGCCCTCTGGGTAATTAGGCATGTGCATTAAATGCATGTCTGGTTGACGATGCCCTCATCCCATAAACAAATAATACATAAAAGATGTTCAATGTTCTGACTGAACATCGATGGTGGAGCGAGTAAATCTTTGTGGTTCTGAGGGATGTTTTGTCCTGGAAGGTGTCAAGCTTCTTGAGTGTTGTTAGAACTGCACTCATCCCGAGACGTGGCAAGTATTCCATCACATTCCTGACTTAAACATGAGGGACAGACAAACCCACTTGATGATGATTCAACATTTGTTTTTTGTTATGTTGCAATAGAAGGACAAACGTTGGCTAGGACCCCAGGGATAAGGATATATCATACTTTCTTTGCAAACATTTTGTTGTAGGACATTGTACATCCAACTTGGAGAGCAGAGAGGATTTTGTTCTATATCTCAGCAGGCTTGGAATTGGAACATCAACCTAAAACCCATCTGATTCAGAGACAAGGGTGGGTACAGCTATTGCTCAAAAAACTTGCCCCAGTTTAGAGTGCAAGATAATTTTCTTTGTTATTGTGGAAAATATAAAATATCACTTTTATTTTGTTGCTGTTTGTGCCCAGGCAAAGTTGATTATGTCACAGATTGTTTCTATTTTTACAAATACATTGAGCGCAGGATGGAAGCTATTAATTTGAATAAAGTAGTTAATTTACGTCATTTCTCATTTTTTGAAGTAGGCAAACATTTTCAATTGAAGCATAAATACTAACTGTCATTCCTTATGGAATAAATGAGTGTAGGTTATTACAAATGAAACCTTTTACTATGTTGTTCTAAAATCCAGGGTGGTTTTAGCTCATATAAACCTAAGCACATTTAAATCAGATTTAGATCCAATTTCATAAACACAGAAATGTAAGTAACCTGTTTAACTTTTTCATTAGGTTAGAAAACTAATCACAGCTGGGAACATAACAATGTTTGACACTTGTGGTATCACAGAATCATAGAATCCCTACAGTGTGGAAGCAGGCCAGTCAGCCCATTGGCTCCGCATCTTCAAAGTACATCCTTTAGAATGCACACCAAAGTAGCTATGTGCTTTTTGGGAGGTGGTCACAACAATACAAATTAAACAATCCTGAGTGAGCATCACAGACCCCAATGCTAGAGGAAAAGGTGATACTTAACTTCCAAGAACTTCCATTGATTAGCTGAATTTGTTAAGACTTTGTAAAGAAATGTACGTTGCTCCAGGTGTCTCCCAGACACATGTCTGCATGAGGAACTGATGTGAGATTAGCTATAAGGAATTTACTCTTTTTATGAGGAGTTACATACACGACTTGACAAGGTCTTGGTTGCAGGCAAGCAGCAGAAGTTTCTACAGTTAATTACTAACATGAAGTTCGCTTGAAAATTGGGCTACTGACAGAATCCTCCATAAATTATGAAAATATTTGACCATATAAGCAATTACACTTTTTTGAGAAATGTAGAGGGCAAAGAAAAATATATTCACATCAATAATATAGATTATATCTCTACATTTAACTTGTGCTTCAAATCAACATTATCGATTGTTTTGAACATTTAACTTGACTTGCAAATCAATAATATAGAAGATTTTCCCAGAATAAACTTGTACTGAGCAACATTAGGGAAATATTCTTCAAAATATAGCTCTCAAAAATAACTGTAGATATATGATAGCTGTGAGGCTTTCAAAAAAGCTTCAAGTACAGAGTCTTTGAACAAAACACTGCCATACTATATGCTGCAATCAACAAAAACAGCTGAACCTCAGAGATAAAATTAAAACTGCAAATGAAAAGAATAGTTCTTTCTCTTAAGAAAGACTTGACATCAGAATGAACAAATGTTCTGATGGGTTTATGGTTAATGACTAGAATTTTCCAATTGTCAACAAAACTAAAAGATATTATGTTCCAGTTGAGAAGCAAAATAAGACAACAGCTTTTGATGCTTAAGGATGTATTTGTGATAGTTGTCCTTATTATGATGCCTGGGGAAGATGTCTCTGTGCTATCTGCCCTGATTGTCACTGGCACTTCTTCCAGATTGTGGCAGAAGGCAAGGAATGTTTGAGGTAGTTTGTTGTCACTAATCCTCCTTTGTTTATCCTGTTGCTAGAACCGGTCGAATGATCAGTGATGGATGCACCATTTGTGAGTGTAAATGGTAGATACACTTGGCTTACTTGACAAGATGGTTTATTGCATATCCTCCATAAGCTCACTTCACACCATTAATAAGGTGTAATTATGAAGTACTCTCAGGATCGATACATAGTACATTGGGTCCTTATGTATATTTATGTATAATTCTCCATCTCTATCAAAGACTAATATCACTAGATTGGGTGAACAGAATGTCACATCAACATTTAGTCTTCCAGAAAGATTACCTTCTATAATTGTATCAATGAAGAACAAAACTGAAGGAAGAATAATTAATGCAGGATATTTATTTCAGGGAGAACCACAGCAAGCAGTTAATCATGTTATTTTCAAACATCATCATCTTTGTGCTCATAAGACCCAGTTTTACTTCTCCTTTAAGCAACTGTTATCTGTCACGAAATTGTAAATGAACTTGAAGTACTGGATTCATCAGATGGCTAGCATTCCTACCCTGACAGTGAAAAGGCCACTGGTGAACACACCCCAAAGACTGCCACCACAGCCTTCTAACAAGTTGTGTAGCATTAAGAGGGCCTTTTCCCCAGCCTGGCACAGTGGCTGGATGATGTGGTTGGGCGAATGTGATGCTACTGTGGTTTTAGGAGGTGTATTTTGTCCTGGTTTCTTTTAGAGAGAGAGTTTGGGGGACAGGCGACAAACAGTCTATGAGAGGATTAAAAACTTGTGAGGCCTTGGGCTATTTAAAAAAAAATTAGAACAATAGAAGCAGCCAGAGTGGGTGTGGTCCAATTCTTACAGAGGAAGATGTCTAGCTTATTTAGCTTTTTCGGTTTAGCTTTAAGCAGTTGCTGTTGGGTCTCAGTGGGTTGGAAGCTGCAGTAAATGTCTCCTGGCTGATACTCTCTCTGAGTTTTTTAGATTAGATTGGATTCCCTACAGTATAGAAACAGGCCCTTCAACCCAACAAGTCCACACTGACCCTCCAAAGAGTAACCACCCAGACCCATTTCCCTCTGACTAATGTACTTAACACTATGGGCAATTTAGTGTGGCCAATTCGCCTGACCTGCACATTTTTGGACTGTAGGAAGAAAATGGAGCACCCGGAGTTCACTTGATATTTTTGTCTCTCTCTTCCTGGGTTGCATATGAGAAAATCTGATTTCTGAATTTGTCTTTTTGCCAAGGGGTGTGTTTATGGAATGTCACTATATTGAATAGTCAATTAGCAATAGTGACTGTATCTATTATTCTGTTAAATTTACCAATAGAGTTACGTTATTCTAAGTTCTACTTTCTTTTGTTGTACTTTAATTACTGTTTTTGAATAAATTGTGTTTTGCTTAACATCAAGTAGTTTGACCAGTCAAATTGTATCTGGAACATAGCACTTTACATTAGCCTTTAACGTAAGTAACACTTAAGGTCCAGACCACCTTCTTAAAATATTTTGAGGGGGTGTGGTCTGGTCCGTAATGTGAGTCTCACCACAGAGAGCTACCAGACAATTTCATTAACCCAAGAATATTTTTGGCTGGAGATATTGTTGGAAATGGTTAGACCAGAGGTTTGAAAGCTGATAGAATTCTAACAGTGGACAAGTCATACAGCAGGTCCCAATAGTCTCTAATTAAACACTGTAGGTCTTGATACAAGAGATAGATAGGAAAGCAAGTTGTGCTCTTCCAATAGAGATACAAAAGAAAACTTCTCCAGGCAGGTACAGTGAATGTGATGAAACCAGACATTTTCTGTGATTAAAAATAGCAAGATTGCCAAGAGGATTTGGTTGGCCAAATGGTCAGTGATCTTATTTGTGTTTGTAAGGGGTAATCAATGTTTCTTCAAATGCTATAGCCTTGCAAATGAATTGCCAATTTCAAACACCATTCTATTCAATTTCATATCAATCCCATGTCCCTCCTTCAACAATCTCTATCAAGCATGATATTGAATTCATCCTGGCGTCTTTCACATAGTTGCAAACCCTCCCCAGTTAGCATACACTATTGTCTATTCAACTGTGGCAGGCACATCATCCAAGGACAAAGTAACCCATAATTAGAGGTTGAATCAGCTAACAGTGGGAGTACGTGCTGTCAACACCTGGGGGGGAGCCAATGTTGGCAATCACTGTTGCGACCAGGATTTAGGCTGTGGAGAGGACTCAGATAAGTATATTAATGTATATACATACAGGAAGAGACCGATAATCATGCCCTTTGAAATGTTGGGTGCATTAGCAGACATCTTGCCATCACTATCAAGGAGTCCAGTTGTAACTTGGCTCAGGCCTCAGTGCTTGTACGATATGTATAGAAAGGACAAATGTTTTATTATAAAATCTAGATAACTTTGGGAAGATATTACGTTTACTTTTATTTTTGTCCTTGAAGTAAACTGGTGAATATTCAAATGAGATTGACAGATAAAACATTAAAAAAAATCCGAGTAACAAACTCAGCAAACTGTGCAGACTTTGTATCTGTGAAATTACTCTGTCATTTTAATGGAAACAAGTACCGATTGTTTGCAAATATTAATCAGCACAATCAGCTCGCTATGATTCTTTAAAACCCCCCAGGAAGCTCTGATTTGGAGCCTTCATTATTTTCCATCTATTAAAATGAATGTAGGATCAATTACATGGAATAGAGCTTGCAATTATCAAGATGGACTCCCGGCATTCAAGAAACTGAATTACGTGGTTCAAGCACAATCATTGGAAGACTTGATAATTATAATTAGTACTATGACTTAATTTTATTTTTAAGTTTCCACAACAATATTAGGACTAATATCCTCACAAGAATGCTCACTAGTATTCTGGGGAGGGTTTAAGGTAACTCAGCAGATGATAGATCTCAGGACTTAACTTGAAAAGGCAAAACAGTTCAAGGTGTCCATTTTTCATATAAGGAGTCATTTTTCAATTATAAACTCTTATTGATAATCAGGCAATCATGATTAGCATAAAAGTTTCAACAAGACTAAGTGAAATTTCCTTTAAATTTTCCATTTAACATACTTTTAGTGACATCCTTTGAAGGAGATAGAGTCATAGAGTCATAGAGATGTACAGCATGGAAACAGGCACTTTGGTCCAACCTGTCCATGCCGACCAGATATCCCAACCCAATCTAGTCCCACCTGCCAGCACCCGGCCTATATCCCTCCAAACCCTTCCTATTCATATACCCATCCAAATGCCTCTAAATGTTGCAATTGTATCAGCCTCCACCACATCCTCTGGCAGCTCATTCCATACACATACCATCCTCTGCGTGAAAAAGTTGTCCCTTAGGTCTCTTTTATATCTTTCCCCTCTCACCCTAAACCTATGCCCCTCTTGTTCTAGACTCCCTGACCCCAGGAAAAGGACTTTATCTATTTATCCTATCCATACTCCTCATAATTTTGTAAACCTCTTATAAGGTCACCCCTCAGCCTCCGACGCTCCAGATACCATCCTCTGCGTAAAAAAGTTGCCCCTTAGGTCTCTTTTATACCTTTCCCCTCTCCCCTAAAGCTATGCCCTCTCGTTCTGGACACCCTGATCCCAGGGAAAAGACATTGTCTATTTATGCTATCCATGCCCCTCATAATTTTGTAAACCTCTACCAGGTCACCCATCAGCCTCTGACGCTCCAGGGAAAACAGCCCCACCTGTTCAGCTTCTCCCTAGAGCTCAAATCCTCCAACCCTGGCAACATCCTTGTAAATCTTTTCTGAACCCTTTCAACTTTCACAACATGTTTCTGATAGGAAGGAGATCAGAATTGCATGTAATATTCCAATAGTGGTCTAAACAATGTCCTGTACAGCTGCAACATGACCTCCAAACTCCTGTACTCAATACTCTGACCAATAAAGGAAAGCATACCAAACGCCTTCTTCGCTATTCTATCTACCTGCGACTCCACTTTCAAGGAGCTATGAACCTGCACTCCAAGGTCTCTTTGTTCAGCAACACTCCCGAGGACCTTAGCATTAAGTGTATAAGTTCTGCTAAGATTTGCTTTCCCAAAATGCAGCACCTTGCATTTATCTGAATTAAACTCCATCTGCCATTTCTCAGCCCATTGGCCCATCTGGTCCAGATCCTGTTGTAATCTGAGGTTACCCTCTTTGCTGTCCGCTACACCTCCAGTTTTGGTGTCATCTGCAAACTTACTAACTGTACCTCTTATGCTCCAAATCATTTATGTAAATGACAAAAAGTAGAGGGCCCAGCACCGATCCTTGTGGCACTCCACATTCACAGGCCTCCAGTCTGAAAAACAACCCTCCACCACCACC
>NC_057711.1:99341183-99389835 GCF_004010195.1 Chiloscyllium plagiosum | reverse complement strand
CTCCAACAACTTGCCCATCACCGAGGTCAGGCTCACCGGTCTATAGTTCCCTGGCGTGTCTTTTCCGCCCTTCTTAAACAGTGGTGCCATGTTTGCCAACCACCAGTCTTCCGGCACCTCACCTGTGACTATCGATGATACAAATATCTCAGCAAGAGGCCCAGCAATCACTTCTCTAGCTTCCCACAGAATTCTCGGGTACACCTGATCAGGTCCTGGGGATTTATCCACCTTTTACCATTTCAAGACATCCAGCACTTCCTCCTCTGTAATCTGGACATTTTGCAAGATGTCATCATCTATTTCCCTACAGTCTATATCTTCCATATCCTTTTCCACAGTAAATACTGATGCAAAATATTCATTTTGCACTGATGGCTCTTTTTAATTGAGAAGCAAAACTAGTACGACGTAATGTCAGATCAAATTGAGAGAGAACACAATAGGTTGCCCGTGCATGTGTGAGCATAAAATGTGGTAAATAAGGTGGATGATCTGCAGGTAGAAAAACTAATGGATTCTCCTGTCATTCAATGGATGAGATCTCACGAAAAGAAAATCCTGTTTACAGATTAGTTTGATGTTGTCTCATCTGTGACATTCTACCTTGCCTCAATTTGTATAATCAATTGAAAATACTGAATATGTGTTGGATGAGTGGGTGGAGGCATTGACTCTGCATCATGTTTGCTTGTCCTGAAGTCATTTGACACTTTAATCCTCAAATGTCAAAATCGCCTGATAACAGAGACTTGTCCATTTGAGTCTGCTCAAGATTTTTTTTAAACTTATGGATTGAGTACCCAGCTTGCAAACTCTGAGGTTAGCTTTCACACTATAAGTTTGTCTTTATATCTAAGTTTGAGATGTTCTGTGATGCCAGTTTCTGTGATAAGCTGGCTATGCAGTATATGAAAATCCTCCATTTAAAAAAATAAAATGATCAACCCAGCAATGCTGAGTTCTGATAAATATGCCTTAGTTACTAGAAATTTGCACTTCCCAGTGCTGGGAAATTTGTCCTGCCAGTGGTCAGCACTGCTGCCTCACAGCACTAGGGTCCCAGGTTTGATTCCAGCCTTGGGCGAATGTCTGTGTGGATTTTGCACATCCTCCCCATGTCTGCATGGATTTCCTCCGGGTGCTCCGGTTTCCTCCCACAGTCACAAAGATGTGTAGGTTAGGTGAATTGGCCATTCTAAATTGCTCATAGTGTTAGGTGCATTAGTCAGGGGTAAATGTAGGGGAATGGGTCTGGGTGGGTTGCTCTTCGGAGGGTCGGTGTGGACTTGTTGGTCTGAAGGGCCTGTTTCCACACTGTAGGGAATCTAATCTAATCTAAGATCTCAGACAATAATGGTGCCTTTTATAAAGTTGCTGAAACGTAACAGAAGAAATGGGGCTAAATTAGGAACTAAAAAGGAGACTTAAAATTTCAAAATTTAGTACTAGCTTTATTGTCACATGCACTCAAATGAATAAGTGAAAAATTTACAAGTCGCCATTTATGGCACCGTCTTAGGTACAGAGATACTTCGGTACAGATTCTTAAATACAAATTCTTAGGGAAAAGAAATTAGAAAAGTAAAGAAATAAAAGTCCAGCATTATAGATCATAGGAATAAATTAGAAAAATAAAAGAATGAAAGAATAACAGTCCTTCCAACCCAGTCCACACCTAAACATAGCCTCCTGACTGTGCTGGACTTTAGCTCAAGGCTGAATGTCTATACCAGGCTGCTGCAAAACTGACACACTGGGCCAAGAGACCACCATGCCTGACTGCCAAGAAACTGCCATGTCAGGCTGGGACATGGCTATGCCAAGCCAAGAGACTACCACACCGAGCTGCCAAGACACTTGGCTGGAAGACCACCATGCCTAATTGCTGACAGATCACCACACCAAACTGGGAGACCAGCATGCTGGGCCAAGGGACTGCCATGCCAAACCACCAGGAGTGGACCATGTAGGCTGGGAGATTGCCATGCTGAGCCAAGAAGACATCACACCTAGAGACTGCCAAGCTGGGTTCACATTGATGTTGATGGTCCATGTTCACATTGAGGCCAGAAGTTCAGGATATCACCGAAGAGAAAGAAGAAATTTAAAAAAAACTGAAGAGCAAATAAAAAATAAAAATAAAGGTAAAGAAATGGGTGAAGTGGTTGAGCTCCAGCTGGAGAGTTCTATTTTGCTGCCATGTCCTAAGACAAGGGCATAGGTTGAAATGAATACTTTCCATTTTGTTTTGCAAAAGAGAAGTAAACTTAGAGTTAATGATGAGGTTATAAGATACTAGATAGTCTAAAGGTTGATTTTTAGAAGGTCCCATACTTAAAGAAAGTAAGGCACTAAGGCCAGATGGCATGCATTTGAGGTTGCCAATGGAAGGAAGAGCAGAAATTGTAAGGTGTTGGCATGATCCTGCACTTCTCCCTGGATGTAGGAGCGTTGCCAGGGGTTTGGAGAATTGCAAATGTTATATCCCACTCTCCCTGGTTCAAAAGCGTATATATGAATAAACTAGTGTAGCAACAACAAACCAGTCAATGTAACTTGGGTGATGAGGAAGCTTTTCGTAAAAAAACAAAATCCAATTCACAACTAGTTAACAGTGTGAATTGGACAAGTATGAGTTAATGAGGAAAACCAGCAAAAGTTTGTAAATTGCAAATCATATTGTGCTGTTGATTGAATTTGTTTGATAAGGTAATCAAGAGAGTTGATCAGTAAACAAGTATTGTGATATTGAATCCAATGTCTCTCTGTAAAGATATTCTCCAAAGATTTGGAATGGCCCATAACTTTCAAGGAAAGTTGTAATCCCTAGCTTGCAAACAGTTGCATGATTACATACTCATTGCTGTTCTGGACTTGTCACTTGGGTCAATGAAATATTAATTGAGACACATTGAAATATAAATGGAATAAAAAGCTAATGTCTTTACAGTGTAATGGCATATACACATCAGGGACTGAAAGGAAAATATAATATTGGAAATTTGCAATTCAAGGTTAACAATGTTATGGCCAGAAAGATATATTTATTTGAAGAAAAGCTCATTTTTTCTTCCCTGTGAGTATATCCCGCAACATTGAATCAACACATTAAATAACAATTGAACTGATTGATCTGCTTGAAACAACTGTTTCTGTTTGGCTATGGGCATCAAGTGCTAACCATACTAGGACCATTGTCAATGGAGGCGATCAGAGAATTCCAGGTAAAAAAAATTCAGGATGAAAGAATTTTGCATTCCAACAGATACTCACCAAGGTTATCTGCATAAATAACATTGAATTACATTGCAAATCCTGCAGTGAAAGCACAACAGAGGACTAAAGTGCTCAATCTCAATTTAGGATTTGATTTTAATTTTTTTTCTCCACAGCTTTATTCCACATCCTCCACCTCCTCCCCCTTCCCCCCCCTCCCAAGTCATATAGGATGCCCAGGGATTTAAGAATTTGTATGGATAAAATAGCAGATTACTGGTGGTGCTGGCAAACTGAGATAAAGCTTTTTCAAATACATCCATAAAAAGAGATTACAAAAATATAGAACTACTTTTAAATAGACCTAAAAATCATTTTCACAGCCCATGAAAGAAGCAACAGAGATAAGCATATGTGCTTTCATCCACAGATCTCCTAAAAGATAGTATAATTCATCGCTGTATGTAGGAAAATCAAATGCCGTGGAGACAGGATTTATATTATCTCATTATTAGTTATTGCACATTGTATAATGGAATATAAAGCAACAATTCAACACGATGTCACAACGCGAGTGTGCAGTTTATGAAAATACGGAACCCCCAAGATTGAAGTATTGTGACAATCTTCTGGATACCTGTTAGTTTTCCTTGTTCTGCAACTTGAATATTTTGCAAATCTTAAAAAGGTTCCAAAGTTATATAAAGCTCAAGATGTCCCATATTTGGCAGTAATAGCACAATTTGTTTCACTAGTACAGAATGCAAGAAAGTATGCGAAATGCTCTGGGATAAATCCTATTCTATTTATACCTTGTCACTAAGTATTATGACATTCTGCTGTAAGGGGAATATTTTCCCCAATTTGTCCATTTCCTCATCATCAAGGGGCAAATTTTCCAAGATTGTAAAGCAAGCAATATTTTACAGTGTGTCATAAATGATAGGCAAAGATAATATTCCCCTCTACAGGTAATAAATTTTGTCAACTATTGTTGACATTATCAGTGGATAACATGATCTTTTAAGAGTTGAGTGAACATTTTATCAATACTATATCTTCGTCATGCTCCACTCACGATGGTGTTCACTTAAGCGTTGTCGAGAGTGTGGTGCTGGAAAAGCACAGCAGGTCAGGTAGCATCCGAGGAGCAGGAGAATCGACATTCAGAGGGCTTATGCCCAAATGTCGCTTCTCCTGCTCCTTGGATGCTTCCTGACCTGCTATGCTTTTTTAGCACCACACTCTTGACTCTGATCTCCAGCATCTGCAGTCCTCACTTTCACTTAAGCACTGGCAAACTACTCAACCAAGGATCTTTGTCACCTGGACATCTAATCAGATAAATTGTTATTTAATCTGATGATTGAATGTTTCACATTGTATACAACAAAAAAGAAGTGTGGTTTTCTTTAAACAAGTACCTCGTTGCTGTGGAAAAGCTGCCAACATCTTCAAAGACTCCTCCCACCTCAGTAATACTCTCCGACAACCTCTTTTGGCAGGCAAACGATACAAAAGCTTAAACACACACGCCAACAGCTTCTTCCCTGCCATTATAAACTGCTGATTGGACTCCTTAACTTCAAATAATGTTGATCTTGTTAACGCTGATCTTGCTTTGTGCATCTCCTGTTAGTGTGATCTGTATGCCTTACTCTGTCTAAGCACCCTATGATCTGTATGTTCTTGCTTACTATGATCTGCCTGTACTGCTGACCAAGTTTGTCACTGTACTTAGGTACACGTGACTACAATAAATCAAATCAATACATTGGTATATGAACTGAAGTCGGTCACCCATCCCCTTCAGCCTCTTCTACCATTCACTGAGATCTGTGACCTTGCTCCATTTGAAATGCCTTTGCATCAAATTCTTTAATATTTCAGTGAACAAAAATCTATCGACCTCAATTTTACAAATAACACTTGATCTCACCCTAATTGCAGTTTCTGAAAACTCGTTCCAAACTTTCCCCAAATTGGCACAAAGAAGTTGTCCCGAATTTCACTCGTGGCTCTAATTAGTTCACTGTGTATCTTAGTCCTGGTCTCCTCAACCAGCAGAGATGATTTCTCCCAGCCTATTCTAACTGTTTCCCAGAGTGTTTTAAATCTTTCAACCAAATTACCTTCTCACCCCACCCAAAATCAAAACACATATCCCGTCAGCAAGGGCACTAAATGGTGATCAGGAGATGAGGTTTTGCTCTGTCTAAGCTCAGCCAGAATATTAAGATGACTGCTGCTGCCCCAGGTCAACTCAGTAAAGCAACAGCAGGTCAAGAATTCAACAGGAGAATTTGATAGAGCACAATAATGGGCTGAATCTTCTGTTCTGGCTAAGTATGAATTGCATGGATTTCTTGTGGGATTCTTACTGAAAAGCTCAGCCTTGCCAAAAAACCTCATTAACTTAACCCACCTTTACAATAAACCTCATGTTGAATTTTATACCTATCCTATCATCTACTATTCCTGGAACAACTTGCTACTTAAACCAAATGACTGCCATTCTATGCCATCTTTAGCAGGCTATGTGCACCCAGACAAGCACCATCGGTCCAGAGCTGCTCTACACAGTTCCTGACATTTGCACATGGCAGACAGGGAGAAATTGCTAACCCGCTTTGCAGGCAAAGACCTGGAGGTCCTGTTGGATGGTGCGGTCCAAACACAGAATTTTCACAAAGCAAGGAGTGGACGTCACGATACTAGACCAAGCCAAACTGGTCCACAGTTGCCATTCAGGTTAAAGCAGTCTCATCAGTCTGAGGGACTGCCTAACAATGTAGAGAGAATGTCACTTTTCCACTCTGTTAGCATAAATGGTACCATCTTCTCTCTACTATCTCATACAGACTCTGACTCTGCCACAGTACCCATCTCACACCAAGGCTCATTGCTCACCAGTCTCACTGTTGCCTATAATACCTTCCCTCACTTACTGCCACCCAGTCCCAGATATCTGTAATCTTGCATGCCTGTTGCACTGTCTACACTCTCTCTCAAAATATTTCCCCATCTGCACCAAAAGTAATAGTTATGCTACCCACTTTCATTCACTTAATACCTGCCTCTGTCTCATTCCAGGAGGAACACAGTCCACCGTTTCCTCAGCAACAAACTCAAACAAGCAGTCAAAAAAATGTCCAGAAACGCTAGCCACTCTCTCCTACATCAAAGACATCTCAGAAATGATTGCCAGACTATTCAGACCTCTTGACACCATGGTGGCCCACAAATCCATCAACACACTAAAACAGCAGCTACTGAACCTAAAAGACCCTAGACAGACAACAAGCAAAACAAATGTAATTTACAAAATACCTTGCGAGAACTTTAACAAACACTACATTGGACAAGCAGGCAGAAAACTCGCCACCAAGATACATGAACATCAACTAGCCACAAAAAGACATGACCCACTTTCACTTGTATCCTTACATACAGATAAGGAATGATACCACTTCAATGAGGACAACACTTCCATCCTCAGACAAGCCAAACAGAGACAAACACAAGAATTCCTAGAAACATGGCATTCCAACTGGAACTCTATCAACAAACATGTTGACTTGGACTCCATTTATCACTCTCTGATCAAAACAATAGGAAATGACATTACCATAGGAAATGACATCACCAACCAAAGGAAACCTAAACACATAAACAGAAAATGGGCTATGACACAAGTGCTTCACTGGAGCCTCACTGATGAATGTATCTAGTATGGTGATGAAACATCTGAACACTATATGTAGTGAGCAAACTTACATCCAGGACTGTCCTTCTCAGCCTCTGTCCTCAACTGAGGAATGGTGACCCTCAGGTTAAACCATCACCAATCATCTTTCACTTGCTTTCTCTCTCTAATGAGAGAGCAACATTATAGTCTGGTGAAACTATGACAAATTTATCTGGATGTTAGAAGCAGAACAGATCTACAGTGACTGGATAAGTGAAATTGCAACCAAGCTAATTGGGCAGCCTGCAATATTGATTGTTTGGCTGAACCTTTACCATCTATGCACATTTGCACCAAGATTATGCCCATTTGTGTTTTTCTCTCCCCAAACCCCTCCACCTCTTCAGCTCCTTTTTAGCTCCTTGAAGACACATTCTTTGAGCAAGCTGTTCATCACCTTCTCAAAATTTGCCTGTTTTTCTGATTAATGCTCTATTAAATACTTTGGCGTATTATTCACATACAATAGTATTATATAATTGCACATTAGAATTGTTGTTTAAGTTTCTGTCTAATCTTGTGAGCAGGATCCTCCAAGGTAAAGATAAGATAAGATCCCTTGCTGATCAGAACAACCTTTAGTTACCACTGGACACAGTGATAGCTTTGGTGGAACCTGGATAGGATGCTAGGACCTAGACGTTGAGCAATAGGAGTATTAATAATTCACAGTACTAAAGTCCAGAGAGTACCCTGGAGTTAAAAAAGATGCTGGATTGGACATGCAACTGAGAGACTAGACAAATTTTTGAAAATGTTAAGGAAGGCAATTTGGGCATCATCAATGGAGAGATTGTGGATTTTGTCAAAGTAGAATTATCAGAATGGATAGCATTCTGGGCATAGAGGCATTGAACAACAAGGTAATCATTGGGGTTTGAGAGCATATGGAAAAGTATAGGATTATAACTTTTATTGTCCTGAGGGACTTTGCAGAAGTGCTATCAAGCAAAATTTTACATTAAGCTAAATAAGGAGAAATTAGGACAGGAGACCAAATATTTATTCAAAGTTTTAAGGACCATCTTAGGACAGAATAGAATTTGTGAAAAAAATTCCAGTCAGTAAGGATCATATCTAGGCATATCAGTGCACTACATGTTATCACTTGCTGCATAGGATAAAGACCCTCCATCCACTAAGCTTAGGAAACAACAGGGTCTCGAATGGGAGAGGAAAAACAATTCCTGGTGTAATGAGAATGTCTCTTGTAGTTATTAATATCTAATTTATCGCAGGTTAGCAACTGGTTACGTAGAAATGATCAACATTGTTACTGAGACTTTGAAGCAGACTCGGTATTATGTCTTACTTCCTGATGGTGTTTATTGATTTACCCAGTTTAACCTTTTTAAATCCATATAGGATTTAGGCAGTTGAGGGCATCACTGCCAATTCTGAGATTTAAAAAACCGGGGATGCGTAACATGCTAGAATTAGAGGACTACTGATACTTCTGTTTGTTTACCCATTAGACAATGGTGCTGGTAAAAACAATCTTCTGTCTCAAAAAGCAAAATTGAACACCATAGTTTGTTGACACCATTACGTATAGTGGTATGACTTTTTCTTCTATTTTGGCAGTATAGTTCAGCATTTGATTTTCTTTGTTAATTGCTGTGTAGTGGCTCGGCATGTGGCGTGTCTAATACATGGCAGTCTCTTTGTACTTTACGGTATAGATACTTTAATATCATTCATTGCCCTTGGATTCTGAGATATTTGGGATAAATTATGGTAATTGTGAACAAGCTTGTTCCATCAAAGAAAAAGGCAATCACCAGGTGTTTCTGGATATGAAAAAGTTAAAATCAATTTAACTTGAAGAAATGGACTGAAAAGACGACAAGTTTAATGAAAATGTAAAAAATGAAAAGTTTAAGAGCAGCCTAAAGGAAAAGTGTATATTTTTAATGAGAATTTAATAATGGAAGTCTTTCATTAAAAGAGTTAAATAATCTAACAAAAAAAAGGATTTTACAAATATATTAGTAAAAAGTAAACTGATAACAGTGTGGAAAAACATGAGAAAAAATTCAATTTATAATTGATGATGAAGGCTTTGCAGAGATTTTCACATTACTTTGTTTTGTCTTTACAAAACAAAGGGTTGCTGAAGGGAAAATGGATTCTGAATGGGTGAAAGCTTTAAGATGAATGATATAATAAGTAAAATTATTTCTTTTTGCTTACATTACTATAGGAAAACAAAAGCACAGGGCCTGATGGCAAAAATCTGAAATACTGATTGAAATGAAAGAAGTAACCACCAAAATACAAAGATAAAAATCACACAACACTATGTTATAGTCCAACAGGTTTATTTGGAAGTTGGATGATAATCTGGTGTTGTGTGATTTTTAACTTTGTACACCAGTCCAACATCGGCACCTTCAAACCAAAATACAAGAAATTATGTACTAGAGAATATTATCAACAAAGATTAGTTGCATGCTGACAAATTTTGTGTTTTCAATTTAATAACCATGCTTACAAAGAGAGAGAGATATAATCTGGATAATTACACCAGTTAACGTAATGCCTTTGCAGCCCTTTGCTTCAAGGATGCTGTCGATTGAGGGTTGGAACTTCTGCATGTTTTTTTCTTTCTTTTTCTGTTGCTTCTTTATTAAAAATGTGTGACTCAAAGCCTGTAACAATGTTATAGGCACATTCTTGTTGTTCTGTATGGTTGGTAGGTTTATTTTGTTCATATGTGGGAATCATGACCATTTGAGAGTTGAGAAGATAGAATTCAGTAGAGGTGATATTTTAGAACCAACTGAAGTTGTTGGCTGAAGGTGTCTTGCCTAATTGCCTGTGTACCTGGCTTCAAAAAGGACAGTCACACTTGGTTGACAGTCCTCCCATGAACCTAGAGAAAGCAACAGAGACATTGCAGTTGGAATTCTCTAATCATCTATGTGTCACTGACACACAGTCCAGATCTCACAGTTGCACAGAAGTATGGTGACTATGAGTGTTCTGTACACAAGAACTCCTATTGACTTGCAGTAATCTTTGTGGTAAAACCACTGTCATAATTTATTTAAGGTTGAGCTACCACAGCTGATCCTGTGTAGGGATCTCCTCATCATTGGTAGTTTTTGGAGTGAGGTGACAACACCAGATTATCATCCAACTTCCAAATAAACCTGTTGGACTATAACATGGTGTTGTGTGATTTTTATCTTTGTATTTTGGTGGTTACTTCTTTCATTTCAATCAGTATTTCAGATTTTTGCCTTCAATTAACATATTCCAAAGCCTCTTCTTGAATATATATGGGAGGTGCAACATTTAGAACCAGGACTGGTCAATACATGAGCTTTGTTTCTGCAACATTCAAGGACAAGTTGAGCCTCATGCATACAGAATGGAAGAGATCAAGACCAGTTCACGAATCTGTTACAGACGGGGCACCAACATTGCAATCAACCAATACTGTAGATCTTCGGGATATACAGTGGTCAATTTAGACTTAGCACGAGAGCAATTAAGGTTAAGAGTTTATCATTTAGACAGGGTTTAATACTGACAGCAAAGGACAGATGTGGTGAATAACCACAGTCAGATAGATTGTCAATAGTACTCATTGCAGTTTCTTTGAAGAAATGGATTTGAGCAATTTTGATACTCACTGTTCCAACCCATTGAGCCATGTCTGGGACTATGCCCATCTTCAGTATTATCTCGACATTAAGGCAGCCCAAGCTCTCCTGGAGAGTGGGCCAAATCAAAGGAGATTGAGCCCTTGTAGAAAGTGTGCTGAGCATGGCTCAGCACTTAAGAAAGACTATTGAACTTTTAATGTATTTTTTCATTTTTCCACTAAATATTAAAAAGGACTGTAATGTTTCACTTTTAACTTTGTTTCTTTATTTTTCTGTGCTGTGCCTAAGATTTTGTACCTAGCTACCTTTGTATCTAAGATAGCGCAAGGAATGGTGACATTTTACTCTTTCATTGTACTCATGTACTTGAATAACAATAAAATCTGCTTCTAATTCTAATTCATTTCATGACAGGTGGCAATTTCACATGTAATGTACATGATTCGTATTTCTAATATACAATAAAGAAGAGCAACGAGGATTTTCCATAAATGGCAACAATCAATTTCATCCTTGAATACGAGGAATGGAGATGATATTATTCACTATATTGTAACAAGATGTAAAGATCTAGTCTGTCAAAAAGATGTCAAATCAGTCTAACTGACACCAGGTAACATAATTTAAAAATTTAAATGGCAGATTATCTCCCTCAGTGCCATATTCACATGCTATCACCATATCCCTTGATGTCATTACTGAGCAAGAGATGAACGTTACATTTTTAAAGATAAGTATGAGTTGTATTGAGTTTATTGGCGGATTTCTTGCCACAAGGCCAAGCAAGATGCCTTGTCTTATCTGATAAAAATAGCCTCATTAACTACCATCTCTCTTGTCAGATTCTATCCCTATTTTACCAAGCGCTGTTCCCAGAATAACTCATCACTTACCAGATATCAAAAATAAATTCTGGTATCCCTGGGGTCCACACCAACTTTAACAGGCTGCTGTACACTTGGACAACTGTTAATGATCTGCCATTGCCCCTCATTGCAATGTAATGGTGCAGCAGGCCCAAAGTCACACTTCCTTTGGCATATAGCCAACGTGATCTGCATCCCTCATGCATACACCGGATTCTCTCAAACTAGTCATAGTTTAACCACCACACTACATAGTTTATGTGATGCTCGATACATTCCATCTAAAACAGCATCTCCAGCTCACCGTTACTGTGTCCAAAATGTTTACCAGATACATCCTTTCAAGCTTGCTCAAGTCCAAACCTGAACCTTTATTCACAGACAGGGCAGGAGAACACAAACAAAATGAAGAGAGGCTGCTGTTCACCCCCACAATGCAAGCCAAATGCTGGCACAATGACCAACATCTATTTCACATTTCATAATGGCCTGCTTGTTAGCTCATATCGACTGGAACCAGGTATTAATATCATCCTGTCTGCCTTGTAGTGCCTGACAGAGCTGAGTTCCATCAAGCATGAGAGTTTCCTCATTCTCAATGTACTCATCCTCCTCCTCAGAAGACTGCTCTCATTCTGCTGGCACCTCACTATCTATCACATCACCTCAATGACCAATGCGGTCAAACATTGAATGCCAAGATGATGTGGCACACTCTGTCTGGATGATACTTGACTGTAAGATTTGCAAGCACTAATGGCATTGGGGAAATTGTCTTTGTCTAGTTTTTAAGTCTGAAGCATCTTCTGGGTGATGCTAGGGCACAGCAGGCTATGGACGAAGTGCAAGTAAAATAGGATTAATGCAGTTCAGTGTTTGTTGGTCAGCATGGACATGATGGACTGATCAGCCTGTTTCTATGTTGTATGACTGTATGACTTTCACCCATTGCTAAGGGTAAAGATTTGATTGAAAATTAAAAGGACCCCAGGTTTGCAAATGCATGCTTCATTGTTTTGCCCCTTCAATTTCTTAACATCCATCAGATGTGATTTCTGCATTTTCACTGATCAAAGTGATACTGTCTCCACATACCTTCATCAGTGTCCCAGTTGATATATAGTTGCGTTTTGGAACTAGACAGCAGCAAATAATGTCAGCAACTGTAGTTCGTGATGGACACCATTAGCACGAGACTCTGCTTAGTCGATAGGCTTCTGTATCTTCTTTCAAAAGCTATCCACAAGAGCTTCTGTATCTTCTTTCACCTCACGCTGCCTTGACAGACCTTCCCATAGCTTAAGCTTACCTTGCCTGTTGATACAGTTATGCGTACCACCCATCCATTTTGTGATTCTCCACATTTACAGAATTTACAGAAAATTTACAGCCCAGGAACAGAGCCCTTCGGCCCTCCAAGCCTGAGCTGATCTAAATCCACTGTCTAAACCTATTGCCCAATTCCTAAGGATCTGTATCCCTCTGCTTGGCCCACCTCCTTGGCCCACCTCTATACATGCCACTGATTCCCCAGCCCCCAAGACTTGCTATTGCTATCTCTTTAGCGAACTCCCTGCAGGGGCACCTTTGTCATTCCCCCAGCCCCTTCCCCCACCCCTATGACCAATATCCAGATCCTCAAGACTATATTCACCTCAGACATCTGATGGACCTTGATAAACAGCCCCTGGACATGGCTGACCAAGCCCCTCACTGCTACCTTTGCAGCTCTCTGACTGACGATATGTGATTCCTCTGGTTACGTGTGATGGCCCTGCAGGCCTGAGTGCTGACCACTCCCTTGACTGCACTTGGACATATCCCTGACTGTGAGCAGCCAAAGCAGTTGGCTGATAATGGCCAAGCCCCTGGATTGTGTATGGACTCTGCCTGTGACTGACAACACCAAGAACCCTTGGTTGAAAGTGTTTTCCTCTTGATTGATCCAAGAACATCTCCCCATCTAGTTTCCAACATTACCACTTGTTTGAATAAATGTTAAAAAGTTGTTTCTGCACAGACAGCTGGCAAATGGTGAAGATGTTAAAATGACATCTCAGTGTGCCTTACAGCAAGATCCCACTCCCCCCATCCACACACACACACACACACACAACCCAAACAAATCCCCATTGGCAAGAGTGAAAAGCAGTCTGTGCATCGATGCAAAGAGCACATGAATATTGTATTACTGTTTGGCTTTGGCTCTGGTTGAAGTGCCAATGCACAAAAAAGTATGGCAAGTCAGGCAATGAACGCAGGTTATTGCTAAGTGAGTAAAACACAAAGAGATGGAAAATTTGTTGCTGGAAAAGCGCAGCAGGTCAGGCAGCATCTAGGGAACAGGAGAATCGACGTTTCGGGCATTAGCCCTTCTTCAGGAATCCCGAAACGTCGATTCTCCTGTTCCCTAGATGCTGCCTGACCTGCTGCGCTTTTCCAGCAACACATTTCCATCTCTGATCTCCAGCATCTGCACTTTCTCCTAAAACACAAAGAGGGCAAGTGAGTAGACCTGAGATGCAGCCTGATCCAGTGCATGAACTCAGTGCAACATTTAAATGCTAGTTGCTGCATTGCCCTGCAATATACATCCATGCTTCCTAAGCACACAGCAACTGGGACAGAAACGTGCCATGAGATCCCAATATCTGTAGATGAGGGGTGCATGCAACTGTGAATGGCGCCATGAGATGCTGTTTGGTGCTGATCTACACAGAGGCTATTTACAGGCAGTAGTGAGCTGAAATTGTGAGGTGCCGTCTCTGAATGCCAGGTTGACAATTTTTTTACTTTTAGCTTGTTCGATGCATTTAGGAAGATAAGAAACTGAATATTAATGAGGAGATCTGAATTCAGTAAGGTAATTAACAAGCAGTAATCCCTCTTCATAGCCAACTAATCACTCATGAGAAACATGCCTCACCACTCAGCTAATGCATAAATGGTACAGCATAAATACTACTGATGGTGAAGTAGGCCTTGCCAGACCTCATGCCTGATTCTGCCACATTTATTACCATATCCCATGACATTCAGCCCCCTAAAAGATTCCATCCCAGAAATCTGTCAATCTTTGCTTTGAATTAACTTCATGATTGTGCTTTCACAGTCCTCTAGGGTACAAAATTCCCAAGATTCACCATGTTCTGAATGAAAAGATTCCTCACCATCTCAGCACAAAATGGTTGCCTTTTATCAGAAGGTGTTGTCTCCTGACTCGATACCCCAGAAAGAGTAAAATTCCTTTCTGCTCTGTCCAACTCCTCCAAATTTGTGCAAGCTTCTATCAGATTACCACTCATTCTTCTAAGCTGCAGACAACACAAACCCAGCTTGCTCAGTCTCCCCTGAAAGGATAGTCCCACCATCCCTCAAATTAGTCTGGTGAACTTCTGTGCTATGTATGTCCAAGTATATTAAGACAAGTTTTTTTCCTCAGGCAAGGGGACCGGGACTGCACACAATGATCCAGATGTGGTCTTGCCAATGTCCAAACAATTGAAGTTAAAAATCACACAACACAAGGGTACAATCCAACAGGTTTTATTGAAGTACTAGCTTTTGGAGCACTGTTCTTTCATCAGGTAGCTCAATTTAAGTAAGAGTTATTTGCCCCTGTACACATATTTTCTGATGATAAAAGCCAACACACTGTCTGCCTTCCAAATTGCTTGCTGCACCTGTAAGCTAAACAAAAGGAATAGAAGACTTCATGAGGAAGGCTTAGTGGCTCAGTGGTTAGCACTGCTGTCTCACAGCACCAGGGACCAGGGATTGATTCCTGCCTTGGGCGACTGTCTGTGTGGAGTTTGCACAATCTCCCCGTGTCTGGGAGAATACTCCGGTTTCCTCCCACCATCCAAAGATGTGCAGGTTAGGTGAATTGGCGATGCTAAATTGCCCATATTGTGTGGTACATTAGTCAGGGGCAAATTTGGAGAATGGGTCTGGGTGTGTTACTCTCCAGGGTGTGGATTTGTTGGGCGGAAGGGTCTGGTTCCACACTGTAGGGAATCTAATCTAATCATTCCTGAAGAAGGGCTTATGCCCAAAACATCGATTCTCCTGTTCCTTGGATGCTGCCTGACCTGCTGCGCTTTTCCAGCAACACATTTTCAGCTCTGATCTCCAGCATCTGCAGCCCTCACTTTCTCCTCGGGGAATCTAATCTAATCAAGTTTGTGATCAATGCAACTCCAAACTCTAGGAGGAGGTAATAGTCAGGACAGATGGAAAAAATATAATGGATGTAGAGTAAATTGATTTTAGGAAAGTCTTTAACAAAATACCACATGATGCACCTTTGAAGAAGAGTAAGGGTTAGTGGGTTAGATGGAGAAAGATAAATTGGATATACAAAATTATGAAACTGCTGTAAATTCAGTCAGTTCCTTTTTCAAGAGTGTTTCAAAATCGGAAGTCATGTTTCACAAGCTTCAGCTTGGGGCTAGTTCTGTTCACTCACATTTTCATGATTTAGATACTGGCTTCACAGGATTAATGCCACAATTATATTTGTACCACTTCAGCAGAGTTAAGGGGACTGAAGTCAATAGAAATGAGTAAAGAATCACCAGATCAATTGAAATAAATGTTTGAAAGTGTGAGGTGAGTGAGTTTGGTCAATCTTACCAAACCGCAGCTTTAAAATGATTAATTTAGCTGGCGAACTTCTTTTTGTATGAGATTTCTACCCTTTGTGTGAAGCATTCTTTCCTAATTTCTTTCCTAAATGACCTTATTTTTATTTGAAGATTATTACAGAATACAATATAATTCTTTGATCTTGACACACATCATGAACTGCCACAGTCCTGAGCTTTAAGATCATGACACACATCAAGGATTGCCACAGTGCCTAGCTTTATGCCATTTGAAATTCCTTGGATTATTTTGGTCCAACATGACCTCACAATTATCAACATTAAAATTCATCTGGTAGTATTTTGAGCACCAACTTCACTCAGAAATGTCTTTTTGTAATCCTGTGCTTCTAGTAATATTATTTATGATGTTAACAATATTTGTCTCTGGCAAAACTTGCAGATGTAGCTCTCTCATGTATTATTGAAGGCTTTAATATGTGTGGTGCGTAGGTGAGGCCATGGGAAATTCCTTGCAAAGTATCAATATGCCAACCTGCATCTATTTAACTTTCTTCTTTCACTGTGGTTTTAGTATGACTGCAGAAGCAGGGTGGATACTGAGAATCCTCATGAATAATTCACTTTTTGATACCCCAGAGTCTGTCCAACATCTACAAGATACAAGTCAGGAGTAGAATGGAATATCTCATACCTGTTTAGATAAGTACAGCATTAATAACACTAAAGAAGATTAACAAAGCAGTCTGCTTGATTGGTAGCATATCCACAAATGTTCACTCTCTCCACCATGGATATTCAGTTGCAGCAGTGTGTGTCATCTAAAAGATTTATTGCAGAAATCCACCAAGCCTCATTAGATCGTACTTTCCTAACTCAAGTCCACCACCATCTAGAAGGATAACAGCAGCAGATAAAAAGGAACACCAGCACCTCCAAGTCCCCATCCTGACTTTGAAATACATTGCCTTTCCTTCAGATTCACTGGGGCAAAATTCTGCAACTCCCTCCCTAAAATTCATTGTGAGTCTACTTTCAACAAATAGACTGCAGTGATTCAATAAGGCAACTCACATCACCTTCTCCAAAACAACTATGGATGAATAATAAATATAATTCCATAAAAATCTTCAAAGGAAGGATCACCAGACCTGAAACATTAACTCTGACTTCTCTTCACAGATGCTGCAAGACCCTCTCAGCATTAGGGTGTAGGTTTGCTCGCTGAGCTGTAGGTTTGATACCTGCTCAGCTTTTTTTAGCAATTTTTGTTTTTGTTTCAAATGTAATTCCAAGTATGAATCATTAAAAAAAAGACTCAACTGACTTCTTAACCAAGTCAATAACATACCTTCAATTTTGAAAGTCTTGGCTTTAGTTAAACTAATTTATGTGGAATATTATTAATTACTATTTAAAACTTCATATGCATAACTATATGCATACACAGTCCACCAACTTCTATTTTATGACATCCTCAACAAACCCAATTTAAACAAAACTTAGCAGTTAATGATCAGTCATCAGCTAACTGGTGCATTCTCCAGTGAGAGTCAACTGACCAATAAACCAGCACTCTGTTTGTATATTACATAAAATATTGTTCCTGTTTACATTGGTATTCTTGCAAAAGGACTGATGAGTGAAAGAAAATCTTTCACAAAATGTATGTATCTTTTCAACAATACTCAAATTCAATATGGTTTGTTAGGCATGGCCTACCCTTTATAAATTTCTGTTGACACTCATGATGAAATCAGCTCAAATTTCTCCATGTGCTCAAATACTCTGTCTTCAATTATAGATTCCAATAACTTTCCCACAGCAGATGTTACACAAATAGATCCATTATTTCTTAATTTATTTCTCATCTTTCCTAAATAATGGAATTACTGTTGTAGTTTTTCCACATGAAGGCAACAATCCCTGAATTAATCTCACATTGTACATTTGTAGCTAAAGCATCTACATTTTCCTCATCAATTTCTTTTAAATCCCCTCAGTGGAAATCATAAGATCCAATGGATTGTTATCTTTAGGCTATTACTTTTACTAATTCTGCTTTCAAGCTTACAATAACTTTAGGGAGTTACAGTTTTGATTCTCAATTAGTTTCCTGGAATATCGAATATACTATCCTTTTCTTCTGATCTGAAAACTGTCATAAAAATTTCTTCAAGAAATCTGCCATTTTCAGATAATCATCTTAAAGGTTTAACATTATCCGTGACCATTTTGATTCCAGCAATATAATTGTAATATTTTTCTTTATTCTTGATATCCTTGTAACTTACTTTTCATATTATTTTTTAGATGTCATCGCGTTTATTATCATTTGCCACTCTTTAGATCTCTTCTCGTCCCCTGAGTCAACATTTTAAAAATATTTATATATTCTTTCTTTTCATTTTGTGTTATCATTCACATGTGGTATCAACTATGATTCTTACATTTTCTAGTTACAGTTCTTGCCCCTTAATGGTGTAATCTTGTCTTATATTATGTTCAGTTCCTTTTTGAACATTTGTCACTGTTCATCAGCAGTTTCACTTAATAACAGTTTTGGTCAGTTTGCTGTCATCAATATTAGTCTCTTTCTGTTAAACTTAATGACATTAAAATCTAGAATCCTAGTCACTGCACTGTATTATAATTGCTCTTTTCATGCCTAAGTGTGAATTAGCTTGTATAATAAGCAATATTACATAAGCACTCCTTACTATTAAATTAACTAAGCCTCACTAAATACTCATTAGTCAATCTAGTGACACTGCTCTCTTGTTGGTTCAAGAAATGCAATACCTCCCTAATTTAACTACTCAGCTCTTCCCAACTATCATGTAAACTAAAATATACAACTAAAACATCTTTATCTGTGTCACAGACCTTTCTTATCTCAGAATTAATACGTCCTGCCATTCATGACCGCCATCAAGAGGTCTATATTCAACTCAAAAATAAAAATTGCTTGAAAAGCTCAGGAACTATGATTCTTACATTCTGGGCAGCATGGTGGCCCAGTGGTTAGCACTGCTGCCTCACAGCGCCAGAGACCCGGGTTCAATTCCCGCCTCAGGCGACTGACTGTGTGGAGTTTGCATGTTCTCCCCGTGTCTGCGTGGGTTTCCTCTGGTTTCCTCCCACAGTCCAAAGATGTGCAGGTCAGGTGAATTGGCCATAGTAAATTGCCCATAGTGTTAGGTAAGGGGTAAATGTAGGGGTATGGGTGGGTTGCACTTCGGCGGGTCGGTGTGGACTTGTTGGGCCGAAGGGCCTGTTTCCACACTGTAATCTAATCTAATCTAATCTAATCAACTCTGGCACCATCTATGGAGAGAAGTCCGAGTTAATGTTTCGGGTCAAACATCTATGGAGAGAAGTCCGAGTTAATGTTTCGGGTCAAAGGACCCTTCCTCAGAACTGACTCAACATTGGGTATATTCTAGTTTTAAGTTTTCTGTTCCTCATCACAAATAAACTCTGTATAACAAGGTATGTTCCTTCACACCGATCTGTTCCTTGAAGGAGCTAAATAATCTTCTGAGGTATAAAAGTGCATATGTATTTGTGTTTATGCTCAGTACCAGTTCTCCATATTTCCCGAGTATGCTGTACTCTTAAGTTGAATCTTATTGTCTCACAGGATATTAGATGTAATGTAACTAGCTATTAAGTTATAATGTAACTAGCTATTAAGTTACATGCAATAAGTCAATACTATTCAACCAAGACAGAGCTTATCATTTGCCTAAAGTGTTGTGTGGGTTCCTTCCTCACATTTTAAGGAGGCGGGAGTGAGATGGTAATGTCATTGGATGAGTAACCTTGAAAACCAGGCTAATATTCTGGGGAAATGGATGGTGAAACTTGAATTTGATAAAATCTAGAATTAAAAACTGTAAGCTTATTTTCCTTTTTTCCCTTGTCCATTGGGTTTACTCTGGATATCAATGACCATACGCAGTTCTAAGAATGGGAAAAATAAAATATTCTTTCTCAGAGAAAATTACACGACAAAAAACTGCAAAAGATCTTAGCCATACAATATTTACATTCACAAATGAACTGGTTTATGTGGACTTATCTAAAAAACAGACCAAAACAGGTGATCATCTTGGTCTGTCCCAACCTCCAATTGCTGATCAGATGATTGTCTCCTGAACGAGCTGACTATGCTCTAAGGAAAGCTTTCTTACAATGTTTTTTCCATGATTTCAACCTCATAGACTGTTCTGTCACCGTCAAATTACTGGCAAAAATCACAGATGTGTCATCTACAACGAGTAGTTTTAGTAATTGCTCATATTGACTTGCTGAAGCCTCCCTAGACAGAGGTTTATCTCTTGGACTTAACAAAATTTGACCTCTCACCAACTTGTTCAGGCTCCCCACTACTTTTATATCATCCAGTGAAGTGTGTGACATTTATTCAGTGTAATTCTGAGACAATCATAAATTCAGCTGATAAAAGGCTCATATAATCACATCTGACTCAGTTTTAAACAGAACTTCAGCTTTTCTAAAGTTATATTCTAATTCAGTTTGTTATCTCTCTCTCTCTCTCACACACACACACACAAACTCATTTCGTCAAGGACATAAGCATTTCAAAACCACTAACCTTTAGGCTATGAGGTATCAATAAAGCTAACCTAATGATGATTATGTGACCACTGTCGCTTATTGTAATAACTCCATCTTCTTAACCAATGTCCAACAGGTAAGGAAATCTGCCAACCTTACCCAGACTAGCCTACATGTGCTTTTAGACCAACAGCAATGTGTTTTTTCTGAAATAGATTCTGAGCATTTAGAGATTGGCAATAACTGCTGGCTTGACCAGTGATGCCAGCATCCCATGATCAAATAAATAAAAACATGTAATCAGAAGTCCAAAAACATTAGCAATAGAAATTACTGGAATCAAATACAGTCAAGACCCCAATTTGTTCCAGCGGCAAATAACATTTACAATATGCTGGTAGTGCTTGCAATGATACATATGTTTTAATAATATCTTCAATCATTTAAGCTGTATTTTTGCTGCTTGCAGCATCTTTATCCTTTAGTAAAGACTTTGGAACTGAATAATTAACTGCCATCAACTCCAATAAACGATACGTCCATTTTAACTATAGTTAAAACACAAACAAAAAAAAAGAATTGAAATAATTTAACTATTGTAAAACTTAACAGAATAATAGATTATTGAACTACTAAACAACAACTGTTCCAACATCATAACATCCCATAAACACATCCTTGGTAAAGGCAAATTCAGTAACAGTTTGTCTCACATGCAATTCCAGCAATAGGAAGAGAACTCAGCTTTTAGCTGGAACAGAGAGAGGAATAACAGCTTTCCAGTTTCAAGACCCCAGCAACTCATGAAAGCTAAAACTAAAACCCTGGTTCTATGGGTGCTTGACCCCACCTCTTCATGCTGCTTCTACCATTCCAACTTCTAACAAAACGGAGCTAGCTGGGCTCAAAGCAGACAACTTGTGTTCTAAGTTTACAACACTTACTTTCAAAAAAAAAATGACAGAATGAAACCTTCTTAAAGGTACATCTTGTAACACTGTGACAGATGTCCCCTGGTGGTGTCAATCGAGTACCAAATGAAGTAGACCTCCAAGCATACAGCCACAACCGTGTTTAGTGAGTACAGACAATAACCAGTAACTTTGATGCATCCGCACATGCAGCAAATCAGGAAGTTAAGATCGACCACTTTTTCTAGGTTAGATAACCTACAGTATGGAAACAGGCTATTTGGCCCAACAAGTCCACACCAACCCCCCAAAGAGCAACCCATCCAGACCCATTCCCCTACCCTATACTTAGCCCTGACTAATGCACCTAACACTACAGGCAATTTAGCATGGCCAATTCACCTGACCTGCATATCTTTGGTTTGTGGGAGGAAACCAGAGCCCCTGGGGGACCCGCACTGATACAGGGAGGATGTGTAAACTCCACACAGGCGATCGCCTGAGGCAGGAATCAAACTCAGATCTCTGGTGCTGTGCCGCACCAGTGCGAACCACTGAGCCACAGTGCCACCCACCTGTAATTTAAAATATTTTGATCAGCAAATAAATTATCATAAGACAATTATGATAGAAACTAATAAAGGTAAATACAAAGGTAAATTGAAAATAACCTACCAATATTTTATTAACATATCCATTTTATCATTGTTGGAAAATAATAATCTGCAAACCTAAAATTAGTTACCCTTTGCAAGTGACTATCAGTTTGAGCTGTCTTTATTGATTTAATACTTGGCTGATCATGAGTTTGGCTGTTCTGAGATTTGAGACTCGACAGTTCTATCCTGCAGACAGACTCTGTCCTTTGACAACACTGTCTTTAGGTAGAGCACGCTGCAGCTCTGTTTCTGCTTACCCAAAAGTAGCTTTTGTCGGAGTTTTTTTATTTATACATCATATAACTATCTGTTATACTTTATACAGATAGTTCTCCTACAATTCATATTTATTAAATGTCTGTAATGCGATTTGTGAATTGCTGACCAATTTTTTTAATAAAGTGAACGCCCGTTCACCGTTATGCGATTCTTATTCTTGGCACCAGATGTAGCAGTGTGCGGAGGACTGGATTCTGTGTTGACATTATGTGATCAGTCGGCTTGTGCTCTTTCTTGTGAAGAGCATTGTGAGAGGTATTGTGAAATGTTTGTGCTGGTGAACTTGGAAAAGCATTGTGAAACTGTCACTTCAGTCTAATGAGCAATCTGTTAATTTAAAAACTTCAGAGGTTTTTTTCTGTCTTTTTGTTTAAAAAATATGTTTGGATGTTAAAGAATATCTGCAGATCCAAATCTGTATCAGTGACTAATCACTATGGTAACCAATTGCAAAAAAAACCCATTGTCAGTCAGGTTGGTCAGAGTCAGGAAACTCTGCACATAGTGGGTGAGGGTGAGAAAGGTAAGTGGCACACCATTACTTTCAGTGCATGTGTGGAGATGTCCTGAGGGGGTGAGTCGGCTGTGCAGAAGAGATTCAGGATTAGTCAGGGTCAGATGATAGCAAGGATGAGAGTGAGTGGGCAAGGTGTTACAGGAAATGGTGGGTACAGTAGCAGAGATAGAGAGAGTGTGAGGTATTAATGAGAAAATGATAGACTTTCACTGGCTGAGTGGAGGAAGTCATTGATCTTCTTCCTACATTCTGTGCATTCCTTCAGATAGTTGAGACTGCACTGGCCTGGATGGTAACCCTGGTCCAGATTGGTGTGGTTCCATAGAAGGCATCCTCTGTTGACCTGGGAAAGAAGGAGGTTCTGCTTCTGCTTCACCCCTTTCCCATCAACAGCATCTTCGTGCCTCTACCCACAAAGGGAGGCATCAATTTTCCATTGTCTGCCACATCCAGGGCCAATGTCAGGAACCATGCAAGCCAGTTCTGCACTTATAGTTCTTGTCTAGGTGCACAATATCGTTCTAAAATTGGTGTTGCACCCCAGATGTTGGTCAATTCTGGGATATCCAGGAAGTGATGTGTTGTTTTGGAAATGGTGCATGGTATGATGGTGTTAGAATGTGTGAGAGGGGCATCAAAGGCTGGGGTAGGTAATAAATCAGGCAGGTTGTGTAAAATAAGATGATAGACATTCCCAAGCATCACAATGAGAAATGCAATGAAAAAGTTGACAAAACTAACACTTAGTGAAAGTAATAAGATTCAGCCTTTGACCTATCAAGGCAGGTTTCATTCTGTTATCTGACTTGTGCGGTGTTACCATTGGATGGGATCAGAAAATTGGAGAGAATGTAATGCAGCCAACAGGTATAGATGCCAATCGAGAGTAATCAGTTAAAGATTCTGATGAATTGCACGATGCAGTACCACACAACAGGTCAGTTAGCAGGACTTATACACTTAATGGTAAGGTCCTAGGGAGTCTTGCTTAACAAAGAGACCTTGGAGTGCAGGTTCATAGCTCCTTGAAAGTGGAGTCGCATGTAGATAGGATAGTGAGGAAGGCGTTTGGTATGCTTTCCTTTATTGGTCAGAGTATTGAGTACAGGAGTTGGGAGGTCATGTTGCGGCTGTACAGGACATTGGTTAGGCCACTGTTGGAATATTGTGTGCAATTCTGGTCTCATTCCTATCGGAAAGATGTTGTGAAACTTGAAAGAGTTCAGAAAAGATTTACAAGGATGTTGCCAGGGTTGGAGGATTTGAGCTGTAGGGAGAGGTTGAACAGGCTGGGGCTGTTTTCCCTGGAGCGTCGGAGGCTGAGGGGTGATCTTATAGAGGTTTACAAAATTATGAGAGGCATGGATAGGATAAATAGGCAAAGTCTTTTCCCTGGGATTAGGGAGTCCAGAACTAGAGGGCCTAGGTTTAGAGTGAGAGAGGAAAGATATAAAAGAGAACTAAGGGGCAACGTTTTCACACAGAGGGTGGTACATGTATGGAATGAGCTGCCAGAGGATGTGGTGGAGGCTGGTATAATTGCAACATTTAAGAGGCATTTGGATGGGTATATGAATAGGAAGGGTTTGGAGGGATATGGGCCGGGTGCTGGCAGGTGGGACTAGATTGGGTTGGGATATCTGGTTGGCATGGACGGGTTGGACCGAAGGGTCTGTTTCCATGCTGTACATTTCTATGACTCTATGACTCCAGTTACAAAAGGTCAAAATTTACTTAGACTGTGCTATCGTTTGTGTTAGGCTAACTACTATTTCCGTTTTGATTTTTACTGGTATTTTTGGGGGCTCACCCCAACCCTGTTTTATCTATAGGCCCCATTATGTCTATTGCATGATTTTCTGTAGCACAGCATCACATGGGAATGCAACTATAACATTATACAAGAACTACCTGTACTGATCTCTATTATAACAGCTCTCTCACACTATGATTTAGTCCTCCCTTCTCAGAATCTCAGTAGTACATGACTGCTAATATCAGTGTTACATATTTAATACATCAACATATCACAAACACGTCCATTCTTCTTGTATTACAACAGTTTCATAGAGTCATAGAAGCCTACAAGCAGAGACAGGTCCTTTCGTGCACACTGGTCCATGCCAACCAAAATGTCCATCCATGCTAATCCCATTTCCCTGCACTTGGCCCATATCCTTCTAATCCTTTCTTATCCATGTATTTGTCCAAATATATTTTAAATATTGTTAATGTAACTGCCTCAACCACTTCTGCTGGCAGCTCATTCCATATGTGTTAAAAAAAAAGATGCCCCTCAGGTTCCCTTTTAGTCTTTCCACTCTAACCTTAAAATGGTGCCCTCTCGTCCTCAACACCCCAACCCTGGGAAAAAGACTGGGAAAAAGTGCATTCACCATATCCAGGCCTGTCATGATCTTAGACACTTTTATATTATCACCCCCACCCCCCTCAGTCTCCTACACTCTAAAGAAAAAAGTCCTAGCTTGTCCAACTTCTTCCTGCAAATCGAACCCTTAAGTCCTGACAACACACTTGTAAATTTCTTCTGCACTCTTTCTAGTTTGATAACATCTTTCTTACAGAAAAGTGACCAAATCTGAACACAATACTCCAAGTATGGCCTCACCAACATCCTGTATAACTGTAACATAACTTCCTAACTGCTAGACTCAATGCCCTGACTAATGAAGCCAGTGTGTCAAAAGCCTCGTCACTGCCCAGCCTACCCGTGACTCCAATTTCAGAGAACCATGCACCTGAACTCCAAAGTCCCTCTGTTCCACTTCACTCCTTAATGCTCTACTATTCACCAAGAAACTCCTACCATGATTTGACTTTCCAAAATGCAAGACCTCACACTTATCTATGTTAAACTCCATTTGCCATTTCTTGGCCCATTTCCCCAGCTGATCAAGGTTCCGCTGCAATTTCTGATGACCTTCATAAGCTACCACCTATTTTAATGTCAGTTGCAAACTTACTAATCATGCCTTGTACATTATCATCCAAATCATTGATATAGATAACAAACAGCAACAGGCCCAGCACCAATCCCTGAGGTTCGCCATTAGTCACAGGCTTCCAGTCCGACAAGTTCCTTCCAATATTACCCTCTGCTTCCTACCATCAAGCCAAATTCTATAATTTGCCAGCTCCCCCTGGATTCCATGCGATCTCATCTTCTAGCAGCGTGGAACCTTATCAAAGGTCTTACTGAAATCCATATAGATTATGCTTACTGCTCTGCCCTCATCAACCTTCCTGGTCAATTCATCAAAGAACTCTAACAATTTGTGAGGCATGATTTCCCATGCACAAAGCCAGGCTGACTACTCCTAATCAAACTCTGGCTTTCCAAGTGCGTGTATGTCTTGTCTCTCAGAATCTTCTCAAGTAACTTATCCACCACAGGTGTTTGGCTTACTGGTCTATAGTTTCCAGGATTTTCTTTGCAGCCCTTCATGAATAAGGGCACAACATTCGCTTCTCTCCACTCTTCTAGGACCTCACCCGTAGCTTACGATAATACAAAAATATCAGCCAGTGCCTCCGCAATTTCTTCTCTAGCCTATTGCAGTGTTCTTAGATATACCTAGTCATGACCAGGAGATTTATCCGCCTTCATACATTCTAATATATCCAATGCCTCTTCTACTGTGCTCAGCTGTAATTCTGAAAAATCCAACCAATTATGATTGCAATGAAGATTGCGGACTGTGAGAAGTTCTACAATACATCCAAGGGAGGAGTCCTGCACAATGAAAGTTAAACCATAAAATTAACATGAGCTTAAAAAAAAGGTATCCGAGATGAAACAAAAACATTTAGGAAATTTATTCCTGGTGTCACCCAGTGGCCTGAGTCCACAACTGCATGTAGAAAGAAAGCAAATAATTTTCCTCCAGTGTAGTAGAAAAGAGTAAGTGATTTTGTGACATGGAAACATGCAATGTTAAAAATTGACAACACTTCCTCCAGATTGAACAGATACTGTATGTATTCAAGATGAACATCAAAACTGTTGATGCAAAGAAAATCACAATTCATTAGTCTTAATTTCCATTCTGGTCATCGCACGATATAACTACGATGAAATTGTTGATTCATTAAAGCAATTAATCTTCATTAATTCAACTGCATCAGGAGGTAATGGAAACCACCCAAACTGTAAAGCTTTGGGAATCTACAGTCATAAGTGACCTATTCTCCCACATAATGTTAAAATTAGTATTTTCAAATCGCTAATTACATGTTGAGTTTTCAGTAAGCTATACTCTCCACACCAAAATTAATAGGTAATATTAATTTTTATTTTATACATGTAAACATGCATTAAGTATAGCAAAGCAGTATTACAGGTATGACAGCTTATGTTTCATTTTTCATTTTCAGTATTAGCTTTTATTCCTCTGTGTCAGATTTTTAGTAAATCTCCAGCAATCAATGTAATAATTGCTAGAAATCAATATTTCTCCTAATCAGCAATATTCAAACAGTGTCACAAAATACCACAAAATGTGCTCAGAGGTTTGGTCAGTGGTCATGGTAACACATGATGGCATACAGTTAAATCTTGCATTGTGAGTAGGTTACTTGAAATATGTTCTGGAAGAAAACTTGTTGCCTTTTATTGGTATTTGAGGTTGCAAAATTGGTTTCCAATCAAGAATATCTTTTCATCTTGATTTTAGTTAAAGATTTTTAAAGGAAAAAATCCACAATGCCATCAAAAGAGGAACATTTAAAACTGAAATAAAATAAATAAATTTAAAATTTCAGAAGTAATTTTTTAAAATTGATCATGGACTGAGGGAGTCACTGGCCTAGCTGATACTTATTGCCCATTCTTCATTATTCAGAGTCAAGCACATGGAGTCAAATGTAGGCCAGACCAGGTAAGAATGGCAGTTTCCTTCCCTGGAGGACATTTGTGAATCAGGTGGGTTTTCCAACAATCGTTAATGACTTCATGGTCATCATTATACTCTTAATTCCAAATGTTTATTGAAGTCAAATTTCACCATCTGCAGTGGTGGGATTCAAACCCAGATCCCTAAAACATTACTTGGGTTTCTGGATTAGCCATCCAATGATCATATCAATAGGCTATTGTCAACCCCAAGACGGAGGACTATTGCATATAAAAAAATCTAGTTTCTGGTATGAAATATTCTATTTTCAAATTTTGAAAAATAGGTAAGCACAAGCCAGGGAACTATAGATCAGTGAGTCTGACGTCGGTGGTTGGCAAGTTGTTGGAGGGAATCCTGAGGGACAGGATGTATATGTATTTGGAAAGGCAAGGACTGATTAGGGATAGTCAACATGGCTTTGTGCGTGGGAAATCATGTCTCACAAACTTGATTGAGTTTTTTGAGGCAGTAGCAAAGAGCGTTGATGAGGGCAGAGCAGTAGATGTGATCTATATGGACTTCAGTAAGGCGTTTGACAAGGTTCCCCATGGAGACTGATTAGCAAGGTAAGATTTCACGGAATACAGGCAGAACTAGCCATTTGGATTCAGAACTGGCAGAAAGGTAGAAGACAAAGGATGATGGTGGAGGGTTGTTTTTCAGACTGGAGGCCTGTAACCAGTGGAGTGCCACAAGGATCGGTGCTGGGTCTTCTACTTTTTGTCATTTACATAAGTGATTTAGATGTGAGCATAAGAGGTACAGTTGGTAAGTTTGCAGATGACACCAAAACTGGAGGTGTCGTGGACAGCGAAGAGGGTAACCTCAGATTACAACAGGATCTTGACCAGATGGGCCAATGGGCTGAGAAGTGGCAGATGAAGTTTAATTTAGATACATGCGAGGTGCTGCATTTTGGGAAAACAAATCTTAGCAGGACTTATACACTGAATGGGAAGGCTCTAGGGAGTGTTGCTGAACAAAGAGACCTTGGAGTGCAGGTTCATAGCTCCTTGAAAGTGGAGTCGCAGGTAGATAGGACAGTGAAGAAGGCGTTTGTTATGCCTTCCTTTCTTGGTCAGAGTATTGAATACAGGAGTTGGGAGGTCATGTTGCGGTTGTACAGGACATTGGTGAGGCTGCTGTTGGAATATTGCATGCAATTCTGGTCTCCTTCCTATCGGAAAGATGTTGTGAAACTTGAAAGAGTTCAGAAAAGATTTACAAGGATGTTGCCAGGGTTGGAGGATTTTAGCTGTAGGGAGAGGCTGAACAGGCTGGGGCTGTTTTACCTAGGAGGCTGAGGGGTGATCTTATAGATGTTTACAAAATTATGAGGTCATGGATAGGGTAAATAGACAAAATCTTTTCCCTGGAGTCGGCAAGTCCAGAACCAGAGGGCATAGATTTAGGGTGAGAGGGAAAAGATATAAAAGAGACCTAAGGGGCAACGTTTTCACACAGATAGTGGTATGTGTATGGAATGAGCTGCCAGAGGATGTGGTGGAGGCTGGTACAATTGCAACATTTAAGAGGCATTTGGATGGGTATATGAATAGGAAGGGTTTGGAGGGATATGGGCCGGGTGCTGGCAGGTGGGACTAGATTGGGTTGGGATATCTGGTTGGCATGGACGGATTGGACTGAAGGGTCTGTTTCCATGCTGTACATCTCTATGACTCTATGAAAAGCCAGAAAGTAAAATCGCACTGAGAATGAATTATATGGAGGGAAATACATTTTAAGTGGCAGTCTATTCAAGTGGAAGTTAATATATTGTTTGGGTCCATTTTGGTGTTCGTGTTTTCTCAGAGGTAGCAATGTTGCTGTTCAGTCAAAATACTATCGGTCCAAGTCCTATTCCATAAACTGGAACCGACATTCTAGGGTGACAAGTCAATGCAGGGCTGAAGGAATGCTGCATTGCCTCAGGTACTATCATGTGGGTGAGATAAGCTCAAGCAACCTTCACCTGTGAATATAAATGTTCCTATGGCTTCCTTTCTTTAATTTCAAAAATGCACTTTATTCATGAAAAATATCTTTGTATATGCATAGTCACAAATTCAATTTAGTTCTGTTTAGCACAATATCAAGGAAACACAAATATCAGAGAGTGACTTTATCCAAAAATAATGAAAGGCCTCTCCTATATATACAATACTAATATTTACATACACTTGAGGCACCAGGAGAGTCTCATAACTGAACTGATACCCATTTACCTTCAACAGTAAGACCTTAGACAGCGGTCTTTCCCCACTGTGTCTTATTGGTATGCTTGGAGAAGGGAATCTCTTCTATTCCTAATACCAATACTGGAATGTTCCCTCCCAGTTGGGGACACTTCAACAGTCAAGGACATTCAACCTCTGATCTTCGGGTAAGTGTCCTCCAAGGTGGCCCTTGAGATACACAACAATGCAGAATTGCCAAGCAAAACTGAAAGCCATGTTTCGGCCATGAAGACAGCCTCAACCATTATCTTGGGTTCATGTTGTGCTACATGTAACCCTACTATACCATTCTGTGTTTGTAAAGTCTTCCTCACTGTTCTGTTTTGACACCATCACCTTGATAACTTGTTATGATCTCTTTACATTAATTAGTTTGTATCGTTTTTGATTACTTGGTCATTTTGGTTAAACCCTCGTCATGCCACTCTTATACCTATCACATTTTCCAGCCATTTGGTTTGTTTCGAGTGCTATCTTATTTATAATTTTTTTGTAATTATCTCCTTGCCTCAATTAATCAGATCACAGGTCATCCTCTCACTTGCTATTTGGCTGTTGATACATACTCAAACCATCTGACACTTTTGATCCCCTGCAAAGACCTGTTATTCAGCCTGTTGACATTCCACTCACACCATCTGTATGATTTTTTGATCTCTCTGCCTATAAATTCTGTGCCTGCATACTTCACTTCAGCTGATAAAGGAGCAGCGCTCTGAAAGCTTGTGATTTCAAATATCTTCATCAGATGATAACCTGGTGTCGAGCGATTTCTGACCTTATCCCTCATCTGACATCTCTAGAACAGATAATCTCTTCTCATATTTCATTACTGTTTGTTTCTGAGGTCTTGACATGCTGTGTTTACGAACAGCAATGACATTCCAACAGTATTTTATTTACTTTAAATTGACTTGGGAAGACCTGAATTGTAAAAACACAAAATAAATTCAAGCCCTTTCCTTTTATCGTATCAGCACACTCTGAAGTTGATTGGCAAGCTTATTTGCATGGGACAGCCCACTCCATAAACCAAGTGTACATGCAATAGCTTTTGCTGATTTAGTCTGTGTTTAATAAGTTGTATTTTGTTCAGCATGTAAGCTTCTCTAACCTAAAAATATCACTTTGTAACTTCAACTGGGAAATAAAAGTGACAAATTTTCAGCAGTAGTTACTATCAGTGAAATCAAAGTCTTTACAATGCTCTTAGTCTTCTTGTTAGACATTGTTTTTTTCTCAAGAGACAATATCTTCTATGGCTAGTTGATCAAAGTTTATGTATAAATACAAAATTTTTATCAATTAAGAAAAGGTGAGTGATATTTATTTTGGATTTAGTTCTTCCCATTCAGACTTTGTGTGGGGTTGTAAAGCCTGCAGTTGGCAAAATGAAACTTCTTGGCTGTAAAATGCATTTGAAAGATGGCAGCCAAAACTCTCACTGAAATGAACACAATGAAGTCAACAGGGGATCTCATGAATGAAGATATTTTCTTCTTGCTTTGTTCTGATGCCAGGAGAGACTAAGGCCTGATGGCACAGCCTCAGTGTGAATGGCCAATCCTTTAGAATTGAGAAAAGGAGGAATTTCTTCAGCCACAGGGTGGTGAATCTGTGGAGGCTGTGGAGGCCAAGTCATTGAGTGTGTTTAATACAGAGAGGTTGTTTCTTGATTGGGAAGGGGATCAAATGAAAAAGTCCCACTTTTTTTCCATTTGCATTGGAATGTTTTTTTTCTCACATCATGATTCACAATGCACAATGTTCAGCAACTACTCAGATACTGAAACATTCCATGTCCCGGGTGCAGCAAGACCTGGACAATTTACAGGTTTGCACTGACAAGTGGCAAGAAACATTTGCCATAATCAACAAGAGAGTATCAACCATTGCCCTATGACATTTATTAGCATTACCATCCCTGAATCCACCATTATTACTATCAACCAGAAACTAGACAAGCTATATACATATTGTGACTACAAAACCAGATCAAAGGCCAGGAATCCTGCAGTGAGTAACTGGCTTTACAATCGGGGATGTGATTGAGATGCTCAGATTTAAGAGGTAGATGGGTGACTTTCAAAATCAACCCAGCCCCCCAGCACATATCAGTGCCAAGTCTGTTCATCAGGCACCAAACGGCTGTAAATGTGAAAACTGTCGTAATTGTAACAAGATCAGCCAGGTGGACCTCATAGAACACAAATTCCCTGATTGGGGTTTATTAATGGTCAGAGGTTCTGCTCACTCTGAGACCTGGCTCTGAGAAAAGCAGACCAGTGTCAAGTACTAAGCATATGTAAATAAAGGGTGACTTGGTAATCAGATACCAATGTCGATGGAGTTGTTTCAGAAACCACACAAACTCCCCACAACCTCAGTTCGGCCCCCAACAAACCAAACATGGTTCTCTCTATGCACAGGAAACAAGTCAGCATTTCATTAAATACCTGAAACATCCTTAAATTTGGGCTTGCTCAAGGCTATTTCATCAAAGGGGATTTTTAATCAGTCTAATTGATGGGCAAGGGTTCTGAGCAATGGACTGGTCCATGGGCACGTGGTGAAGGTCTGACTATCTCCTTTTTCTTCATGGTTACATCTGTGCTGGGTGTCCTCAGAGAAAGAGAGAGAGAGAGACAATTGAACATATTCACTGGCACAATTGAGGCCTTTCATGGTTGATGAGCACCACAGACACTGGAAAACATTATTAACCTTCAGAGTGCCATTCTAATTTGATTATTTTTCATATAAATTCTTCAATTTTGGTTTCTGGTGCAGTGCCCTTATTTAACTTGAAATAATTTGATTTTATTAAAACAAAACACTCATGGGATTTGGACATTGCTGGCTGGCCAGTATTTATTGCCTGTCTCCATTTGCTCTTGAGAAATGCCTTCTTAAATTGCTGCAGTCCATTTGATTTGGGTAGGCCTACAATACCCTTAGGCAGGGAATTTCAGGATTTTGATCCAGTGACAGTGAAGGAATGGTGATATATTTCCAAAGAACTTCCCAGTGATGGGCCCTTCCTTGCTTTCCAAGATGGGTGCCAACGTACTGGCTGCCAGGAGCAGTACGAGGGGGTTTCTCACTCATCAATTCTTTTACCCACTCGCCAGCTTGACTGCTTGAGTGGGCTCCACTAAATTTCATCTGTTGCAAAATAAAGCCAGGTCCATCTTTCCTCAAATCATGATTGCCATGACAATGACAAATGAAAGAATTTTTTTTTTAACCGTGGGATTCTCCCAAGGAATTATTTGGAAGCAACAAACAGCAGAAAGTCAAGAAAAGCTGAGCATCTACCTGAGACAGGCACCAGCCTGAACATTTGACAACCAGAATGCCCAAATGATTCATTACGTCTGGCTATGTGCCCAGGAAAACCTCCCCTTAAGTCTTTGAGTGTTTCTATTTTTAGGTTGCATATTGCTTGGCTTTTTCTGCATGATCAGGCACAGCAGGCCATCCCAAATCACAGTGGGTCAAGATAAGTAGTGAGAGGTTAAGTACCTGTCACTGTCTGGAAGGGAAAATAAAATCCCTATTATAGTTTATTTTTGATCAAAAAAAATCAAAGAATAATGAGGTTTTGTGAACCTTTGCAAATATCAGTGAGGCATGGCATAAACAGAAATAAATCCACTTTCTTGGAGTCTTCTGCACATTTTATGCAAATTTGTCAAAAAGGCACATCTTGAATGGCCTGTTTGATATTTTTCTGTTCAACAGAGAATAAAGAAGGGCAATAAAAGAATTTCTCAGCATGTTTGCCCCTTTTTCTGTTGCGATCCTCATCCATACTTAATGGCTCATACAATATGAAGGACTCAAATAGGAGAGGACAGATTTTCTCCTCATTTTGTTTCAGGAAGGCTCAGTTGCATGGCAAGGATGAAATAAAACAATAAACCCCTATATCTGAATCTACTCCACACTGCTGCTGTGAGATTTCCAGGGGTTCCTGATTGCTTGGTGGTTGGCCCAGTCCCTGTGCTGGCTGTGGATATTCGAGACCCCTTGGTACCATGTTCATCTGAGTATTTTGATAAATTGCCTAAAGTCAGGGGAATACACACAGCCTAACTACAAGACTCTCTACGATCAGAATGTATCCCAAAACATAAAGTCTCAATGACGTTAAGTCACAGATTAACAGAATCACCTTCTCCTGCCAATGCAAGAAGTGAAAAACCTGTGCCCACAACTTCACCCCCTCATCTCCTCCCAAGGCCCCAAAAAGATCCTTCAACTGCTGACAGAAATTTACCTGTACTTCCACACATGTCTTCTACTGTATCCGTTGCACCTGATGTGGTCTTCTCTACATCGGGGAGACAGGATGCCAACTTGCAGATCATTTCAGAGAACATCTCTGAGACACCCACACCAGCCAATCCCACCTACCCGTGGCGGAACACTTTAATTCCCCTCCCACTCTGCCAAAGATATACAAATCCTGGGCCTCCTCTATCACCAAACCCTAACCACACGATGCCTGGAAGAAAAACACCTCATCTTCCGCCTTGGGACCCTGCAACCACACAGAGTCAATGTGGATTTCACCAGTTTCCTCATTTTCCCTCCCCCACCTTATCCCAGTCGCGGGTCTTCAACTTGGCACCACCTTCTTGACCTGCCCACCTATCTGCTCTACCCTCCGCTTCGACCTATCACCTTGCTCTCCACTCACCTTCACCAACCTATCACATTCCCAGCTACCTTCTCCCCTCTCTTATTTATTTCTCAGCTCCCTTGGCCCACAATCCTCACTCCTGATGAAGGACTTATGCTCAAAACATTGACTCTCCTGCTTCTTGGATGCTGCCTGACTTGCTGTGCTTTTCCAGCACCACACTCTTGATCCAGAATCATAGAGCTGTCATGGAGGCTATTCAGTCCACTGTATCTGCACAGGCCCTTCAAATGAGCATCATGACTTTGGTATCATTTTCCTGCCTTTTCACTGTACCCTTGCATATTATTTCTATTTAAGTAAACAACTTATTCCATACCCAAACTACTCACTGTATGAAGAGGATCTTTCACCTCACATTTACTTCTTTAGCAAGTGATCTCAAATCTGTGCTCTGTCCTTCATGTTCCTTTCATAAACATGATCACTTTCTCCCTATCAAGTCTCTCTAGCCTACACATGATTTTGAAAAACTTTGTTAGATCTCCTCTTAGCCTTCTTCTCTCCAATGAGAACAATCCCACCCTCTCCAATCTATTCCTGTGATTGAAGTTTCTCATCCCTGAAACCATTCTTGGAAATACTATTACATCTTTTTCAGTGTTCACAACCTGCTGATAATGTGGTGCTTAGAACTATATGCAACACTCAGCTAAGATTTAAATCATGTCTGATGAAATTCAAAAGCATAATTTTGCTCCTGTACTCTACATCCCTATTAATAAAGCCTAAGATACATTGTGTTTGGTCAACTGGTCTCTTCACCTGTCCTGCTATTTTGAATGATTGGTGTACATATTCATCCCAGTGCTTTTGCTCCTGCACTGCTTTTAGAATTATCTCTTTTATTGTGTCTGATCAGGTTTTCAAACCAAAATGCATCACCTCACACTTTTCTGCAATGAGCTTCATCTACTACCTCTCTGTCCACTCCATCGTTATCCTTTTGATGTTTATGCGATTCTCTTCACATTTTACAATACTTCTAAGGTTCATTTTATCTGAAAGTTTGAAGTTGTCCCCTGTACACCAAGATCTAGATCATCAATATATAATACATAAAAAAAATTTGTCACTTGTACCTAGATATGGTGAAAAGTAACTAATATCACCACATTACTGCGCCATCTTGGATTACAGAATAAGTAACTAATTAAGTTGTGTAAATGGTAAAGTACTGAATAAATTAGTATTGAAGTGATATTGCTAAAAATTAAACAGCTTCAAATATTCATCTTTCCCTCTCCATAGACCTTACCCTCTCTCCTCCAGTTGCTGCTGTCTGACATCATCCCCAGGGTCTTGGCAATATGCTCCTTTTCTGCTGCCACAGGTGCCATCACTTCCGTGTCCACCATCTCGGAAATGGAGACCATCCAGCTGTGCACGTTCTGCACCTCCTCCAACACTGGTCACCAACTAATGGGTCCTGACTCTGAGTCGACCAATGGGGTCCTTGCTCATCTTTTGATGCCACCATCCAGATGGAGCTGGGGTGGAGATACATGGGGCCCCAATCTCCCACAGGAGGGCATCAAGAGGAGACCCCAGGGCAACCAAAACAAAAAAAAAGTGCTACTGAACTGGAAAGACAGCAATGAAGCTGGGTGGTTACAGCCAAACCCATTGCATGAGCCATGAGCAGCTGAGTCCCATATTCAGGAGCCAAATGCTGCTAACTCTGCTGCCATTTGTTTTGCAGGCTTTAAGTCTTTTGGTTTCTGCGAAGGAGATGATGCCAGGAGATGGAAGCAGGTATACAAACCATTTACAGGCTGGCAAATGTGCTTCTGTACCATCCTTCTCTGTCCAGTGGAAGGTTCTGCCAAGGGTTAAACTCTAGCAAGATGTGTGTCAATTCAGTTGACTTGTTTTATCTGTGGTGCAATGGACTTCCAGCATACTCACTTGCGACAAGAAAGAGAAAGGGGTGAATGGAGAGGCATCCCAAAAAGTCAAATATGTGAGAGCTGTTAAGATCTTTAACAATGGATGGTTTGAGATTAAAAATAGGCTAGAAAGACTGGGTCTTTTTACACTAGAGGTTGAAGGTTCAGGGGTGAGATTTGAGATTTATTGAGATTTACCTTATTGAGATTTATAAAATCATGAGGGACGTAGATAAAGTGAATGACAAAGATCTTTTCCCAAGGGTGGGGAAGTTCAAAACCAAGGGACATATTTTAAAGGTGAGGTGAGAAAGATTTATAAAGGACACGCAGGGCCATATTTTTACACAGTGAGTGGTTCGTGTGTGGAATGAACTGCCAGAGAAAGTAGTGAATGTAGGTTACATTTAAAAGACATTAAATAAGTTTCTGAATAGGAAAGGTTTGGAGGAATATGGGCCAAGTACAGCCAGGTGGAACTAGTTGAGTTTGGGAACACGGTCAGCTTGGACTGGTTGGATTGAAGGGTCTGTTTCCATGCGTATGAGTTGATGACTCTAATTAACAGACTGCAAACTGAGAAAATATTGCCTTAATTTGAGCAATTGGGATCAATTTAAAAATGAAGCTGTTCTTTGGATGCAGTCAAGAGACTTTGTTTTTGAACAGCTGCTGTAACAAAAGTTCTTCTATCGTTATGTTTGGTAAGGATTCCAGGTTTTAGATGATAATGTAAAGGTTTGAAAGAATTAATGTCTGAGACAGTGTGAGAAACACTTTCCACTGTGATAATCATGAGAGGAACCCTGAGACAGAATCTGTGTGGTCCGGTAGAAGTAGTCATAGTTCTGTAAAGCTGTGTGTACACCATAATAAGCAATTAAGTAATTATTGTTAAAACCTTCTGAAATCTCAACAATCTCTCCTTGTTGCATCAACCAAACATACAACATGGACCTCAGAAGAAACAGAGGTATATTTCCAGTGCAGGATACCGTACAATTTGGAATAGACCTGGCATGTAATAGTGTAACTGCTTTGCCCTTCTTTGGAAGTGGAAGTCGTAGATTGGGGGACATGGTCAAAGTAAGCTTGACAAATTTTGTGGGTCAAGAGTGTGGTGCTAGAAGAGCACAGCATGTCAGGTGGCATCTGGGGAGCAGGAAAATCGATGTTTCAGACAAAAGCCCTTCATCAGGAAATGTTGTGGGCCACAGGGCAAACATGATGTGTATGTTTAGATTAGATTACTTACAGTGTGGAAACAGGCCCTTCGGCCCAACAAGTCCACACTGACCCTCTGAAGAGCAACCCACCCAGACCCATTCTCCTACATTTACCCCTTCACCAAACACTACAGGCAATTTAGCGTGGCCAATTCACCAAACCTGCACATTTTTGGACTGTGGGAGGAAAGCGGAGCACCCGACGGAAACCCACGCAGATACGGGGAGAATATGCAAACTCCACACAGACAATTTCCTGAGGCAGGAATTGAACCCGGGTCGCTAGTGCTGTGAGGCAGCAGTACTAACCACTGTGCCACCGTGCCGCATGTTGGTGCAGCAGAAAGTCAGTGAATAATTGGCAAAATGTACAATTGAACAGCAGTACCTCCTGTCATCAAAAGCACTCTCTGAGTACATGAATAGAACTTATAAATAAAGTTAATGTTGTCTTTTGTATGATCCATACAAAAGGGTACATATTCTGATCCAGGCAAGGTTGGCATAGTACAAATAAACACACTTTAAAATAATTTAGCAATGTTATAAGACCATAAGATGTAGGAGCATAAGTGAGTCATTGAGTCTGCTCTGCTATTCAATTCCATACCATAACCCTTGATTTCCTCACTATTTCAGCTTTGAATAGGCTTAATGATCGAGCCCTCTACAGTAAAGACTTCACTAAATATTATGCTCAGAAGAAAAAAAAGTCTTCATCTCCGTCTTAAATGTGTAACCCCACATTTTGAGATTATGCCCTTTGGTCTGAGATCTTCCCAAGAGGAGAAATGCATTTTCCACAAGTATCCTGTGAAGTGTTCTCAGGATTTGGCAAAATAGTGTGAATATCAAAAATCTAAAACAAATACAGCAAATTCTGGAGAAACTCAGCAGATCTGACAGCTGCTGAGGAAAATTCTGCCTTGGTTTGAAACATTAATCCTGTTTCTCTCTTCACAAATGTTGACTCTGTCCAGCATTCTCGGTGTTTACCCTAAGAATTTAATTTGTTTCAATGAGGTCATCTCTCATTCTCTTGAACTCTAATGCCCAACCCACTCGACCTTTCTTCATGAGACAATCACCTCCAAATTCGGAATTAAACTATTGAACCGTCTGACAACCGCCTCAATTGCTAGTGTCCCAAGAATATTCATGCATCTTTATAACAGTTGTCACAGAAACACCTACTTGGAATGGTGTTCCTTTCAGTACCTAGCCCTTTGCATTAGTGAAGCCAGTTGAGCTATTTAGATAGAACTGGATGACTCAGTGGGCAGCTCTCTTCCCTCTGAGGTGGAAATCCCCAAGTTCAAGTTGCACTCAAGGACTTGCTGGGTCTGAAAGAATTTGGATGCAGGCAAGCCAATGTTTACTGGTGTAGGCTTCCAGCTAGTGTACATGGGGAGGGTCAGCAGTAACCGTTTGCAAAACTACTTGGCAAATCCCTGAAAAAATGTTTGAAGCAAAGATGTGATTATGTGGTATATCAGCGACCCCATGTAACATCGGAAAAGTTGAAAGACTAAACTTGTTATCTTTCAAGAACTATTCTGCTCGAATATTCACCCCTGATCCTGAAATGCTGCTCTGTCTTCATGAGCTGTTCACAAGATGACTGAAAGTACATTTAAATAAACTGGCTTTGTTTTGTAACAAAAGGTCAGAACAATGTGCTGTAGATGTCTAAGGAACAGCTGTCCTGACTGCTCTGCAGCGGGACATTATCAGATCCATTAGCAATGAAATTGAAAAAGTATTTCTGCCAGGATACATTTAAAAAATGTCAGTCCTCTCATTGTGTCTAACCATCTTTACTGCATCAATGAAAGAGTTGTTTAATCTGACATCTTTTATGTAATTTGCAAGTTACTTTGAACAAATTCTTACGGTTTGCAAGAGATTGGGTGCAATGTGTGATAAATGCAATTGTAGATGATGAAAGTCCTGAGAAATGTCAGCATTTTCATGCTTTTAGCAAAAGACTGTTCTTCGTAAGAAGTACTGTTTGATATGATTGCTTTGCTTCCTTAGAAGTGGCACCGTACCTGAAACAGCAACTGGACCACTTCATAGAGCATTTGATCATTGAAGTCAACATTTATCTTTGTGACCTTCAATCTGCTTCATAAATTGGATACTTGTTTTTAAGGAATTGATCAATGTAATAATCATGGAAAAGGGAAACTTTTAACAGTAAGTACTCCCCAATAGATATTACACACACACAAAATATGATATCTCCTAGCATTTGGGAACAAGTTTTAAATTTTGTTGTTAATTAGATGGAGACTGCATTATACTTTATACCTTGTTTCCTCCCTTTGTCTCTATTTATGTATTTCTTGATTACTGCAAAAAAAACATTTTGTCAAGACTTTTTTGCCTTGTACTCAGCAGGATAATACAGAATAAGATTTTAAATGGAAAACCAGCATTTGTTTGACATAACAATGCTCTGCTTTGGAAATCTAGCTTTCAATCCTATTCTGAACCACATTAGTTGCTTTATGCGCAAGGCTATTTTACATATACATCTGTTGGCTTAACTACAGCTTGTTAATGTTGTGCTGTAGTTTGTTTCTCTAATTACAAAGTCAAAGAAATAAAGTATCACTGAATACTTGATCAGATTATTGTCCTGTTAAATTTGCACAAACTCAGTTTATAACAGTTGCATGTCTTAGAGGAGGCCAAATGGTTAGGAATAGGGAAATGTGGTTAGGATCTTGAGATGAAATAATTCAATTACATATACTTTTCTTTTGATCACTGGAGCGTCTGAGGATTCATCTAATTAGGCAAGTGAGGTTGGAATGAGATTCCATTTGTGTATAAAGTGTAATAATACTATATACTAATAGCTGATTGCATCACCAACATTGCTACATCACATGCAACCAGAATTGGAATGTCAATGGCAGTACATTAGACACAAATATCCTAAAAATGTGTCAATTATTTACACTATATACATCACTTGGATTTGGTGTTTAGTCTTCGTCTGTCAGAACCATCCAGATTACAATCATGACATTTTTTTCAATATGGAAAGTAACTCACAGGTTTATTGTCGAATGTCTGATGTCTTTTAATTAACATGCAGGAGACTTTCAATAGACCCTTCGTGCTTGAAGGGAGTTTACTGTAATATGTGATATAATATGAGTTCAATGATCAAAGTTCTGGTAAATGGCAGCAATTTCATAGAATCATAGAATCCTTCAGTGTGGATGCAGGTCATTTGCCCCACAAACTGTCTGAAGAGCATCCCATTCCACCACCCTAACCCTACATTTCCCATGGCTAATCCACCGAGTTTATACAGCTCTAGATTCTATGGGTAATTTAACATGGTCAGCCCACCTAACCTGCACAGATTTGGATGTGGGAGGAAACTGGAGCACCCAGAGGAAATCCATGCATGACACAGGACAAAAGTGCAAATTCCACACAGACTGTCACCTGAGGGTAGAATCGAACCCAGGTCCCTGATGCTGGATCTGGGAATGTATTAATGTCGATTTCACCAGTTTCCTCATCTCCCCTCCCTCCACCTTATCCCAGATCGAACCGTCCAACTCCGCAATGCCCCCTTGAACTGTCCTTCCTGTACATCTTCCTTCTGACCTATCCATTCCACCCTCCACTATGTCTAATCACCACCATTCCCCATCTTCATCTACCTATCGCATTCCTAGCTACCTTCCACCCAGCCCCTGATGAAGAGCTTATGCTCAAGACTTCGACTCTCTTGCTCCTTGAATGCTGCCTGCTTGATTGGCTCTGCTTGCAAGACATCCAGTGCTATTTCTCCACTCAGGCCAACACTGGCACCACTTGCTACAGCATTATTGGCTTCTGATTGGCTCTAAGGTCCTGAGAATTCCCTATCAACCTCACAGGGCCTAATTAGCTTGAAAGCAGAGCTCCCTGAAATGGCCGCAGCAGGTTGACATGGCTCGATAACAGCAAAATAGCCTTATGTCCTCAGCCATTAAATTCCAGCCATGGTTTCTATCCTTCCCCAAAGATGCAAAGTTTAAAGAGTCCAACCTGAGTTAGCTGATACAGCAAATGATTTATGTGCCTATTGAAATAAACTTCCACTCCCACCCTCATCTTTGCCTCAATTTTGACAACCCTCACCCCCTCCACCACCCCCATCTGCATACCGCCACCCCAAAGCCATCTCCAATGTCACCCCCTCCACACACCCCTCACACCACCACCCCCAGTCCTGCCAAATGATATAAAAGTTGCTTAGGAACTGATCTTCATTATTCCCATATTACAAGATTGTCACTGGCCTGACATCCTGACATTTTGCAAGTTGGCTGTGTTGGCCTGTACACAATTTCCAAGCCTCCACCAAGCTTTTGAACACGATTCTTCTTTTTTGTGACAACACTAAAATTTAATTATCTTTGGAGCACCACTTTTGCATAATTACTATACTAACTTGCTGTCGCATATGATGTGGCCCTTAAGACTACGCTCTTCAAAAACATCTTCCTCTTTATTTAAAAAAAAACGCACAGTGCATCCCTGACTAATGCCCACTTTTTAAAGGAAAAATATATGTTAAATTTAAAATGATGCATATTTTTAATTGAAATACAGGCTTCAAATCCAAGAGTACCATCGAGGAAGATAGTACTCATATTTTCAGTGTGTCTGACATAATATTAAATGCTAAATATTTACACCAGTTGATCCCACTGTCTGGGTTAGAGATGTTGCAAAGTTTCTTGTTTGTTTTCTTCTTTCAGAGGATGTGGATATCACTGGCAGGTCCAGCATTTGTTGCCCATCGATCACTGTCCTTAAACTGAACAGCTTGCTCAGCTATTCCACAGGGCAGTTTAAAGCCAAGCGCATTGCTGTGGGTCTGAAGCTACATGTAGGCCAGACCAGGTAAGGACACAAGATTTTGTTCCCTAATGGGCATTAGTGAACCAAATGGATTTTTATAACAATCAATGATAGTTTCATGGTCAAAATTCCTGGAACACTTATTCAATTCCAAATGTATAAATTGGATTTAAATTCACCAACTGCCCTGGTGGAATTTGAACTCATGTCCTGAGACTGATGGCTTATAGTACAGTGATATGACCACAATGCTACTATCTTCCCCAAAACAGATTGTTGAGCCATAATCCTGAATTCAAAAGCTGCCTGCATTTGAAGTTTTCTGGAAAATGTGTTCTTTCATTCTGTACGTTTTCAGTCAGCAATACAGTGCAACTGTATTTTTATTTCTTTTAGAAAAATGATACACTTGATGCTTTATTCCTTCTGTCATTGTAATACCGCACTCCCAAAATGGACCCCACTGGTCTCATGGCAGACAGAGAATTCATCAGGAGCATGAGGCTCAGGTAATTGTTCTACCAAGCCCAAGATGTCAGCAGTGAGCCCAATGAGATTACCAACGAACCAGAACCGTTGACATAGAAATCTGTAGTACAGCAGCCAAAAAGGAAGAGTCGAATTGGACCCCTCTGGAAGGCAGGTGTCCTCGGCTTGACAAGTATGATCAAGTCATTAGGGGATGTGTTAACACCAGATTCATCAGCCGCGCTCACAAGGAAGTGTGTCTTGTCACCCAAACACAACACAATGCCAATCATACTCTCAAGACCAACCACAACACCATCAACAAACCAGCAAAGGAAAAGCCATCATCATACAGAATAGAATGGACTACTGCAAAGAAGCATACCAACAATTGAACAACCAGGGACAACACAGACCTGCCGATCCGACCAATGAAACCACGCATCAACACAACTGACTGATCAAGACATTTGATCCAGACCTTCAGAGTTTCTTATGCACTCTCATCTCGCTTCCTTAGCCTCATAGAGATGTACTGCATGGAAACAGACCCTTCAGTCCAACTTGTCCTTGCTGACCAGATATCCTAAACTAATATAGCCCCATTTGTCAACCCTTGGCCCACATCCCTCTAAACTCTTCTTATTCATATATCCATCCATAAGCCTTTTAAATGTAATTGTATCAGCCTCCACCACTTCCTCTGTCAGCTCATTCCATATGTGCACCGCCCTCTCTGTGAAAAAGTTGCCCCTAAGGTCCCTTTTAAATTTTTTCCCTCTCACCATAAACCTATGCCATCTAATTCTGAATACCCCCACCTCAGGGAAAAGACCTTGTCTATTTACTCTATCCTTGCCCCTTATGATTTTATAAACCTCTGTAAACCTCAGCCTCTGCTCCCAGGAAAACAGCCCCAGCCCATTCAGCTCTCCCTTTAGTTCAAATCCTCCAACCCTAGCAACATCCTTGTAAACCTTTCGTGAACTCTTTCAAGTTTCTCGGCTTGTACTATCTTCCGAAGATATACAAAGCTAACACACCTGGATGTCCCATTGTATCAGGCAACGGAACCCTATGTGAGAACCTCTCTGGTTATGTCAAGGAAGGAACCTCCAGCTTCTGTCACAACACTACAGACTTATTATAAAAACTCAGCATCCACGGACCAGTCAAACCAAGAACATTCTTTGTCACCGTGCACGGTTCAGCACTCTACACCAGCCTGCTTCACAATGACAGCATCACTGCAACAGCCTCAGTAATCAATACCAACAACTCCCAGACACTATCCTCCAACTCATCCACTTCATCCTTGACTACAACATCTTCACCTTCAACAACCAGCTCTTCATCCAGACATACAGAACAGCCATGGGAACCACATTTGCATTCTGATATGCCATCATTTTTATGCACAAGTTAGAACAATACTTCTTAGCTACACAGGACCTCCAACCAGCACTATACACCAGATACAGCGATGACATTTTCTTCCTTTGGACTCATGGGGAGGAATCATATGAAATGACTATACAATATAATCAACAAGTTTCATCCAACCATCAGACTTACCATAGAGTATTCTTCAGAATCAGTCTCATTCTTGGACACACGCATCTCCATCAAGGACAGACACTTCAGTACTTCAGTTCAGGCAGCATCCAAGGAGCTTTGAAATCAACGTTTCGAGCAAAAGCCCTTCATCAGGAATATGATGAAGGGCTTTTGCCCGAAACGTCGATTTCAAAGCTCATTGGATGCTGCCTGAACTGCTGTGCTCTTCCAGCACCACTAATCCAGAATCTGGTTTCCAGCATCTGCAGTCATTGTTTTTACCACTTTAGTACTTCAGTCTATTGCAAGCCTACGGATAATCTCACAATGCTTCACTTTTCTACTTCCCGCACTAAACATGTTAAAGAAGCTATACCCTATGGACAAGCCCTGTGTGTACACAGGATCTGCTGCTACGAGGAAGAACGTGATGGACACCTACAGATGCTGAGAAACATCCTCGTAAGAACAAGATGCGATGCTCAATTTATTGATCGCCAGTTCTGCTGTGTTGCAGCAAAAAACCATAACAACTTCCTCAGAAAATAGACATGGGACACGACTGATACAGTGCATTCCATCCTCAGGTTCTTCCCTAGAGTGGGGAAACTACGCCACGTTCTTCACAGACTTCAACACGTCATCATTGAAGGCGAACATCTTGCCAAGGCCATCCCCAAGCCTCCACTTCTCACCTTCAACTAATTGTCAAACCTTAAACAGGCCATTGTTCACAGCAAACTAAGCAGCTTTTCGGAGAACAGCGACTATAATACCACACAACCCTACCACAACAACCTCTGCAAGGCATGTCAGATTATCGACATTGATGCTACCATCACACATGACTTGGCCAATATTGTTTACCTCACACACTGCACGATTGGATGCCCCGAGGCATGGTATATCATTGAGACCATGTAGGCACTCCGTCAACGGATGAATGAACACCATGCAATAATTGCCAGGCAGGAGTGTTCCCTCCCAGTCAGGAAACACTTCAATCATCAAAGACATCCAACCACTGATCTTTGGGTAAGCATCTTTTAATGTGGCCTTCAAGATACACAAAACATAGAATTGTCGAGCAGAAACTGATAGCCAGATTCTGCATCCATGAAGACATCCTCAACCATCATTTGGGTTCATGTCTCACTACATGTAACCCCACCAAACAGTTCTGCTTTTGTAAAATCTTCCTCACTGTTCTGTTTTGATACCATCACCTTGATAACTTGTCTCTAGCACCATTTTAGTTTTGATTTTTAAAAATTATCTCTCTGCCTTTATTAATTGGAACATAGATCATCCCATCACTTGTTATTCAGCTGTTGACATTTTACTCACTGTTTGACATTATTGATCACTCCCAAAGACTTGGTATTCAGCCTGTCAACACTCCACTCACACCATTTGTACTATCTTTTGACATTCTTAATTACCTGGAATTATCTTGCCATGATGTCTCCACCCATAAATTCTGAGCCTGTGCACTTCCCTCCACTTCACCGATGAAGGAGCAGCACTCCGAAAACTTGTTGGGCTTTCACCTGGTGTTATGTGACTTCTGACTTTGTCATTGTAATACTCAGTGGCACATTTAAAAGGTGGAGATATTGCAACATTATCAACAGAAAACTCACAAGTTAACTGTGACTTAGGTCTGAGAACCTGCAAGGTGTAAGCTTACTTCAGAATTACAAGATCTTCTTATCTCCCTGTCTGAATCAGAGTGCAAATCTAATCCCAAACACAGAGATTCTGATCCTTCAAACCTTCAGCCTGCTATGATAATCATGAGATATCCATCAGCATGGATAAACTCTGGTTTGAACAACATCAGAGGAGCAAGCTAACTTATGGCGAACAGCCTGTTGAAAATAATACTCGAAAACTGGTATTTATAAAGCAATATGCTTGAATAATTTGACAATTTCAATTCTGAACTGAAATAAAAGATTCAGGGATAAATTTTCACAACAGCATTGATTGGCCACTTTTGAGAGGTTATGGACCCTTGATATTATCACTGAACTATTAATCCAGAGAAAGTGAGGAGTGCAGATGCTGGAGATCCAAGTCGAGAGAATGGTGCTGGAAAAACACAATAGGTCAGGCAGCATCTGAGGAGCAGATGAATCGAGGTTTCGGGCATAAGCGGAGGGGGGGACGTGTGCTAAGGGTAATGTAGCTGAGAACGCGATAGGTAAGTGAAGGTGGAAGAGAAGGTCATAGGTCAGAGAGGAAGGTGGAGCACATAGGTGGGAGGGAAGAGGATAGGTCGTGAGGGTGATGCAGAGTTGGAAGGCTGGATCTGGGATAAGGTGGGGGAGGAGAAATGAGGAAACTGGTGAAATTCACATTAATCATGTGTGGTTGGAGGGTCGCAAGGTGGAAGATGAGGCGTTCCTCCAGGCCGCAGGTTGTGAGGGTTTGGCGATGAAGGAGCATGCCCTTGCCAGAGTGGTAGGGGGAGTTAAGTGTTCCGTCATGGGGCAGGAGGGTTGCTTCATGCTTGTTTCCTGGAGATGTTCTCTGAAGCATTCTGCAAGTAGGCACCCTGTTTCCCCAATGTCGAGGAGACCACATCAGGAGCAATGGGTACAGTAAATGATGTGTGGAAGTGCAGATAAATCTCTGATGGATGTGGAAGCCTCCTTTGGGACCTTGGACGGAGGTGAGGGGAAAAGGTGTGGGCACAGGATTTACAATTCTTGCAGTGGCAGGGAAAGGTGCCAGGAGGGGATGATGGGTTGGAGGTGGTGGTGGGGGTGGGGGTTGGGAAGGGGGGTTACCTGTCAAGACAGTCACAATGCAGATAGGGTTAGGGAGGGAAATATATCTCTGGTGGTGGGGTCCATTTGTAGGTGGCAGAAATGACAGAGGATGATGCGATGTATTTGGAGATTGGTGGGGTATAAGGTGAGGACCTGGGGGTTCTGTCCTTGTTGCGATTGGAGGGGTGGGGTGTGTGGGCGGAGGTGCAGGAAGTGGACTGGAGGGCATCACTGACCAAGTGGGAGGGGAAATTGCAGTCTTTGAAGAAGAAGGCCATCTGGGTTTGTTCTGTGGTGGAACTGGTCCTCCTGGGAGCAGATGCGGCGGAAACGGAGGAATTGGGAATAAGGGATAACGTTTTTACAGGAAGAAGGGTGGGAGGAGGTGTAATCCAGGTAGTTGTGGGAGTCGGCTTTGTGGAAGATGTCTGTGTTGAGTTGGTCATCGTTGATGGAGATGCAGAGGTCCAGGAATGGGAGGGAGCTGTCCGAGATGATCCAAGTGAACTTAAGGTCAGGGCGGAATGTATTGGTGAAATTGATGAACTGTTCAACCTCCTCATGGGAGTATGAGGTGGTGCTGATACAGTCATCAATGTAGTGGAGGAAAGGGTGGGGAATGGTGCCAGTGTAGCTGCAGAAGATGGACTGTTCCACGTAATCGACAAAGAGACAGGCATAGCCTGAGGTCTATACGGGTGCCCATTGCTACCCTTTTGGTCTGGTGGAAGTGAGAGATTCAAAGGAGAAATTATTGAGGGTGAAGACCAACTCATCCAAATGAATGAGAGTGACAGTGGAAGAGTACTTGTGGGGATGTCATGAGAGGAAGACATGGAGGGCTTGGAATCCTTTGTCATGGCGGATAAAGGTATATAGGGACTGGATGTCCATGGTGAGGATGAGGTGTTGGGGGCCGGGGAAACGAAAGGTGTGAAGGAGGTGTAGGAAGTAGCTGGTGTCCCGAACGAGAGTGGGGAGTTCCTGGCTGT
>NC_057711.1:99319570-99340441 GCF_004010195.1 Chiloscyllium plagiosum | reverse complement strand
CAGGTAGTCACGGAGGGAATGGTCTTTGCGGAAGGCGGAAAGGGGTGGGGAGGGAAATATATCCCTGGTGGTGCGGTCTGTTTGGAGATGGCGGAAATGTCGTTGGATGATGTGGTTTATGCGAAGGTTGGTAGGGTGGAAGTTGAGCACCGGGGGGTTCTGTCCTTGTTATGGTTGGAGGGGTGGAGTTTGAGGGCGGAGGGGCGGGATATGGACGAGAAGCGTTGGAGGGCATCTTTAACCACGTGGGAAGGGAAATTGTGGTCTCGAAACAAGGAGGCCATCTGGTGTTTTCTATAGTGGAACTGATCCTCCTGGGAGCAGATACAGCAGAGGCGGACGAATTTGGAATACAGGATGGCATTTTTGCAGGAGGTAGGGTGGGAAGAGGTGTAATCCAGGTAGCTGTGGGAGTTGGTGGGTTTGTAAAAAATGTCAATGACAAGTCGGTCATTATTAATGGAGATGGAGAGGTTCAAGAAGGGGAGGGAGGTGTCAGAGATAGTCCAGGTGAATTTAAGGTTGGGGTGGAATGTGTTGGTGAAGTTGATGAATTGCTTAACCTCCTCGCGGGAGCATGAGGTGGTGCCAATGCAGTCCTCGATGTAGTGGAGAAAGAGGTGGGGAGTGGTGCCCGTGTAATGACAGAAGATGGACTGTTCTATGTAGCCAACAAAAAGACAGGCATAGCTGGGGCCCATACGTGTGCCCATGGCTACCCCTTTGGTCTGGAGGAAGTGGGAGGATTCAAAGGAGGAATTGTTAAGGGTGAGGACCAGTTCAGCCAAACGAATGAGAGTGTCGGTGGAAGGGTACTGTTGGAGATGTTGGGAGAGGAAGAAACGGAGGGCTTGGAGGCCCTGGTCATGGCGGTTGGAGATGTAGAGGGATTGGATATCCATGGTGAAGATGAGGCGATGGGGGCCAGGGAAACTGAAGTCTTGGAGGAGGTGGAGGGCGTGGGTGGTGTCTCGAACATATGTGGGGAGTTCCTGGACTAGGGGTGACAGGACATATCGAGGTAGGTAGAGATGAGTTCAGTGGGGCAGGAGCATGCTGAGACAATGGGTCAGCCAGGGTGGTCAGGCTTGTGGATCTTGGGAAGGAGGTAGAATCGGGCGGTGCGGGGTTCCTGGACTATGAGGTTGGAAGCTGTGGGTGGGAGATTTCCTGAGGTGATGAGGTTCTGTATGGTCTGGGAGATGACAGTTTGGTGATGGGGGTGGGGTCATGGTCGACGGGGCAGTAGGAGAAGGTGTCCTCGAGTTGACATCTGGCTTCAGTGGTGTAGAGGTCAGTGCACCAGACTACCACTGCACCCCCTTTATCTGCCGGCTTGATGGTGAGGTCGGGATTGGAGCAGAGGGAGTGGAGGGCTGCGCGTTGTGAGTGTGAGAGGTTGGCATGGGGGAGGGGGGTAGACAGGTTGAGGTGGTTAATGTCTCGGTTGCAGTTGGAAATGAAGAGATCGAGGGTGAGTAATAGGCCAGCACGGGGTGTCCAGCTGGGTGGAGTGTGCTGGAGGCAGGTAAAGGGATCCTCGGAAGGTCGGCGGGAGTCCTGATTGTAAAAGTAAGCTCGGAGGCAGCGGAAGAAGTGTTCGACATCACAGCGTGTATTAAATTCATTGATGTGTGAGCTGAGGGGGTGTAGAGGTCAGTGTGCCAAACTACCACTGTGCTCCCCTCCCACCATGTCCGCTGGTTTGATGGTGAGGTTGCAGTTGGAGCGGAGGGAGTGGAGAACTGCACGTTGTGAGGGTGAGAGGTAGGAGTGGGTGAGGGAAATTGACAGGTTGAGGCCATCAATGTCCTGGCGGCAGTTGGAAATAAAGAGATCCATGGCCTCCTGCTCCTCAGATGCTGCCTGACTTGCTGTGCTTTTCCAGCACCACACTCTTGGCTATTAATCCAGAGATCCAGGTAATGTTCCATGGACACAAGTTCAAATCCTGCCACGGCAGATGGTGAAAATTGAATACAATGAAGAAAAGTCTGGAATTAAGATGATGATCATCTAATGATGCCCATGAATCCATGTCGATTGTCAAGAAAAACCCATCTGGTTCACTAACGTCCTTTAGGGAAGGAAACTCTGCCATCCTTACCTGGTCCGGCCTACATGTGACTCCATACCCCTAGCAATATAATTAACTCTTAATTACCCTCTGGGGCAATTACAGATGGGCAATAAATGTTGGCCTGGTCAGTGATGCCCACACCCCATGAACAAATTAAAAAACAAAATTGTTCGGGTAAGTTGTGGAAATGGAGTGAACTTTTTCAATTGTCAGACAAGGTCCGTCCTGTGTCGGGAGCCAAATAATGAAGTGAAGACAGTATTAGTGAATGACATGAATCATGTGAGGCCTTTTATTTAAATTTTGGCAACGTTGGGGTCCTTCCTAAGGAGGAGGACAGTGTTCACAGCCATCCCATTGAGGCAGATGTCCATGTGAAACATCGCTTTTGCTGCAATTGTGTTTATTGCTGCCTTGCCAAAAGTACCTCCATGATTATAGAGAATTGACCTCCCGCTCCTGCAACCAGATCACCTCCTAAAACAGACAGAGCTGCCTGCAATGGATTCTTCATGGGTCCACTCCTGAAAAATCACATCCAGAATCATCATCAGGCTCCTCACTGGGAATTCAGACTGAAGTCAGGATTGCAGCACCACTCTGGAAATTCCTGCCTTTTATAGACAACATGAATTGTTTCAGACTTTCTGTTAAATTAATAAGGATTGCTGTAATTGCTCACAATAGTCCAGGGTCAGACAGAGGAATACGTGACTGGGATAATTGCTCTTGATTACTGTCCAATGACGCCTGAGGGACATGCAAGTGGGTGAACGACTGTTGAGAACTGTATCAGGCTTAGCTGTACTGACCTTCAATAAACTAGCAAAGCTTAATGTCAATAAGCACTACATTAAGGTTCTGGTAGATGCCTGAACTGAATTGGAACTGAATCTTGGGAATAGTGATTTTAGATATCGACTTTCAATTTAGGCAGACCTCTCTGCATACGTAGCTGACAAGCACATCGTGTCATGCAATACTATTATTTTGCTTTGCTCATCAATGTCTGTGGTACAAGCTCTGCTTTCATGAACAAATTTAGTTCCCAATGTGATCATCAATAATCAGAATCTTTTGTGAGATTTTAAACCTTTGTATTTGTCCAGAAAATTATTTGTCTGTCCCTAAAAAAATGAAATTGTCTTTAAAGCATTTTTAATATCCTAGATATTTTCAAGCAACATGATTCAGAGATGTTATTATGCACATTTGGAGCAGGTGAGACTTGAACCTAGGAAGAGACACTACCATTTCATTACAACAGCCCTGCACAAGCTATGATATGTTTAATGAAATAACACCTGTCAAATGCAGCCTAAGGATGGTCCTGAAAGTGGTTTACAATTTTGGGTATTCCTATTTCAGAATTGGATCCTAACACTGTTTCAGATTCATGCAATGAGTCATATTATGAATCTTAAGAATAAATTAATAACATTTTAAATTTTAAAAATCTTCAAAAGGACAGAGGTGTTTAAAAGAGATGTGTATTGTTTTCATCAGTCACATCATTCTTCAATTGAAACAAAAATTCAACTTTATTTCAAGCACTGAATCTAAAGTGCAAGAAACATTATCAGTGATCATTCACTTGAAATCATTCCAAATTTGAAATACATTCAATTCAGTGAACTTCATGAAGCATGAATAAAATTTGGACAAAAATTACAAAATGTTTAAGTTCATGTTCTGATCAACCTGCAATAGTCATCCACTAGACTGAAAGTGGACATCTTTTAAAAGTCTGCTATAAGATTTTCCACAGGCATTTACTCACTGCAGACGTTTACTCACTGAACTCAAAAGCTGAACAACCAATAAATTATTGTGCAACTCCCTCAGACTTAATACAAGTGCAGGGTGATATGTTTAATTTCACCGATCCTCCTTCAGCTGGTCTTAAATTCTACACTGAGGGTATTCCTTAGCACCCATTTAACACCTATTAAACATTATCCATATAAAATATCTTTAATATGAGCAATTTGTTAAATGCTCCAAAGGACCCATGGCATGATCCCCATCTGCTCAGAACTATAGGTTACAGGAATTATTTTTAATAAATCTATTCTATGAGAATCAGAAACCAGTCACTTCCAATCAGTTTTTTCATTTTACACTCTATTAAATTATAAATAGAATAACTTAACCTGTATCAGGGTACTGAATATCTGCAGATTTCATTTTAAAGTTTTGACAGACAAAGCTCTTTTGAATATTGCAGAACAGCAGGATGAGAATATGGAACATCTTTGTTATTTGAATAGGATTTAATTTTTACTAACTAAAAGCTTGATATAAATTCAGTTATTTTGTGTTGATAAATAATAGCAATGAGAAAACACCATTTGTACAAACTCACACTAGGTTTTTTAGTTTATTCTCACAGCATACTCAATTTATGATTTCAAGTCCTGGGAATATTTCTTTTTGTCAGACTCTATTTATTCGCAAATATTTCTAAGCAATTTTCAGAACTCAAAAATCAAAAGAGCCCAATTTCTAATTCACATAAGTAAATCTTAAAAAAATGATGTATTCTACTGAAACAAGAATCTGTTCTCCTTTTTGAACAGTTGAATGATGACTGTACTAAGGTGTAAGAATGGTAAGAATGTATCAGGTTACAGCATTGACCATGAAAGGGTTTTGATTGCTTTGACATTAAAGTTACCTTTACATTCTAAAATTCCCAATAGTTGTCTTGAGAAAACCTTATTATGCATTAAGATGAAAAGACAAGGGAATGTCTGGGTTGATTTATCTCTCCCTTTGTTCATCAGACTGTCTTGTGGTGTAACCGTAATATAACCAATGCTTGCAGAACAAGGGTTGGATTATGTGGACTGACTCTGAGTCAAAATGCTCAGAGATCCAGCGTAGACATGATGGGCTGAATGGCTGCCATTTGCACAGTAACAATTCTGCGATTCCTCTAATTACCTACAAAGACTTTAGCTTTTGGCTAGACATTTTTATTTACAGTGGAATGTGGAAGCAAAATCTGTGTCTCGATGAATAGTGTCTCCTCCACCAAGGTGACATTTCCATTTGCTGTATTGTCCATGACTTCAATCTCAGAATAAAATTTCCCAGTTTGTCCCACTTGCACATTTTTTGCAGAGTCCCAGCTAGCAAAACAAATATTAATAATCGGGCTTAAAATAAAAACTGCTGCTGGGAAGAAAATGTAGCAAGCAGAAGTGTGCCTCTGTAGCAATATAAAATGCTACAGATCACAAAATACACAAAACAGATCTGTTATTAAATGCAAAGTTGCAATATTTCAGTCCTGCAATACATCAGACTGAGCCCAGAGATGCTGAATCTTGCACATGGCTTAACCTTGAATTGCTCTTCCTCTCCAACACGTTGTAATGAAAACTTGATTTATTCTGATTCTGTTCTGACATTTTCTTCTCTGCTACCCAAACTTGTATCTTTATTCGTGATATCTTGCAACTTAATTTCTCCAATGTGCTCCCTACTTTCCAATGCCATGACAATCTTTTCCATACAATGCTATGAATACTGTTTCTAGACTGCCGAGAGAGATTTCCTGTTTAGCAATCATTTTAATTCAACCCCTGAGGATTAACCTCACTACTAGTCATCTTTCCCTAATGGGAGAGCAGCTTTATGCTCCTCTGGGACTATGGCAACTTTATCTTGGTACAGAATAGTTTCTTTTTAAAGAGAGAAGAAAAACTGAGTTTTCAAGTTATCAGTTTAACAGTTGCAGGGCATTATATTAAATTATCTGAAGTTCAGCTCCATGGCTAGTATGATGATTAAAACTTTTATGATATAATAAAAACAGAAAATGCAAGAGAAAATCAGATATGACAACATCTGCAGACAGAGTAAACCAGAGTTAACAATTCAAGTCCAGTATAATTACAAAACTAAAAGCTATAAACTTTGATGTGAAAAAGAGAAAGGCAGATAGTTCATGGTGATATATTGGGAAACATGGATGTATAAAGAAACCTGGTCTGCTTTTACACCACTCAATGCAAGTAGACAGACAGATGCACAAAGAAATTTGGAAGGTAGAGAGCATATCGGACTTCATTTCAAGAAGGTTGAATTCATAAGTATTGATGTCTTACTGCAATGGCATGGGGCCTTGTTGAGACGACACCTGGAATATTGTGTGCAGTTTTGATCTCTCTACCAAAGAAAGATTATAGTTTTCCACAAAGGGAGTGCAGCAGAGGTTCATAGGATCTTTTAAAAAGGGTGGTGGTTCAGTGGTTTGCACTGCTGCCTCACAGCGCCAGGGACCCGGCTTCGATTCCAGCCTCAGGTAACTGTCTGTGGGGAGTTTGCACATTCTCCTCGTATCTGCATGGGTTTCCTCTGGGTATCTGTTTTTTTCCTACAATTCAAAGATGCGCAGGTTAGGTAGCTTGGCCATGCTAAATTGCTCATAGTGTTCAGGGGTGTGTAGGTTCGGTGCATTAGTCAGGGGTAAGTGGGTGGGTTACTCTTTGGAGGGTTGGTATGGACTTGTTGGGCCTAATGGCCTGTTTCCACTCTGTAGGGATTCTATGATAGATTGATCAAAAATACAAATTGCAGGGAAAACGCAGTAGATCTGGCAACATCTGGCAGCAGACTTGTTCTGAAAAAGGCTCACTGGACCTAAAATGTTAATTCCACTTTCTCTATACAGGTGAGGCCAGGCCTGCTGAGTTTTATCCAGCAATTTCTGCATTTCTTTCTGATTTCCAGCATCTGCATTCTTTGGCTTTCATTCATTGAATATGGCAGGAAGGTTCACTGGACCCAAACATTAGCCTTGCTTTCTCTCCCAACATGTTGCCAGATCTGCTGAGTTTTCCCTGCAATTTATATTTTTGATCAGTCTATCATAGAATCCCTACAGAGTGGAAACAGGCCATTTGGCCCAACAAGTCCATACCAACCCTCCAAAGAGTAACCCACCCACTTAATCCTGACTAATGAACCTAACTTACACATCCCTGAACCAGATTTTTCTGTTCGTCGGATGCTGTCTGACCTGCTGTGCTTTTCCAGCACCACTCTACTCAGGACTCTACTACACTCAAGCAACATTTCACAATTCAAACTGAAGAAAAGCAGTTCTGAATGAAGTAGTGTGCCATTACCACTATCTACACTAATCTAGTCTGTAAGCTTTAAGTAAAACTGCAAAGTTACTTTTATTGTGAAGGCATTTTAGAAAAGGTGTGAAGAAGATTCACAAGAAGATTTAAGCAAAGAGAACCTTTGACTACCCTTGTTAATTGGAGCAGGGAGAGGGATAGAAATCATGGGCCTCTGTGCTGCACATAGCCTGGGCCACCAACCTAAGTACAATAGTTTGATAATGACCTGAGCAACGTGGCCCAAACCATACTCAAGCACAGACATTTGAACATGAGTTGAGCATAGTGGCCCTACTCCTGAGGTAAGCACTGCAAGTTTTTATTATTGGACCTTGTTGTACCCTCCATCTTAGTCTTTGGATCAGAGAAGCTGACTCTGTTTCCCTTGGAAAAGAGATTAAGAGATGTTTAAGATCATAAGTGGACTGGGAAAAATAAATAGGTTGAAACTGACCTCGTTGGGAAAGTGAACTGGAACCAGAGGACACCTATTAAATGTAATTTTCAAATGGAACAGGAATGACATGAAGGCAACCTCTTTTTTTCCACCTAACATATTTACGAGCTGGAATGCTGGATGATGGTATGTTCAATCAGCTTTCAAAAGAGAATTGAATAACCATCGGAAGCAAAGAACAATTGCAGGGCTAAAAGAATAGGACAAGTGAGTGGAGCAAGGTGAATTGCTGTTCCACAGTATGATCAGTGAAATAATAGTTCAAAAGGCTTGTTTGTGTGCTGTAACCATTCTGTGATCCAAGTTTAATGGTTAGTACAGGATTAGTGTTTCAAACATTAGTCTGACTTGGATTTCATCGCAAAGAAACATTGTCATTGGTCAACTGGTCAATTATAATTTTATATTTTGAACCTGAGTCTTTCATAAATGTGATATTGATATAAAGAGAAAAGAGTTAGTATAACTGAAAATCCAGTTTGGAAGTTACTTTTTTCTGGTACATGGAATTTTGTACCACTTCAACAATTTCATTTTGCTGAATTTAAAGTGCACTATTTCCATAATTAATTCACTTATGTGATGAGACCTTTCCTGTCTATCTGAAAGGAGAAGTGGAGCCTTAATATTGTAATGTCTCAACCATAGTGTGGCACTTGCTCTGTTCTGTGGTTTTCGTCTAGATTACCTACTGCAGTGGGGCTTGTACCACAACCCTTTGTCTCAGGGATGTGACAGAAAACAGTTGAACCTAAGCTGACTTTGTATACAATTGCAGGTTGTATGTGAAAGCCAGTTATCCAAAAACTGCCATTGTCTGAAAGCTAACATCTTCATAATGTACTACACATCAATTCTATTTGAATAAAAATTAGAAAAATACTTATCGAACAATTTGACAAAGTGCTGCATTGGACCAAATTAGCTTTTACTTTTGCTGCTTCATTAAGTGGTCTGGTCTACAAACAACCTTTTATGCCACCTGATTTGTCTTCCTGATTTCTGCTTGAAAGTTCAAACACTCGAAATCTGGCAAGATTTGAAATCCAGCCCTCCTTCTCAGGTTGCCAGTTTTGAGACATTGGACCAGTATTAAATTTCAGTATGAGCAAATCTAAAGCTGACAGCAAGATTAGTTCTATTTACATGAAGTGAATAGCACCATTAATTTGGCCATGCCAGTGCTTTGCTGGCTAGTTTTACGTTGCTTATAGTCAAAGCAAATCTTAGAATAATTATCAATGAATTTTGCATTTTTCAACACTAAGTATGTACACTTTTTTGTTAAAGGGAAATACTGAAACCTAGATGAATCTGGATCATTCTGAATATCTTACCACAATCATCATGATTACAGTGTTAGTGGGGAAGAACAAAAAAATTGTTTTGAAGTTGTTCATTTCAAAATTGAGTTAGAACAAACAAATTCTCAATACTTGACATCCGACGCTCACCCCTAATTTGTTCTGAGGAGATTCTAGTCTTTCCACCTATGCTCCACTGCCGTCCTGCACCGATCCCAACTGCCCCAAATGATGATATTTAATTCATGTGCATTGATCAAACATCACGGATCAACAAACTTGGATCCTCTTCTGGCTAAAGATTGATTGTAAAATGACTTCGCAGCAAGTTACCCTACAGACATATCATTTGAAATCTTATAAAAGTGGACTCATCTAAGATCATTCACAAATAGACATTTCTTAACATTAATTCAATCATTCTTTGAAAATAGCAAGAAAATATTCCTCCCTTCGTTGGAAATATCTGGGAGAGTTGAACATTTAATTGTCTACCCAACATCAACGATCTATAAAACAGTTACAATGAAACGCCTCTGCATTCAGTTAACATTAGCATATAAAAACTATGTTTCATTTCAACAGGAACAGCCGCACAAATACACATAATTTCTTTTCAACACCCACTCAAGCCACCTGTCTGGGTTCCACACTGAACTTATTGAACAATCTGTTCTTTTCCTGAATGAGGCAAAGTGATTAACTCTCCCATGTGTTGCTGGTAATAATAAGCATAATTTAAATAATAACCATGTTATAGCCACAAATACATTTTTTTTATTAAAGACACAAGTGGTAATATGAGAGTAGTATATAATTTGTTGATAAACTGGATATTAAAATTTACAGCAAGACTAATCTGATGAGAAGCCAGAAAGAAGTTTTTTTGCACCAAGTATACCGAGGAGATCTTTTCTCTCAAAAAACTTGGTTAATTGAAAAGCGTCATACCTGAGATTGTTAGGCTCTTGAATAGCAAGAGCATCAGGCACATCCTACCAAAACAAATGATAGGAATTAAGATGCAAATCATCCACAACCAAATTACATGATGAACAAGTTTGAATTTGAAAGGAATGCACCTTCCTCCATGTTCTGATTAAGTATTTGGAGCAAAGAGAGATTTGAAATGAAAGACGATATTGTGCCCTTTAAAGACAGTAGTAACTTATTCATGGAAGAGATGTGGAGCTGTATTTAGTCTTCTGACATAGGTTGGACTTATGTCTAATATTAAGATAAGAGTGGTGCTGGAAAAACACAGCAGGTCAGGCAGCACCCGAGGAGCAGAAAAATCGACATTTCGGGCAAAAGCCCATCATCAGGAATAGAGGGCTTTTGCCCAAAACGTCAATTTCCCTGCTCGTCCAATTCTGCCTGACCTGCTGTGCTTTTCCAGCACCACTCTTATCTTGATTCTGGTTTCCAGCATCTGCGGTCCTTGTTTTTACCTTATGTCTAGTATGTAGAACCACCTTCCCATTAACTTGCATGTTACCAGGAAGTCTGACTAATTTATATATCACTGGTGCTGAGCCTTCAGATTAGATGATCACTGACACATAACATGATCACATTGGAGCAATATCCTTCATCTCCTCCACAGAATCAGAACAATTATAGCAGTTCAAAGGCTGGGGTAGGAGCTGGGCAATTGTGGTGGGTAAAAGAGGTCATTGGATTGGGTCCAAAATACTCATTTCCTTCCCCAACAAAATCTCTTCAAATTTTTTCAATATTATTCATGGTCCTATTAAGATTAGCCCACTCAATGTCAAGTACCAATGACATTGTCAGAACTCCATTTTTACAGAATGCTAATGCATTAAGCTTCAAGATCAGAACCAAAATGGTGACTGCAGAATGTAAGAGCTGAGGTGTAATTTTCACCACATGACTGCAATGCTCTAAATGATTTGTGAAAACAAGTCTATGGAAGAGATAGAGAGGAAAAAGAGAAAATACTGGAGAAACTTAGTAGGACTGGCAACATCTGTGGACATAGTTAACACTTCAAATGCTACGTGATGACTCTTTACTTCATGTGGCATCAGCTCAGGCAAAACATGATATAACATTGCAGTTTTTGGGGCTTCAATTTACCACATTATACATTGTTCAAGCTGATTATATTAGGGACAGCTATTATTCAGAATAAGCATCTTTTCTCGTGCTTAATCCTTGGCTATGGCCCAGCATTGTGCATTTCACAGCTGATCATAATCATCTTAAGAAACTCTGGTTATGCAGTGTCATATTAATGCTCATGATTTGTTAAAATAGCTGAATTGCTCTCTGTGTGTAATTATTAGCCTGGAAAACACACGAAATACTCATCAGGACTTGTTTTTGGATTTCATCTTGTAATCGTCATGGTTATACTTGGTGCCCCAGCAGCACTTCTGCAAATATTACAGTCCTTAAAATAATGTTGGGACCACGGAATGCAGTCTGATGAAGGGCATTAATTCCATTGTACCATCTCAGTTGCAGACCAGCTTCACTTTCATGGAGTAGTAGTATTTGAAATGGAGTGAAACTGGGTTGGCAGTGTTCAATGCAGTGAGTACTGTCAATAAAAATCATAGAATTGTTATAACATAGAAGGAGGCCATTCGGCTAATCATACTTGTACTTGTTGTATTATCTAGTGCTAAACTCCTGCCTTCTCCCAAAACTTTGTGGCATGTCTCCTGAATGCCTCAGTTGAACCGCTTTCAACCACATTTCTCAGTAGTGCATTCTATACATTAATTACTCTCCGTATGAAACAAATCTCATTTTGGCCTTCTTCTTTCCAAGGAGAACAATTGCACATGTGTCACATCATGGAGACACAGGGTGTCATCCAAGAACTGGTTGCCTTCTAACAGGAGGCTGAAGACTTCCTTAGTCCTGGTAATTAATACTTCAAATTTGCATTATGCCATTTACATTGTAGCCGAAGGAATGTGACAGAAATATCACACTGAAGCTTGTTGGGTGCCTGCAGCAAAGCAGTTCTGCACAGCTGTAACCTTACATTTCACGAGCACTCAGAGCTCAATGGAGCTATCCCTATTCTGGATTTGGTTCACAACTCTAGCTCCAGGGCTTATTGTATTCAGCTGTGACCTCCTCTAGGAATTATAGTTCCTACACAAGGGTGTTTGGATGTGTCTGGAAACACATCTGTCTGGCAGATTTCCTTTGACACTCCTTTTTTGAATCCTACAGTAAAGAGGTGGGCCCCAAGGCACAACAATATCTCGTCCCAAATTAGCTCACTAATATGACTCAATTGGTACATGAGCATGAACAAAGAAGCTGTCAGCCTGTTCTCAAAAAGGTTTCACCATATTCCTTCATCAAATAATGGGAATGTCATGCAAACAGTGGCACACAAGCAGGTATATTAAAAAACAAATCAAGAACTCTGTTTTTTAAAAAAATCATCATTGGTCATCGTGTCTTGGCTGAGTTTATGTGGTATTTGCAAATGTGGAGTGTTTTGCAGCTGCTATGTTTTCCAGGATAATTCTCACCACAGTCAGGAGTCCAGTGGTACTACACTGAAATGGATTCCTGCACAGATCCTCTAAATACTGAGCATTGCTCAGCTCCTCACGCTTTGGGAATAATTTGCATCTTCATTCGACTATTCATGATTCTAGAATACAACTGTTGTGCCTGTTTTGAGCATTTCTGTGTCGGTTTATTTCACAAAGTGTCTTTACATTCAGCAGTCCATAGTGGAACTGATGTGTACTGCATAGTATCACCAAGGTCACAATGTTCATATATTGACCCTAATTCAAAGTCACGCAGAGAGAGAAGGAACCTAGACAAGGTCTGCCTTTTCTCATTCTGAACCAGATGTGCATGATCTTTGTTTCTTCCCTTCCTCCATGTGAGTTTTCCATCTGAATGCACCTCAGATTTGGCAAACATATAGATCAAGTAAAGTCCATATTTCAAGCTGCAGCACTTTTTTCTACTGTTTTCCATCATCTATGAACCTCCTTCATGATTCTGTAATACATATTTAGTGTAAATGATTGCAGGATTAAATTAAGGATAATGTCTCCATAATCACTCTGTCTCTTTTGCTCTCATTCTCACATATTCAGATGATTGCTAAAGCATTTCCTCTGAATCTGAAATGAATTGTCTCTGTGTGTCATAATTGCAGCTTCCTGGATAGTGGATTGACTGCACTAGTGTAATCTTTCATGGTGAAAACATGCAGATTATAAAAGATTTTTATTGCCTTCTTTTGTTTTAACTGTCCTGTACTTTGTGGCAGAGTCACACTGAGTGTTGACTTGCATTTCAGATGGCAATACCAAGTATCCTGTTTGTCCCATTTATATAAATTTAGCAGCGGACATGGAATAAGCATATAAATTTCAAGAAACATTAAGATCAAATCTGTCTCAGTCTCAGTGTCCATGGACAACTTGATTAGAACTCAGGACAATTCTCTGTTACATTTATAGGATGTCATTTTGTGAGGCTTCAGTCCCAGTTTATGGACCCTCCCCAACCAAAGACAAAGATGCAGCTGGAATGAAACTCTTCCCAAAATATTCACAGCTCATTTATTAAGTTCCATGACTGTCGTAAATCTCAGTTCAGTTCATTTTCTGACTTGTTACTGTGAGTATTCTGGTTTCAGCTCCTAAAGTATTCTAAAACAATAGTTATGCCAAATGTCAGACAGTTTATTTTCAAATGAATTAAATGATAACCTCTAATATCTGGTTCCTTCACAGCAACAATTTACGCAGTACAGCTACAAGATCCTTTGTCCGAAATGCTCGGAAACCAGCTGTTTTTCAGAATTCGGAATTTTTCGATTTTCAGAATGTGACAGCTTAATGGTGAATTTTTAAAAAATCTTATCAGAGAAGCAGACTTCTAACTAAGAACATGCTTGGCCATCCCGCCCCCTCCCTCCCCATAATGTCACATCTGAGTGACACACATTGAGTGGGTGTTGAGTTGGGGGTGTTCACAGAGAAACCCCAGGCTGTTGGCACTTGGCCATGTCCCCATATATTGCATCTGAGTGACACACATTGAGTGGGTGTCAACTTGGGTTAACTGTTTGCTCACCAAACAACCTTGTTAATGAGAAAAATCTTCACAAAAAACCCTTCAGATTTTGGAGCTTTCGGTTTTTAGATGTTCAGGTAAAGGACCTTGTACCTATATTTGTAGAAACCTTTAATTATGCAATATCCTCTATTCCTGAATTCCTAAAACATGAAACCCCCACATAAAGATTTGTGCTGGAACATACATTGTTAAAATCTATCCCTATTTCTTGAACTCAAGTATATTTAAACATACAAATAAAGTGACTTATTTATTTTTAAAAACCTATTGTACGTATTTGATGGAAACATGGGGTGATAATACAAGTCGGAGAATTGCAGCATTTAAGAGATGAGACCTCTTTGCTTTTGGGGATGAGTCATATCATGAAACTGAATGTCAGACTTGAAGAGAGACAGTGACCCCCGTCCTTTGAAATCATGATTGAATTTGACCAATCCAGAGAAGTCCTAGCAAGATGCATTTCAATGGGAATACAGTTTGAGGGGGGAAGGGGCGGGGGGCGGTGTGTCCCTCCACTTGTTGGTGGAGACAGTGAGCACGAAGGAGGAGGGTTGCAGGTCGATTAGCTCCACAACATATCTGCAGGAGTTCTTCATGAAAGTGTCCCAGGCCTAACCATCTTCATCTGCTTCATCAATGATCTTTCCTCCACTATAAGGTCAGAAATGGGGAAGTGTGTTGTTGATTGCATGATATTCAGCCTCATTCAAAACTTGTCAGATGATGAAGAATCTGCGCTAATGTACTATAAAAACTCAACAACATTAAAGCTTAAACTGACAAATGGTAGGTAAAATGCAGCTGTAAGATAGCCAAATTTGGCTATGAGCTGGAAGAACAACCTGTATAGCACTGGGAGGGGAGGATCTTCGGGCCAATTTCTCATACTACTGAGCTGTCAATCTTGCTAAGGGTTTAGACACTGGCAATTGTCTTACTGTGCGCTACATAAAAAAGCTGAATGTCAGTTGCTTGCCACATTAGCATTGCTTTTTATGGTGAATGAAATAGTAATACTTCTGATGTTGGCTACAAATGGGGTTGTCTAAATTGCAAGGATGTGAGCGTATGTGAGGAATTGTGGGCAAGGAGTAGTCTTGGATAAAAAAGAATGTCATAATTCTCAATATCTGTTTACCTCTTTCTAAGATTTGAATCAAATTGTTTGATAGCTTGTAGAAACACTACAAGTTCCTCCCCATTGAGAAAACATTGACAATTTCTTCTTGAAACCATACTAGCATTGAATAGTTACAGCACAGGAAGAGGGCAGTTAGCCCAGTCTGTCTGTGCTGTCTGATAAAGAGAAATAAATAAACCAACCACTCTTTTCATTTTACCCTCTACAACTGGTCAGTAGTAATGCAGGTTGCAGCACTTCAAGATACCTCAGCAATCAAACTCACCAGCCTGTCAGTGAAAAATGTTTTTGTCATGTTTTCTCTAATTTTTCTGCCAATCACCTTATATTTCTGCCTCCAGTAGTAAATTTCTTTGTTTGGAACATGAAAAGGTTGTTCAGTGGGTCAAGACTCTCTCACTAGTCATTTGACCAATTATCATCTTCTCTATGATACTTTCCTGCACTATCTCCATATCCCTTACACGTAATCAGTCTCCAGAACCTGTTGATTTCTGTCTTAAATGTGTGCAGTGAGTGAGCTTCTACAGCTGCCTGTTTTTTGTTTGTCAACATTACCAAGGGCCTCATAATTTTGTATACTTCAATGAGGTCAGTCTTATATTTAAAGGAAATAACCCCAGCCAATTCAGGTCTTCCTTATGGCTGCTGTTTATTTACTCTTAAACTAGTCTATGTAATAGGAACAGTGCCATCACCTCCCTGTGTTAAAAAAAAACAAATAAATCAACTAAATCTTGACTGAACAATGAAACTCCTGCATCTTCTGATCACTAGCCGTAGCAATTATCTTTGTGTGAGCATTTGGTGCAGGTCCCCCATTTTAGGTTGAACTTATATCACAATCTGGAGGGGAAAGCTCATACAAATTATTTTTGGTATATTTCTGAGGTACTCACAGCAGAAGTTTCATCAAACAACAAGATGCATCAACGTTCCTTCCAAACTGTTGTTGCAAGGATGTGGATCAAAGCTCCTTTACATTCACACTTCAACAGCACGAAGACAAAGAACAAATTATTGATCCATGTTCATTTTTTGTAAGGTATAGTTGTCACAGTGTGCACTTGTGGGAAAACCCTTTGATTTGATCGAACATTTATTTTCATGGATCTCTTTATGGCTCATGCAAAACACTACTTCTATGAAAGTGGGTTACATAATTCATAAGTAAATGCTATTTTACCAAAACATATACTGCGTTATGATACCTTTAATGATACTTTGTTCAGCTTTACTATTTTTGGAATCAAATTTTGAAAGGTTTATTTCCTTTCCTGCATATAGTGGTGTGCATTCATTTTAGTTGCGATGACTAGCAGAATTTGGATGTTATTTCAGTGCTCTCCAGTTGTGTGAGTGGGTTACCATTACCTCAGGGAATATATCTCATGGCTATCATTTTCACACAGGGAAGCTATCAGTAGGAACATTTTATCTCCAGGTTAAGAAAACAGCCATCATCAATTAAATTATTTTACATAAACTTGAAGGGCATAAATTTGTTGAGGTGAGGGGTGTCTCTACTAGGTGAAGAGTAGGTGAGAGCAAACATTGTCTCACTTCAGGAAGATCTTCTGCCTTATGTCCCATTCAACACTTGTGTTCCAAGATCAAGGACCCTAGTTAGGGAGGGCTGATGGTGATGGCCGGTCTAAGGCTGGCAAATCTACTGACCAACAGTGGCCTGAGGGAAGCTGTGGCTGCTTCAAAATGGCACCCAACCTAATATCTCAGGAAGGTGGAAAGTGATGACAGGAGGTGTGTGGCTTTGGAGTTCAAGGTTTGCATCAATGCTGGAGATAGTGTCTCCAGGCAGGATGGGAGTGAGGCAAACTTTCTATACCTGATATTGGATCTCTCCATCAGCAAGAATGTCTTTGAAAAAGGGACCAACCCTGTATGCTACCCCTTCTCCACCAACTGCCTGGGTCCAGAAGCCTCCAAGCTATTCTGGCAGGGTTTGCTTGTGGCGCTCCATGACAAGTAGGGTTCCAATTGGTGCTGGTTAAAACTAGGAAGGCTGCCCATAAACCTTCCTATCATGAACTTAATCAGGGTGGAGACAGAAAGGTGGTTGGGTCCTGCCCATCATTTTCTGTTGCCAGTTAAAAATCACACACACCACATTATAGTCAACAGGTTTATCCATTTCCTTATTTCTGATCGTAAGATTATTAAGAGGAAGGTTATTGATGAAACTTTTGAAAATGATTGGACAAAGGACACTGAGGAACTCCTGCCATGATGTCCTAGTGCAGAGGGAAAGCAGTGGCCTAATGGTATTATCACTGTACTGTTAATCCAGAAACTTAACAGATGTTCTAGAATCCTGCCATGGTAGATGGTGGCATTTGAATTCAATTTTAAAAATCTGGAATTAGGAATTTACTGATGACAATGAAAATATGGTTAATTCTCAGGTAAAATCCATCTGGCTCAATATGTTGTCCAGGGAAGGAAATCTGCCACCCTCACTTGGTCTGGGCTCTATTTGACTCCAAAGCCACAGCAATGTGCTTGACTCTCAACTGCCCTCTGAAATGGCCAAGCAAGCCACTCAGTTGTATCAATTACTAAGGGCAACTAGGCATAGGCAATAAATAATGTCAAGCCAGCGAGTCCTATTAGTGATTAAAATATATGATTGGCCTCCAACAACAACCACCAGCACTGTTTTATTTTGTACTGGATGTGACTCCAGGTATTGGAGAGATTTTTTTCATGTACTTATATTTGATTGAGGTTCCCTGATGCCACAATCATTCAAATGTTGCTGTGATGCCCAGGATTGTCAATCTCAACTCATTTGCTTGTAGCACACTCATTTCCTCATGATATCTGCTCAGACTTCACATTAAAATAACCTGCCAACAACATGTGAGGCATAATAGGAAATGAATCAGCATGCAAAATTCAGCAGCTTTAGAAAATGGGCAATACAAACAGCATTTAATAAGGGTTGGACCAAAAGGTAGATGATCAAAAGCAATTGAAGAAAAGGAATTGAAATAAATTGAATAATAGCACTGCCCTTGGAAGGTACAATAAAACAATATAATTTTTATAATTATTATTGAAATGTTTCTCTGCACTGCTGAGCAACAATTTTACATCATCCTCATGAACGTTGCAGCATTCAGCCATTATTCAGGATTAAACAGGAAAATGGGTGGTAAGTGGGCCAGACCTTAGGTCAACAGCAGTGCATGAAAACTAACAATTTCCTAAAAAATTATACTGGCCTTACAAATTTGTTTGGGTAACAATGAAGTCAGAAATCCACATGAGATTTGAGAGCGACATGACCCAGGCAGCTCAGCAGTCAAGAATTTCCATTTCAGGTTGCTTGCAACATATCACTGCAAGAGGTAAGATAAGTTGGGATGAAATTTGCAAAAGCAAGAACCAGAAATTATCTTCAACACTGCCAGAGCAGGGAAGAGCAGAAAATGGAGGAGCACAAGCAGGCCATTTAGCCCATTTGTGTCTGCTCCATCATTGAATGAAATCATGGCTGTTCTAATAATCCCCAAATCCATTTTTTTGCCTTTTCCCCATAACCCTTGATTCCCTTACTAATTAAAAAAAAATCTACCAGAGCCTTGGAATAGCAGAGTTAAAAGAGAGATGAGGAGAAATCACTTCTTTTAAAGGTTCGTGAATCTGTTGAATTCACCAGAGTGCAGTTAAAGCTGGGACATTGAGTAAATCTAAGGAGATAGATAGACAGATTTTTAATTACTAATGGGTTGAAGGATTACATACAATGGGCAGAAAAGTGGAGTTGAGGCCAAGATGAAATCAGCCATGATTGTACAAAATGACAAGTAGCCTTGAGGGGCTAAGTTGCCTCTCCTGTTCCGAGTTCTTAAGTTCTTATGCTCTTATGTTAATCACTCAGCCTCAACAGGCTTCCACAGTGAAGAAATCTACAGAATCAATATCCTTTGAGAGAAGGGAATTCTCCTCATCTTTGTCTTAAATGTTTGACACCTTACGCTGAGATTATGCCCTCTGGTTCTTGCCTCTCCCAAATGGGAGACATCTATTTCACACCAATCCTGTCAAGTCCCAAACAAAATTCCTGTACATTTTAATAAGGTCATGTCTTATGATTCTATATTCCAATAGCCCAATCTACTTACCCCTCCTCATAAGACAATCTGTCTATACTTGATATCAGCACAGTGAACATTTTGTGGACTGCTTCCAATACCAGGATATTTTTCCTGAGATATTTGGGACAAAGGTGTTCACAGTATTTAAATTATGGTGTGATGAGTCTCTTGTATAGTTTTCGCAAAAACTTCCTCCTTTGATATTCCATTCCCTATTCATTTGCCTTCCCTACTACCTGCTGAATTTGGATGGAAGCTTTCTGAGTTTCATGGAAGAGGACTCCAAATTGCTCTTCCCATAGCTTTCTGCAGTCTTCTCTATCTAAATAATATTCAGCTTCTTTTTATTTTTCCTGACAAAGTGTATAACCTCACATTTTCTCATAATCATTTCATCAGCCAAGTATTTCCAGCCCTGACTTAATCTGTCTATATTTGTCTGCACACAGTTTCTATCATTCTCACAATTTACCTTCCCACCTATTTTTCTGTCATCCGTAAACCTGGCTGTAGACTATTTCAACAAGGAGAAAGTAAGGACTGCAGGTGCTGGAGATCAGAGTCAAGAGTGTGCTGCTGGAAAGGCACAGCAGGTTAGGCAGTTCTGCTGTGCTTTTCCAGTAGCATACTCTCAACTATAGATTATTTCAGTCGATTATCCCATGCTACATTCAGTGTGTTATTTTAAAATCAGATTTTTTTTACTATGTCCTGGGGGTGTTATTTTCATTGCTGACCATTGTGCAACAGGCCAAGCTAACCTTGTAGAGGAAGATCTAAACAAACTTTAAGAATTTACATATATCAAGTACTTCCCACTTTTTATTTAGTTTGCCATTTTTAATGCTTTCACCAACATGTAGGGTAATATATTTATAGCATGTCAAGAGTGCAACCCATCGTCTCAGCCTGCTCCTGCCCCACCGAACTCGTCTCCGCATACCTTGACTCCGTCCTGTCCCCATTAGTCCAAGAACTCCCCACCTACGTCCGTGACACCACCCACGCCCTCCACCTCCTCCAGGATTTCCGCTTCCCCGGTCCCCAACGCCTCATCTTCACCATGGACACCCAGTCCCTGTACACCTCCATCCCCCATCACGAAGGACTCAAAGCACTCCACTTCTTCCTTTCCCGCCGTACCACCCAGTACCCTTCCACCGACACCCTCCTTCGACTGACCGAACTGGTCCTCACCCTGAACAACTTTTCTTTCCAATCCTCCCACTTTCTCCAAACAAAAGGAGTAGCCATGGGCACCCGCATGGGCCCCAGCTATGCCTGCCTCTTCGTAGGGTATGTGGAACAATCCATCTTCCGCAACTACACTGGCCCCACCCCCCATCTTTTCCTACGCTACATTGATGACTGTATCGGCGCTACCTCGTGCTCCCACGAGGAGGTTGAACAGTTCATCCACTACACCAACACCTTCCACCCCGACCTCAAATTCACCTGGACAGTCTCGGACTCCTCCCTCCCCTTCCTAGACCTTTCTGTTTCTATCCCAGACGACCGAATCAACAC
>NC_057711.1:99233009-99318935 GCF_004010195.1 Chiloscyllium plagiosum | reverse complement strand
ATCCCTCCCGCCCGGCACCGCCTTCCTGACCTGCAGTCTTCTTCTTGACCTCTCCGCCTCCACCCTACTCCGACCTATCACCTTCACCTTGACCTCTTTCCACCTATCACATTTCCAACGCCCCTCCTCCAAGTCCCTCCTCCCTACCTTTTATCTTCTCCTGCTGAACACTCTCTGCTCATTCCTGAAGAAGGGCATGTGCCCGAAACGTCGAATCTTCTGTTCCCTAGATGCTGCCTGACCTGCTGTGCTGTTCCAGCAATAAAGTTTCAGCTTTGATCTCCAGCGTCTGCAGACCTCACTTTCTCCTCGAAGAGTGCAACATGGCCACCAGATGTATTGCTTAGGCAAATATTTTAACCATTGCAAGACCTTGAAGGTCAGTTTCTGTTTTGGCATTTCCACAAGTAATCCATAATTCAGCAGCCTTGGGACAGGGTCTTTGCTGGAGCAAAGAGTTTACCAGACCATTGGTGAAGTACAGTTCCTGGACTCCTGACCTGTGCTATCCTCTGACAGAGATAAAAGTCCAGTGTATGGCATGTCTAACCGCCCTCTTTGATCATCTTGAGCTTGGATACTGGCATTCTTGAGCTGGACAAAATATTGATGCTGAAGGAAGACAACTTTGAGGAGCTACTTCACAAGTCTAGTATCTCCTGTTTAAACTTCTGAGTGACAGGGAAGATGAGATAGGACAACTATCAACAGTAACAGGTAACACAGAAAATCTCGAAGTGCTGACCTTTTAAAATGAACTTTAAATTTGTACAGTAGGAAATGAGTAAGTGTGGATGTGTGCCTCAAATCAGAAATAGTGAGAGTGCCAGGCCATATATCGAGCCAGATAAAGAGGCGGTATCTGTAAATTTCTTGTGATATGTTTGGCAGAATTAAGATTATAGTGTAGTATACAAATAAAACTCAGCATACATTATAAGAAGTGACATAATTTTATTGACATCATGATGTCATTGTGTCAGTCACTGGGATGGCACATACTATCAGTTACATATCATAAAATGACTCCTTATACAGTGTCACCCAGCAAATCAAGTGTTTTTTTTAAGCCAATTCTGCCTTGCTGAATGAAAATAGTCAATCATATAACTGGCACATTCCAATCAAAACATTGTTCCTAGTATTCTAAGTTTTGAGAAAGAACAGATTTACGTGCATTGATCAATGTTTTGAACTTACGCTGTACTCTTTTCCTTGCAGTTTTGAAATTTCAAAACACACGAAGAACATATTTATAAAGCAAAACTACAGATAGATTGTGTCAGCTTGCCACAAGTGTTTTATAATGGGCTCATTGGGAATGTGAAAATATGCCTCAAATGCCCTTCCTGAAGAAGTGCTAATGCCCGAAACGTCGATTCTCCTGTTCCCTAGATGCTGCCTGACCTGCTGCGCTTTTCCAGCAACACATTTCCAATGTGAAAATATAGCCAAACCTAAATAATACTTGTTCACATCTGATCAAAAAATAAACAATAAAAGGTTAAAACAATGCAGTTGAATAACTTCTTTGGATAAAGCCTGAAAAATACCATCAATTTACATATAAAGTAGGTTTCTCTTTTGTATCTAATGACATAAAGTTTTGCAGACTTCCTACATTTACATCATATTTTCATTGCAAAAGCATGAATATACATTTTAAAAGAGAAAAACAAAATTATGTTGGCATTTTAAAATATTTAAAATGTGTCAAAAAAACCATCTGACTTTGCGTGGTAATTATTTTGCGTATTTATATGGTAATTACACAATTGTGTTGTGAATTCTTGCATTATTATTCCAAGGAGGACCAATGGCAAGAAGCCAATTTGATTCGAGTATGCATGCAATATTCTGTGTTGTGCCTGTTGATTCTGTTTTTGGACATTCCATTTGATTTAGAATTTGGATACTACTATCACAGTACAGTACTGCAATCTCATTCTGCTCCATTAACAGATTCTGAAGCAATTATTTACCATTAACATCAAAACAAAAAGATACCAATAGAAGCATTTCTGTACATGGAATACCCACTGCAATCTGTTCCCATATCAGCAATTCAAAGCAGAATGGACAAAGATACTAGACTCTTAGCAATTGCGACTAATTGAAACACGGCAGAACTTTGGCTAACTGCAGGATGAAAGCCAGAATTAATCACAACAGATGTGTTAAAATGTTGTGCAGAAGGTTCCAAAACCTTAAAAATCCTGCATCAAGATTCTACTGAACCTTGTAATTTGATCACATTCAAATGAAATATTAGGAGATCAACAGACCACTAAGTTCAAAGGCAAGGATACTATTAACAGTTACATCTACTAAATATACATTTGGCAGTTCTAGTAATATTTTAAAACAATCTTGTTCAAACCTGGTTTAATTTTGTTCACTTTTGCTCTATATTCCCTGTGGTATTCAATCCCAACAATACATTTGACTTGGCTCAAAATGTTATTTGCATATCACACAGCAAGCTCTTATGCTACGACCTCACAAATCTCCACCTCTGCCACCACCAAATTTCTGATTACCCTGTGATGAAGTCTCATAATATATTGTCAATATTATTTGGAAATTTTGGTTATCAGGTCGGGGGAAGTTTTGAATTTAGTCTTCAGTTGTATGAAGGTGTGATATTTTGTTTTCAAATGATCAAAATGTTATTTTGAACAATGAGCCAAAGACAGTATTTTACAGAAATCATTTGAATTTAGCTAAATGATCAGTAAGAGTCCTGGGGAAATAGAAATGAATGAGAAAGAGGCATCCAGGTACAGGTTCATTCAGATAAAAAAGATCGACAATGGCGTAAGTGGACAAGAAGTCTTGAGTTTTTCAGATGCAACTCCAAATGTAAAAGGTTGAGAAAGTATCAGAGAAGTCGACATCCTACAAGGAAACCTAACTTTCCAGAAAAGAATCCAGTCTGTCTGAAAACTACTGGCTAAATGAACAATAACCACCTCATCTCACCTTTCAGATTTCTTCAGGTGAGGGCCAATATTCCATCAGCACTGGGATTCCACTTTTAAAAAATCTGTTTACTAGATATTGAAATAATATGTGCATTTTTTTGCATCCTAAATCTCTGCTTTTTCACATTTCCTAATTCTCCAACATTTTGGAAGTGGTTTCAAGATGCAGTCTTAAACTTACTCTCATTGCTTTCATTTTGCAGTCTCATTTATAAGGTCCATAATAACAAATCTGTAAGGAGTTTAATGCCCTATGAAGCAATGAAAAAGCCAAGTACAACATTGTCATTAGTTCATTATATTGTGTCCTTTGTATGCTATTAATCCAATGATAATTAATTTTCCAGGAAAGCCACTTTAGTACTGTTACCAGGTGATGTCTATATTAGTTGTTACATTGTAGTTTTGGTACATAATTAAAAATCATTTTTCTTGAAACCAGTTTTACTGGAGCAATGGTAAAATACAGTTTAATTACTTTCTAATGATTATAAAATACTTAATCTTCAGTTAATCATTGAGTACAATGCAAACATCAAGTCCCGCTGGAGAAGGATTTTCAGTCTGAACTGCGGGCAAGAACAGAAGGATGGTAGTATGTGAATTGTTATTATTGGCGTGCTGATGTGAGAGTATGTCAATATGTAGCTGCCATTTTGCTCCTAATGGAAGCCAGTTTGGAAATAAAAAAAATTCCTTGCCTGTGAGTGGAGTAACGGAACAAGGGAGCTTGTTAATGTAATTTTAAAGATTAATTATGAAAAGCCAACTGGAAAAGTACTGGAGAAACAGAAATCTTTTATGCAGGGACAACAACGAAGGCAAATGGGATGCCGACCTTAATAGCAAAAGCATTTCAGTGTAAGAGCCAATTTTTAATGATATAGGGTGTTGGTGAGACTACATCTGGAGTACTAGCCACAGTTCTTAACTAGGGACCAAAGGAAGGATATATTTGCCTTAAAAGCAGTGCAGCACAATTGATTTCTGGGATGAGTGAGTTGTCCTATGAAGAATAACTGTAATCAACCTAGAAGGATCCATGGTGAACTGATTGAAACATCCAAGATGTTGAGAGGCTACTTACCCTGGCTGAACAGGCTAGGAATAGGGACCACTGTCTCAAGATAAAAGTTCAACCCTAAGTACAAAGTTGCTGAGAAATCTTTTCACTCAAGGCATTCAATAATCTTTGGAATTGTCTACTCCAAAGGTCTGTAGATATTAATGAGATGTTATGTATATTCAAGGTTGAGACTAAATGGTTTACTCAATGAGCCAAATGGCCTAGTTCTTCTCCGACATCATATGATTTTACTGATTGACTTTTGAACACTAATAGAATCAAGCAATTATGATCACTAGGCTGGGAAATGCAATGGTCATGGGCTTATTGAATCGTAGACCAGTCCTGGCCTGGTACAGTTCTGAGTTCTTGTGTACTCACTATATTTTTATTTGTTCATCAGATTTGGGCAATACCGATTGGGCCAGCATTTATTACTCATTCTTAATCGCCCTGGGAAGGTGATGGTGAGCTGTCTTCTTGAACTACTGCAGTCTTTAATATGTATGGATATTTAATGTGCTATTTTGGAAAAGGGTTCCAGGACAGTAAAGGAATGCTGATATAGTTCCAAATCAGGATGGTGTGTTGCGTGGAGGGAACTTGGAGGTGATTGTCTTCCCTTATATTTGCTTTGTCCTTCTAATTGCTTGAGCCTGCAGGTTTGAAAATTGCTGTCCGAGGATCGTCAATGTGTTACTGCAATGCCTCTTGTAAAACGTACACACTGCCTTCACTCTGCATTGGTGGTAGAATGAATTTATGTTGAATGTCTGAGGATGTGGTACCAATCAAGTCAGCTGTTCTGTCCTGTGAATGTTGTTGAAACTGCACTTGCCAACTTTTATCGGTGTGCCATCAAGAGCATTCTGTCTGGATGTATCACTGCCTGGTGTGGCAACTGTACCATTCAAGATTGGAGATGGTTACAGAGAGTGGTGAACTCAGCCTCGGCAATCACAAGGGCCAACTTCCCAACTATAGAATCCATCTACCAGGCCCACTGTCATGGAAAGGCCACCATCTTCTCAAAGATCCATCCCACCCTGCAATGTTTTTCTCCAACCTCTCCCACCGGGGAGAAGGTACATGCACCAGCCAGTTTTGAAACAGTTTCTACCCTACTTGAATACTGAATGGACTCTCAAACTCTTAAATTTCACCTGTACCTGTGTTTTTGTTTTTGCAGCTGTTTACCTATTATTTACTTAACTATGCTACTTAACTTTCACTGTGCCTCAGTACATGTGACAATAAATTCAATTCAATTATCCAGGCAAATGGAGAGTATTGCGTTATAGTCCTGATCTGTAAATAATGGACAGAATTGGGGAGTCAGGAGGTAAGTAATTATCCACATAATTCCATCTCTGAAATGATTTTGCCATAATAGTATTTGTACGACCATTCTAGGTTAGTTTCTAATTAATAGTAACAGTGAGGGATTCAGCAATGTTAGTGTCATTGAATGTGAAGGGGGGAAAGGTGGCTGGATATCCATGTTGATGATGGTCATTGTCTGGTACTTGTGAGTTACTTTAACTTGTCAGTTGAAGCCTGAAAGTTATCCATGTCTGGCTGAGTGAATACAGACTGATTCTGTCCTCTGGCTACAAGAGTGTCAATGGATTGGCGAACAGCCAATGTGGGTACAATATTCAAGAAGGGTGGTCGGGGAAACCAAGAATCTACAGGCTAGTGAGTCTAACATCTGTGGTAAGGGAACTACTTCTGAAAAACCTTTGAGGAACTGTATTAATCTGCACTTGGAGAGGCAAGGATTAATCAAGTATAGCATTGCTTTGTAAAGGGGACATTATGTCCAACAAATTTGATTGAATTTTTTGAGGTGGTGACTAAGTATGTCGGAGAGGGCAATGCAGTTGATATTGATTTCAAAGACTTCTGTAAGGCTTTTGACAAGATCTCACATGGCAGACTGGTTAGAAGTTAAAAGCCCATGAGATCCAAGGCAATTTCGCAAATTGGATTCAAGTCTGGATTCTTGGCTAGAATCAGAGGGTAAGATCTAAGATTGTTTTAGTGACTGGAAGCCTGGATCCAATGGTTTACAACAGTTTGGGTGCTGGTTTCCTGGATGTTTGTAACATATATTATGATCTAGACATGAATATTGGAGGTGTGATCAGGAAGTTCACAGAGGACATGAAAATTGATGGATTGTTAAATAGTGAGGAGAAAAGCCTTACACTACAGGATGATATAAAATTAGTTAGCCAGACGGCTGAATAGTGGTAAATGGAATTTAATACTGAAAACTATGAGGTGATGCATCTTGGGAGGACTGACAAAGGAAGAGCATAAATGTTGAATGGTAAGATCCTAGGAAATATGAAAGATCAGAGGGAACTTTCTGTGCTGACTCATAAATTATTAAAGAAAACAAGACAAGTAGATAAGGTGGTTAAGAAATCAAATGGAATATTTACCTTTATTAGTCAAGGCACTGAACATAAGAGAAAGGAGGTTATGACGGAGGTTTAAATCAAGTTAGTTAGGCCAGAGATGGAGTACTCTGTGCAGTTTTCATCACTGTACAATAGGAAGTCATAGAGTCAGAGAGTCATAGAGATATACAGCACGGAAACAGACCCTTCGGTCCAACCCGCCCATGCTGACCAGATATCTCAACCAAATCTTGTCCCACCTGCCAGCACCTGGCCCATATCCCTCTAAATGCTTCCTATTCATATACCCATCCAAATGCCTTTTAAATGTTGCAATTGTACTAGCCTCCACCACTTCCTCTGGCAGCTCATTCCATACATTTTCCACCCTCTGCATGAAAAGGTTGTCCCTTAGGTCTCTTTTATACCTTTCCCCTCTCACCCTAGATCTATGCTCTCTAGTTCTGGACTCCCCAACCCCAGGGGAATGACTTTGTCTATTTATCCTATCCATGCCCCTCATAATTTTGTAAGCCTCTATAAGGTCAGCCCTCAGCCTCCAGCGCTCCAGGGAAAACAGCACCAGCCTGTTCAGCCTCTCCCTATAGCTCAAGTCCTCCAATCCTGGCAACATCCTTGTAAATCTTTTCTGAACCCTTTCAAGTTTCACAACATCTTTCCGATAGGAAGGAGACCAGAATTGCATGCAATATTCCAACAGTGGCCTAACCAATGTCCTGTACAGCCGCAACATGACCCCCCGACTCCTGTGCTCAATACCCTGACCAATAAAGGAAAGCATACCAAACGCCTTCTTCGCTATCCTATCTACCTGTGACTCCACTTTCAAGGAACTATGAACCTACACTCCAAGGTTGCTTTGTTCAGCAACACTCCCTAGGACTTTACCATTAAGTGTATAAGTCCTGCTAGGATTTGTTTTCCCAAAATGCAGCACTTCGCATTTATGTGAATTAAACTATACTTGTCACTTCTCAGTCCACTGGCCCATCTGGTCAAGATCCTGTTGTAATCTGAGATAACCTTCTTCGCTGTCCACTACACCTCCAATTTTGGTGTCATCTGCAAACTTACTAACTATACCTCTTACGTTCACATCCAAATCATTTATATAAATGATGAAAAGTAGTGAACCCAGCACCAATCGTTGTGGCACTCCACTGGTCACAGGCTTCCAGTCTGAAAAATAACCCTCCACCACCACCCTCTGTCTTCTACCTTTGAGCAAGCTCTGTATCTAAATGGCTAGTTTTCCCTCTATTCCATGAGTATGCATTACTTAGATTGCAGAAGAGATTTGTCAGGATATTGCTTGGACTGGAACAGTTTAGTTATGAAGAGAGATTAGAGAGGCTCGAGTTGCTTTCCTTAGAGAAAACAAGGCTGAGGTGAGATCTGATTCAGATGCAGAAAGTTATGAGGATCCCAGGTTCCATTCCACCCTTAGGTGGCTTTCTGTGAGGAGTTTTCATGTTCATCCCTGTGTCTGCGTGAGTTTCAGCCAGGTGCTCCAGTTTCCTCCCACAGTCCAAAGAGGTGCAGGTTAGTTGGATTAGAGTCAAGAATGTGGTGCTGGAAAAGCACAGCAGGTCAGGCAGCATCGGAGGAGCAGGAGAATCGATGTTTCAGGCACAAGCCCTGATTCCTGCCCCTCAGATGCTACCTGACCTGCACCACACACTCGACTCTGATCTCCAGCATCTGCAGTCCTCACTTTCTACTAGGATAGTTGGATTAGCCATAGTGTCCAGGAATGTGTAGGTTAGATGCATTAGCCATGGGAAATGTAGGGTTACAGGGAAAGGATGTCCTTCAGGGGATCGATGTGGACTTGTTGGGCCCGAATGACCTGTTTCCACACTGTAGGGATTCCATGGGATTCTTTAAACAGGGCAGTACGGAAGAATTGTTTTTTCCCTTGGGGGCTGTCAATAACAAGGGACACAGTTTTAAGGTAAGGAGTATGACGTTTAGAGGGAATGGGAAGAAAATAAGATTCACTCAGAATGTTATGATTATCTGGAATTTATTGACTGAAAGAGTGGTAAAGGCAGAAACCCTCAAGACATTTAAGAAGTTTCTTAAAGCATGTAGGATTCTTAAGGGGCTCAGAGTAACTTCTGAGAGGATGTTTCCAATCATGGGAAAGTCTAGGATCAGACAGCACAGTCTCAGAATAAAAGGAAGCCAATGTAAGATTGAAATGAGGGGGAGTTTCTTTTTGGAAAGTGTTGTGATTCTTTGAAATTGCTTGTCACAGAGAACTGTGGAGGCAGAACCTTTGGAAAATCAAGGGTTACGAAGAAAGGGCAGGAAAGTGGATGCACAGAATGTTGGATCAGCCATGATCCGAATGAATGGGGAAACATGATTGAGGGACAGAACCACCTACTTCTGTTCATATTTCGTATGACCTTATGGTCTCAAATGAACACTTAAAATGTCATAGCACACAACGCAATGGGCTAAGTGCTCGAAAATGAGATCAGAATAGCTGGATGCTTGATACCCAACATAGACAAAAGGGCTGAAGGGCCTCTTTCCATGCTGCAAAAACTCTATGACTTTATGTTTCAGCATATTGAATGATCCTCAATATTATGCAAACATTACAAACAACCTTTGGACTTGTGATGGAGAGATGGTCATTGATTGAATGGTGGAATAGGCTCACAAGGTAATATGGCCTACTTGCTGCACCTATTTTTGTTACATTCTGAATAGAATATTTTATATTTTGTGGCATTTCTTTACTCTATATTAATTAAATCAGCAAAATACAACTTTTGCTGGTCAGATACCTCCAAGGGATCCTTTTTATGATAGGAGAGTAAGGCCATATTGTTTTCATCATTTACTTGACTGTCAGGTGATTACTTTAGACTTCACTTTTATTGCCTTTCATTAAAATGTCTGATCTGAAAATAAATGTATTCTTTGCTTTTCAAACATTTTGTACCTCAATGCAATTTGTCAATGTCTAGTTCAGTGTTTTTCCTTCCATATTTCTCGAGCAGTTTTATATCTAGAACATAATGGATAGCCGATAGGCTGATGCATTCAGAAACTAACTTGTAGAAAATTGCTGCTGCCTCGCTTTTCATGGGTTCAGGAACCTTTATTTTAGAAAATACCTTTTTGCAGTAATCCATAGTTTGCAACTTTGGGATTGAGGGAGAGATTTTTAAAAACATTGTTTGTGAAAATAATGTAATTTGATTTGCATCATAATGCATTAACCACTGTTGCATTTTTTCCCACGGAAGAACAAAATTGCAATGTTTACTCTTCATCCTCCACAGAACTTGAGTTGTATTTTTACTTCCCACTAGTTTTCACTAATGTATTACTTTCATTCACTGAGCTGCCCATTTGCTTGAAAATGTAGTGGTAATAATTCAAAGTGGGCAGCATCTCTAAATGGACAGTATTATATCATTCTTTTGTGAAATACCTCAAACAATAGTCAAATTTGTTGAGACAAATGAACTGAAGTTCAAGCAAACTGTGTAAAACTGCGTGTCCTTCGACTTGGGGACCAAATCTACTCAGGATTCTCAATCTACTGATTTTTAGGCATACCGAATGCAATATTCCACAGCAGGGAGCTGACTGCCTCCTATCATTCTGCTGCCTGAAACTATCAATACAATTGTAGGCTTAAATCACTGAGGATGATAAGAGTTATAAAACTGGTTCAACATGTTGCATAAATATCATGACAGAAAAAGTCATTTGTAGTCTTTGACAGATTACAAAGATGCCTATCGGTGCTCATGCCAGGTTTCTCTTTATGTGGTGTAATGGATCCAAGTTTAAATAGAAGTCCAAAGCAAATTGTGGTTACTCACCCACTTTTGTAATCTGCCCCAAGTCTGCAATGGTGCTCACGAAAACGACATATACAGTGGTGCAAGACATAAAGGGGCAGAAATTCACTTTGTATGGTGATTCAAATTGGGTGACATTGTATTAGCTTTCCATTATGTTCAGCTCTAAATTCTCAATTCCACTGCAGTTATTGGAATTAAATATTTGGTGTTGTGTAGAAAGGAGAGATTGATCTAAAAATCACTGTTTTGCATGATGCTCTAAGCAAATGTGAAGCTCAAGAAATCTGTGCTGCTCTGGAATATAGTAAATATCAAATAGCACTGAAAGTAGGAGCCACTTTTACACAGTTTTCAGCCTTCAGCCTGTTGCATGTGGTTCTAAATGGGTACATTATGGTGATGATAAACATAGACTGTTGATATTCAAATTCTATCATTTTAGTTTAATGCCTTTCATGGAATTTCTTTTTTAAAAAAGGACAAATTCTGACTTGTAGTGGTTGCTGTGATCATCTGACCAAGTTGAGGTTAGATTCAAGAAATACTCATTAAACAAGGATCAGTCTAAGCTGACATTGTCTTTGCTGTGAAAAGGCTTTGAATCACAGAGTGTATATCCTGGTTAATTCACGACTTTCTGGAAGTTACATTTTGAAGTGAAAGATTGTGGTGTATTCAGCTTGGAAAAGCAATGCACATAGTTAGGATTAAACAAATGAACATTTTCCCAAGTAGCTTCTGAGCAGCAGGGCAGAGACAAGGAAAAATTGATTTGTAAGCAAGGACTCAGAGTCTCTCTGCCTCCCTTAATAAGCTCAAAAGTCAGTGCTCAGTCAAAACACACATTGGAACAACAGCTGTCCACTGAGAACTCGAGTTCTGAAAACTTTGGTGTCAGTGAAGAAGCAAAACAGAGCATCACTTGGGACTCAGGTCATTCTCACAACTCAAGGACTTGAAGAACTTTCAACTACAACTGCTTTTACCTTTCTGCCTGTACGAGGCACCCCTTTCTTTTAAGCTTATGACCCATGTTTGTGTGCAGGTTTAATATCTGCTTTTATAATTTCCTTTACTGTAGCAGGTAATAAAATTTCTTTTCATTCAAGGAAACCTTGGAATTGGCTCCTTCATTTTAGCTCACCAACTAAATTTTAATTCAAGTGTGATAGCTGCATGCTTTAAATAAAAGGCATAGCTGTCCAAGGAGGAGTACAAAGAACCACTCAGTATTCCTCACCCAATCATAAGTCAGAAGGGGTTAGTTAAGTGTATTTTTATCATGTCATGGGAGAAAGTACATGGAACTTTTAAGAGACAGACTGAAACCTTATATGCTCTGAACAGTCTTTGTAGCAGTGAAGATCACGTTTTTGTCAAGTGAAAATAGTTGCTCTAATATTCCATATCCAACCACATCAGTAAACCTAGTGGCAGGGCAAATAACACTTGAAAAGTGACAAATAAAACAAGAAAGCAAATAAATTATAAGCCAACATCGGCCCAATGAGCTTGCTCCACCATTCAATAAGATCACAACTAATCTGATTTTTAAGCAGTGACCCCTAGTTCTAGATTCTCCCACAAAAGGAAACATCCTATCAGAATGGCAGTATGTCCCATCAAGATCTCCTTTGTTTCAATCTAATTGCCTTTTCTTCTTCATTAACCTGTTTTTTTTTAATCAACCAGTTCAGAGATGTAATTCTTGGAGCAGGTGGGACATAAACCTAGTGGCAGGGCAAATAACACTGGAAAAGTGACAAATAAAACAAGAAAGCAAATAAATTATAAGCCAACATCAGCCCAATGAACTTGCTCCACCATTCAATGAGATCCAGGGATCTTATTGGTCCAGGGATACAGATGCAAACACCCACAAATGGAGGTGCATCATGACATTATTTAAACAGACCACACTATGGCATCCAGGAACTACGAGTGGTAGAAGAAAAGTACTTATACAGTGTATTGAAGAACAATGGGTACCCGATAAATACAGTCCACCGATTCTTAAACAATAAATCCAAACAAGTAGACACAGTATGCCCAGAAAACTTAGCCACACTACTATACATCAAAGATATCTCAGAGATGACTACCAGACTACTCTGACCCCCTGGCATCATGGTAGCCTACAAACCTATCAATGCACTGAAATAGCTACTGATGAACCTAAAAACCCTGTACCAACAACCAGCAAAACAAATGTCATTTACAAAATACCCTGCAAGGACTCTAATAAACACTACACCAGACAGACAGACAGACATCTAGCCACCAGTATACACAAACACTAACTAGCCACCAAAAGACATGACCCACTATCACTAATATCCTTTCATACAGATGAAGGAGGACACCACTTTGACTGGGACAACACATCCATCCTGGTACAGGCTAAACAGAGACACGCACAAGAATTCCTCGAGTCCTGGCATTCAAATCAGAACTCCGTCAATAAGCTCGTCGATTTCGACCCCACTTACCAACCTCTGAGAAAAAGAATGGAAATGATATCACCAACCTTAACAGACCAAGACACATAAATGGAAAGCGGGACAGAACACCAGCATTTCAATGGAGACTCACTGATGATGTTACCTAGCATGGTGATCAAATGTCTGAGAACAAACCTTCAAGCTCAGTGAGCAAACTTACAACATAAATTGCTTCTAATGTGTCTTCCTGTCTTGCTACTTTATATTAAATTTCAATCGTCTCTTTTGTGATATAAAGTTTGTGATGAATTTTTACATATCTTAATGTAATTTTAGAGTTTGGTTTTGGTATTGACGACAGTTTATTGTTTAACTTGTAGGTATTTCCAGAGGTGTAATGATTTCTTTTTAAAAAGTGAGTGAGGATAATTAAGCTTTTTTTACATTGGGAGAGTTTTTAAGAGTGGACAAAGTAAACAATTGTGTATTATGCTTTCAGTTTAGAAGCTCAAAGATTTACTTTTTCATCTTTTTATTTGGGAAGCATCCATTGCTTGATAAAAGATTTTGTTTTGCATGTTGGCAGTTTTGCGAAAGCTGTACAAAAGATATGTTCTTGATGAAACAAAATGAATGCAGATGGTATGGAACTGTTTAAAAGAAGTTTAATCAGTGTAAGCAGTTTTGTTTCAAAATTCAGGCCAGAAGTGTTTGGGTACCACCCTGAAGGAGTTATTTGAAGATGAGAAAGTATGAGCTCAGTTGTGTGAAGCCTCCAGGAAGAGCCTATAGGATTCTTATGTTGGGAAATTGAAGCCACAGTTAAATTACATCTTATAGATTTGAAATTCTCTCTGATGTGAGTAAATGAATGCTTTTGAAATAAGTTACATAAAACATAGAACATAGAACAGTACTGCACAGTACAGGCTCTTTGACCCTTGATGTTGTGCCGACCTTTTATGCTGCTCTAAGATCAAAGTAACCGACATACCTTACATTTTACTACCATCCATGAGCCTATCATGTAAATGCCCCTAATGTGTCTGACTGTACCACCACTTTTGGCAGTGCATTCTATGCATCCACCACTCTCTGTGTAAAGAACCTACCTTTGACATCTTCTCTAAACATTATTCCAAACACCTTAAAATTATGCCTCCCCACAATAGCCACTTCCACCCTGGGGAAAAGTCTTAGGCTATCCAATTTATCTATGCCTCCGATCACCTTGTACACCTCTATCAAGTCACCTCTCATCCTTCTTAGCTCTCTCAACCCTTCTTCATAAGACATGCCTTCAAGTGTAGGCAGCATCCTGGTAAATCTCCTCTGCACCCTCTCTGAAGCTTCCACATCATTCCAAAAATGAGGCAACCAGAACTGAACACAATATTCCAAGCATGGTCTAACCAGGTTTCTATATAACTATAGCATAACCTCATGGCTCTTAAACTCAATTCCCCTGCTAATAAAAGCCAACATGCCATATGCCTTCTTAACAACTCTATCAACTTGGGTAGCAACTTTGAGGGATTTATGAATGCGCACCCCAAGATCCCTCTGTACCTCCACACCGCCAAGAATCCTGCTTTAACCCTATAATCTGCATTCATATACAACCTTCCAAAATGAATCACATACCATGTGTTTCTAAATATGTAAATTGGTTTATTCTATTTTATCATTTCTTTTGCGTAATAAATTTCTGTTTTATTCATAAACTGAATCTGCAGCACTCCACGTTTATGCTTGTGAAAATGAAAAATGGTATGATTTATTAAGCTAAACTTCATACTGAGCTGTGATTTGTCCAGTGATATCATCAGTTGGGTTCATAACATATTTTTGTTGATTTTTGGTCAATATGCCAGTTGGCTGCTTTGTCCTAGATAGTATTGAGTTTGAGTGTTATTGGATTTGCATCTGTGCAGGCAAGTAGATAGGGTTCCATTACACTGCTGACTTCAACCATGCAGACGGTGATCAAGTCTTAGGGATGTAGGAGACAAATTGCTCACGACAGAATTCAGAACATTTTACTTACTTTTGCAACCACAGAATGTGTGCACTAGTTCATTTAAGGTTCTACTCCATAGTGACCCTCAAGATATTGATAATTAGCAATGAACCTCAGAATTTATGATATATAACACTGGTGTTTGAAATTATTATAATACACATTTTGATGCACACAATGATTGGTCAGAAGGACAGTCATGAGACTCTCCTTGGGTCATGGAGACTTTTGCAAACCCAATGCTTAGATATCAGCTGCAATGTATAAAACATCCGTAAAAAGTCAAATACACCTTTTGGAATAAAACAACAAACCCTACAAAACTTTTCCCTAGGCCAGAATTTTAGATGGTCTTGTGGAGCATCGATTGTGTCCCTCCTCTGATCCAATTTGGAGAAAGTGAGGACTGTAAATGCTAGAGATCAGAGTTGAAAAGTGTGGCACTAGGAAAGCACAGTCGGTCAGGCAGCATCTGAGGAGCAGGAGAATCAACATTTCAGGCATATGCCTTCATCAGGAATGTGAGGGGGGTGGGGAAGGGAATGGAGAGATAAATAGGAAGAGGCTGGGGGAAGGTGGCGAGAAACAAGATAGATACAAGAAGGGAGTGATGGTGATAAGTCAGAGGGGAGGGTGGAGTGGATAGGTGGGAAGGAAGATGGACAGGTAGGACCGAGTTGGAGGGTTGGATCTGGGATGGCATGGTGGGAGGGGAAATGAGGAAACTGATGAAATTGACTTTGATGCTGTGTGGTTGGAGGGTCCCAAGGTGGACAATGAAACATTTTTCCTCTAGGCATCGGGTGGGTTGGACTTGGTGGTGAAGGAGGCCCAGGGCTTGCATGTCCTTAGCAGAGTGGGAGGGGGAAGGGAAGCTGGAGTGGTTGGCCACAGGGCAATGGGGTTGTTTGGTATGTGTGTCCCAGAGATTTTCCCTGAAACGTCCTGAAACGTAGAGGATACCACACTAAGAACAAAAGACATAATTCCTCCACCTCTGCCATATCTGCTCCCAGGAGAAGCAATTCCACTGCAAGACATCACAGATGGCCCCCTACTTCAGTAACCACAATGTCCCCTCCCACATGATCAACAATGCACTCCAGAGCATCTCCTCCACATCCTGCACCTCCACCCTTGAACCCCACCCATCCAACCACAACGATGATAGAAACCCCTGGTCTTCACTTTCCACCCCACGGATACAGCGCATTATCCTCTGCCATTTCTGCCACCTACAATCTGACCCCACCACCAGAGATATATTTCCCTCTCCACCCTATCAGCATTCCACGGAGACCATCCCCACCAATCCACCCTCCACTCCCAGCACCTTCCCTCGCCACCTCACCTGCACCTACACCTCCTTCCTCACCTCCGCCCAAGATCCCAAAGGATCCTTCTACATTCAGCAGAGATTTTCCTGCACATACAAACACCTCATCTATTGTGTCTGTTGCTCTCGATACTGTCTCCTCTACACTGGGGACACAGGACACCAACTCATGGAACATTTTAGGGAACATCTGTGGAACTCACACACAAAACAACTGCACCGCACTGTGGCCAAACATTTCAACTCCTCCTCCCAATCTGCCAAGGACAAACCAGTCCTGGATAAACTCTACCACCAAATCCAAGCCACCTGATGACTGGAGGAAGAATGCCCCATCTTCTGCCTTGGGACCCTGTAACTACACAGCATCAACATTGACTTCACCAGTTTCCTCATTTCCCCTCCCCCCCACCTCATCTCAGATCCAATCCTCCAATTCAGCACCGTCCTCTTGATCTGTCATACCTGTTTATCCTCCTTCTCACTTATCCACTCCACCTTCCCCTCCAGCCTCTCATCATCATCCCCTACCTGTATCTACCTATCGCCTTCTCAGCTCCCTTTACTCCAGCCTCACCCCCACATCATACTTATCTTCAGCCCCCCTACCCCCCACCTTCCTGATGAAGGGCTTATGCCTGAAACATTGATTCTCCTTGCTCCTTGGATGCTGCCTGACCTGCGCCACACTTTTCAACTCTGACCCAACTTTCCTAGCTTGCCTACTCTTGTTTTAATAGTAAGTGTGTTTATGGGCCATCTGACAGAGAGACAAATCCCCTGCATCTTTCTACTGGACTGCATAATTTCATACTGACCAATGCCCACAAACAAGAGAAGAAATATGAGTGCACTCTATAAACGTGAGACTGACTGATGCTAAACAAAGAGATTTGGAGTGCAGATCATAGTTCCTTGAAAGTGGAGTTGTAGGTCAACAGGATAGTGAAGAAGGTGTTTGGTAAGCTTGCCTTTATTGGTTATTACATTGAGGAAAGGAGTTGGGAGATCATGTTGCAGCTGTACAGGACATTAGTCAGGCCACTTTTGGAAAACTGCATACAATTCTGGTCTCCTTCTATAGGAAGGATGATGTGAGTTCAGAAAGGTTTATAAGGCATTTGCCAGGGTAGAAGCATTTCTGCTTTTGGGAGAGGCTGAATGTATGGGACTACTTTCCCTGGAGCATTAGGGGCTGAGGGGTGACTTATAAAGATTTATAAAATCTTGAAGTTCATGGATAGGGTGAATAGCCAAGATCTTCACCCCAGGGTGGGGAAGTCCAAAACTAGAGTGCATAGTTTTAAGGTGAGGGGGAACAATTTAAAAGGGACCTAAGGGGCAATCTTTTCATGCTAAGGGTGGTGCATGGATGGAATGAGCTGCCAGAGGAAGTGGTGAAGGCTGATACAATTACAGCATTTAAAAGGTATCTGGATGTGTGTATGAATAGGAAGAGTTCAGAAGGATATGGGCCAACTGCAGGCAATTGGGACAAGATTAATTTTAGGATATCTGGTCAGCATGGATGAGTTGGACTGAAGGGTCTGGTTCCTTGCCGCACAGATGTATGACTCTATGACTTTATGTTGTCCATGAGAGTTCTTCAATCAGCACTACTTATTTTCAAACACATGGCACCTGCATCATTGGCTGGGACAATATTTGTTGAACTGATCAATTTTTACGATGCATTTCTATTGCACTCATTTCATACAGAAAATGTTCTAGAGTTGGCTGATGGCACAGGCACTGATGGTGCAGTGAAAGATGTAATACGCTAAATGATATTGTGATGATTATGTTATGTGCAGATACCTTTCGATAAGAGATTTGCATTTAGGATGACCATCCTATGAATTGTGTTTCATTGCTTCTTGTCATGCTTTGAATGCTGGCTGCCTCAAATTTGAAGTTGTCAAAGAATAGTCTTATGGATTCTTCTTGGATACTGAAGCTTTAAATTATTCTCTTCCTCAACCTGTTCCACACAGCAAGCATGAGATGAGTGAATTTTCTTCATTCAAAATGCAATCGCTGTTGAATAATTCATTCTCACAGGTCAGTGATGATGAAGTTTTTCTTTATTTTGGGGAAGGAATAAAGTCATTAAATTCTGGTTGCCCACTTTTTCTGACTTCTCGTGATTCTTCTTTTAAGTGACAGGGACTTGCATCCAATTTGTTAGTCTCTGAACCCAATAGAAATCTCTTGTCATTGCTTCTCACAACTGTCTTCCACAACAACTGTCTTTTTCCAACTCATTGCTGCTGTCCAGGGCCAAGATCCTTTGCCTTTGACCATTCTCAATGCTCCATTTTGTCATTTTGCAATATTGCTCCCGAAAGCCCAGCTCTTTCAAATAATCTCCTGTTACATCATTTCCAAGCACCATGCTCTAATAGGAAGACCACCCTGACAAAACATCCACAGCTGTGCATCTGAAGCAAATCAACAGTTGGTTATAAGCTACATAAACCTAAAGGCCCAAATTTTAAGTAGTCAATTCTGGGAAAGCCATTTAAAAATGGGAGACAGAACCAATTGCAGAATTCCTTGTCTCAATTTTTAGTGTCTGCAATTTTCATCAGCCAGGATAAGGAAATAGGTAGTGAACCTATGCTTTGCACCCCCGGCCTGGTTGCCTCTGTTGTTGTGGAGGCATCTCCTGGCTCCTAATAATTTTCCTAACACCATGCTTCTATTGCATGATGGCTGGTCAAGGTCCAGCCGAGAAGAAATGAATCATAGATGTGATTCCAAAACATCTTATTCATATTGCTTCCAACTCACTTCAACTCATGTTCCCCTACCGTAGGATACATTTTCTCAAGGCAAATCCAGTGATTTGGAAATTACCTGCCTTGGTGGTTAAAATCCAACTGTTCTTCCCTTCTCATTAAGATGTCAGCATTAAAATAGCTGATAAAGTCAAACCATATAAAGCATTTAAATAACTCATAGGCAACTTCAAGGTAATTGCTACACACGTGGAAATTGTGCATCTTTTAAACACATACTGTAACTCCATCCTTATTTGTCCTTCACCCCTCACCCTCTTTGTACATGAAGATCTCTTTTCAGGACTTTCATATCCATAAGGCCTTACCTGTCCAGTGTCCAGTGTCCCATTGTTCACTTATCTTATCAAATACTCTCCCACTAATGAGATGGCTAATGATCCCAGCCCAATGCTGTAATATCCCATGTGGTGCACTGCCCAATACATCACCCACCTCTCTAACCACTCCCACACTCTGATCCAACTGTACTGCAATTAAAGTCACAACTGCTTCAAACTTCTACTTAGCCTTTTACTTTTATGTAGACTGTATCATTACAAATTTAATTCACTTCAGCAACTCACTAAATCTCCTTTGATAGCACTTCTCAAACCTCGACCATGATTGACAAAGTTGGCAGACGAGTGGGAAGACCAGTGGGAAGATGAGTGGCAGAAGAGTGGGAAGACCACAACCTGCAAGGTCCCCTCTAAGATACACCTGAAGTGTCACCAAGTTAAAAACTTGGAACTCCTTCTTGATGGCATTGTGAATACATCTACACTCGACAGACTGCTGCAGTTCAAGATGGTGGATTACTAGGACAATTAAGAGGGCAAGTTGAAATCAGTAATAATGTTGGTCTTGCCAATGATGGCCACATCACAAGAATTAAAAGAATAAAATTCTCTGGATTGCTGACTTTTTAGAAACACAAAATTAATACATATATTTATTTAATAAGTAAATATATATGAATAATCAATGTCACTGGCCAACAATTTTCATGAGAATATCAATAATAAAGTTTGGATGCATGATTACCTCGTGCTAACATTCATAAAATGCTTTGCAATATGATACAATGTTCATTATTCAAGTGGCATAAGTTAGTGTAGTCTCTGAATGGGAAGCATCATCTGAGAGATCCACTGATGCAGATTAAATTGTACATTATTATTTTTTATTTCACGGTAAAAAATAAATTACCTTCCTAATTATTGCAATATTTCAGGAACACCTTTGGTTAAATCCTGAATTAAGGCTATGAATAAACTGTTAAGAGATATTGAAGCCATCAGCCAAGTAGCAATATTCCAATTCCTTCTAATTAGTTTGAATTAATACTTTGATTGCACTGTAAAAGAAGACTACCATTGGCTTTTCTTTGCTTTTTGCAGCTGCAAGTCTGTTGGATAAAATATGGCCAATTCTAAGGATGCTAAGCTTGAACTATCAACCACTTTCTGAGTCTCTCCACTGATAAATAGCCAGCTGAAGAGATATTACTTTTCACAGCACCTGTCATGGCTTCATTATATCCCAAAGCATTTTCCAGCTGATTAATGACTTCAGAAGTTCATAATGACTTCTTGTAATGCTTGAAACACAATGATCAATTTGTGCACAGTAGGTTCATTTTTTTTATTCACATGGGGGCATTGCTGACTGGCCAGCATTTATTGACCGTCCCGAGTTCCCCTTGAGAAGGTGGTGGTGAGCTGCCTTCTTGAAGCTCTGCAGTTCACATGCTGGAGGTTGACTCACAATGATCTTAGGGAGAGAATGTCAAGATTTTGACCCAGCAACAGTGAAGTAATGACAATATATTTCCAAGTCAGGATGATGAGTGGCTTGGCTGAAAACTTATTGATGGTGGTATTCCCATATATATGCTGCCTTTGTCCTTCTCAATGTAAGTGGTTGTGAGTTTGGAAGGTGCTCTCTAGGGAAGTCTTTCAGCACATCTTGTAAATAGTACACACTGCTGCTACTGAGAGTTGGTGGTGGAGGGAGCAGATGTTTATGAATGTATTGCCAATCAAGCGGGCTACTTTTTCCTGGATGATGTCAAACACCTTGAACGTTGTTAGAGTTGCTCCCATGCAGGCAAGTGTGGAGTATTTTATCATACCCTTGACTTGTATGTAGAGGAGGGGGACAGAATTTGGTGAGCTATTTGATACAGTATTATTAGCCTCTGACTTGCTCTTATAGTAACTGTGGTTAGTCTAGTTGAGATTTTGGTCAATGGTAACCCCAAGGATGTTGATAATGGGGGACTCTATAAAGCAATATCTGACTGTCAAGGGGCAATGATCAGAATGTCTCTTATTGGAAATGGGCATTACCTGGCATTTGTGCAGTGTGAATGTCACTTGCCATTTGTCAGCCCAAGACTGGCCCAAACTGGCCCGATCTTTTTGTATTTGAACATTGACTGCTGCAGTATCTGAGTCATTGTGGCTGATGCTGAACATTGTTCAATCATTGACGAACATCCTCACTTATGCCATTATGTTGGAGGAAGGTCATTGATGAAGCAACTGAAGATGGTTGAACCTAAGGCATTACCCTGAGGAATTCCTGCAGAAATGTCCTGGAGCAGAGAGGAATGACCTCCAACAACCACAATTATCTTCCTATGTGCCTGGTATGACTCCAACTAGGAGAACTTGCCCTGAAAACCATTGATTCAAGTTTTCCTGGGGAATTGACCTGGTAGCTAAGATTTCAGGCACCACTTGACGGAAGTAATCAAAGTCCAATAATTGCCTCACCAAATTAACAATAATGAATGGACAGGATACAACTTACGGGCAGGTGACAAAATTGCTGACTATGCTGTACTTGGCAGGTAGCAAAAAAATGCCAGAGCTAGCTTCCTCATCTTTCGTCCTCAGTTAAGACAGATGTCTGAACAAAACTGGCTAGCTTATCAAGAACCTGTGTAAATTATAGATGTTATACATGTTAAGGTCTCCTATACATTTTAACTTGACTGAGATTAGGGATGGGCCATTTAAATAGATCACCTGCTGATATTGGAGATGAGCGATTTCTCTAAGTCATCTCAGTGTCAATGGCTTGGTGAAATAAAAATAAAAGAGGGTTGGTAAAATCCAGACTTGGAAGTGGATTGGAAAGTGGGAGGCTGTATGGAATGATGGTACAAGGATGAAAAGAGGGAGCCCAATGCATTCTGACCAACTTGCGCTTTTATCATCTGCAGGAACCAGTGTAACTGCTGCTGACCAAAGGATCTAATGGAACCAATTATGTGGTCAATTCAAAATCACTTCCTGTCCTGCAAGCATTTTGTTAGCATTAGAAGAGGCTGTTGTGGCTTGTGGAACCAACATGTAAACTATTGTGCTCATCCAGTGGATTTGCAGTTGGGATCCCTTTAAGTAACACTTTAGTTCATAGAGGTCACCACAATGGCGATGAGAGTCCTGGGACCTGGTCCTATCATAATAAACAATAAAAGATAACCTGCAAGTATCCTCCTTTTCGTCTTTAGCTTCATGTCCTCAGTTGGCCATTAGTACCATCAGTAGCCTCTGAAATGGCCATTGTCAGGAAAATTCCAGTCATCCAAGTCCCTTGTTGCATGCCTGCTTAATATCTGGTCCCACTTTCAGTTGTGGTGGCAGACCAATCTGCCTTGTGGAGAAATTCTGACCTATTTCAACTCCTGACCACTGTGCAGCATTTATGAATATCAGACAGGGATGGTGTCAGGTTGATGAGTGTTAACCTCTGGATACCTTGACCACATAATAAAATGTGATCTCACATGAAAAAAGGAATCAGCAAAATCATATATGTGAGCAAAAATTAAACTGTAAACAAACATCAGGAGAACTGGAAAACAATGATAATTGGATTTGTGAAGATGATTGGTTGGACCTAATAAGATCAGAATTCACACAACATCATGTTATAGTTCAATAGGTTTATTTGAAATCACAAGCTTTTGCAGGATTGCTCCTTCGTCAGGTGGAGTGGTTGGGTCTAATGATATTTACTTCTCATTTGCAGATTACACATAGTTTTACATGATCACATAGAGTTCAGTTATTCTCTTGAAAACCCAACCAAAGATGAAATGTGATTCTGCTTTTCTTAACTAAATATTTTCATGGTTAGAAAATCATAAAGCATTTTCATATGTCAGCAACAAGAAGAATGTTAAAAAAGGCCTGATTGTATTCTAATATGGAGTTTAAACATTGGAATGACTTCCCTTTGACATTAACATCTCCAATGATATTCAAAGGCTCATAACTTTCTTTGTTCATTACTCTTCGGAATCACTGTTCACTTTTAATCTAGTGCTTTATTAGGTAGGTGTGTTAGAGTATGGCAATATGCAATCAACAGATCAGCCTTCTTCAGGAGACAGCACACGATACATCATTATAATGACTGGGTTTAACTAATTGCAATTGATTACAAAAAAAATAGTACTTGCCACATAAACTTTCAAATGCATATTATACCACACAGGCAAAATCAGAATGCAACATGCTGGAATAACAATGAAAAATATTGGCAATAGCAGACTGTGCAGGAACTAAGCATGTTCAAACAAATTCCCTTGAAATATTCATCCCACCTTGCTCTTTCCACAGATGTTCCCTGACCTGCTGACACTTACTAGGCTTGTGTTTTTTTTATTTTTGATTTCAACTGTCAATAGGATTCAGCTTTTTCCATCATACAGGAGTAGATTAGATGATCAGAATCATTGCTGTGGTCGGCTCAGCATTAGTAACAATTATGGACAACAATTTATATTTATTTAATACTCGTAACATAATTAAATGCCCCAAGGTGCTCAACAAGAGCGTTACAAAATAAATGCAATACTAAGTCTCATGAGATATTAATTCAAATGCCTAAAACCTGAGTGAAGATTTAAGGTTTAAAATGTACTAAAGGAGAAAAAATGATGTAGAATACTGGAAGGGTGTAGGGAGGATATTCTAGTTTATAATCCAGGTAATGGAGGAAATAGTGACTAAGAAGAGTGAGATTAAAATCAAAACTGCTCAGAAGTCTAAGTTAGTTAAGCACAGGTATTTTCCATGTGTTGTGGTGCAGTCTAAGATTAGAGAAGCAAGATGAGGCAGAACGTGGAAGAGATTTGTAAACAAGGATGAACATTTCATATTAAAGGTGTTGCTTGACTGAAAGCCAGTGCAAATCAATGACCACAGTGTGATAGGGAAAGCGATGCAATAATGAAATGGACAACCGAGATTTTAAGGGCCTTAGGTTAACAAAGGCAAAATGTGGGGATGAGATAGGGATGTGTTGAAATAGGCAAGTCTAAAGGTAATAAATATGAATAAAGGATTCAGCAGCTGACAAATTAAATCAAGGGAAATTGGTTGATGTTAGGGAAATGCTTTAGTACTGCACAAATATGATTCAGATATGACATCAAGGTTGCAACCAATCTAGCTGCATTGCAGATTGCAACAATTTGCTGCTATAAAGCATTGTTAGGTAGAAAAACATCCCAATGCACTTCAAGAAGCATTGACAAGCATGGTTTGACTGCAGAAGGAAATATTAGGACCACTGTCCAAAAGTTTGATCTTAAGAAGTATTTTAAAGGAGCAGATTTGGAAATAGATATATATATATAGAGAGAGAGAGAGAGAGAGAGAAGAGCAGACATTTTTGAAATGAATTTAAGAGCTTGTGAATAAGGCAACTGATGACATGCTCATGGAGAAGGTGAGATGTACTGGTGTGCCCAGCTCTCAGAGGTTATACATTTGGAGTGACTGCAGAACTGGAGATAAATGACTTTCTTACAGAGAGACAAATTTTAGAATTAATTTGTTGCTAGAATGTGAACGATTGTTTGTCAATGAGTACAGGAGTTTGGATGATTGAAAGTGGGCAAGAGAACTAAGACTTTTCTGAAATTAAGGAAGGAAGGAAAATGAGAAGGTGGGCAAGAGGGCCCTGAAACAATTAAGTATTAAAGTGATAAAGGCATGGGAGAAGACTTTGGCAGAATTTCCAGCCCAGTTTTTGTGATGGAGAGAAAATGTGGGGTAAAAGTTGATCTCCGGGTCAAACAAGATACTATGGTTGAGATCTATCTGGCACAGTGCTGAACCCTGGTCAAGGAAAGGGAGGAGTTTGTGACTAAAACATTTGCTTGTGTATTATGGTGTTTCACACATATTACCCATATCAACAGAATGTTTTTCTGGTCAAGGAAGTAGGATGTGTGGGAATATATGTTGTTCAGGGGAGATGTGGGAAGAAAATAAGGAGCTGGGGAGAGAGAAGAGAAGCATAAAGTGGATGGAAAGTGGAAGACATAAAGATAGAAAGAGGAACTGGAAATGAGTGGTGTGATCATGGGATGGTATTGCATATGGTGGGAATGGATAGGGAATCAGGGAAGTTGGGGTGAAGGGTATAAAGATGCAAAAGGAACAAATGGGAATGGAAATATACTGAAGGAGAGAAAACTAGGGAAATAAGGGTATGGACAGCAAGGTGCTAGAAAATCTTATTTTCGGGGGGGGGGTCGTGGATTGTAGTGGGAAAATCAGTAGGAGGTGGAAAATGACTTACTGAGCCAGGAGATTTGCTGCACTGTTTTCTGGCTAGGTTCTACATCGAATGGGAGAACAGGCTATTGCAAAGGGAACAAAAAAGGGATCATAAGTTGATTTGTTTTGGACAGAGTTTGTTGGAGGTGAAGGAGAGGATGAAGAGCCAAGGGGCAAGGAAGGTGATGTTCTTCAGTGAATTCATCCCTGCCTTGAAAATCTTTGTGTGATTGAAGAGAGGGGCAGTATAGAAACTGTGGAGTGTGTTGTGTGCCAATCGCTGCATTATTCAGCTGACTAGGGAGTAAAATTGCCAAATAATTTGTTTGCTGGGTTTATGGGGGATCTTGGCCTAATGCTTGGTCAGCTTAAAGTGAATACAATTTTGGGATGTTCATTTGCACAACTTACATGACCTTCAGGCTGCAGTGACTTTTCACTTTATTCTATTCAAAAATTATATTAATCACCAGTGAGATTTCTTAGATTTGCTGTTGATTTTACAGGAAAAGTGTTTTTCAGTCTTTGATTATTTTGAGATGTTGCTCAGATGTGTACATCATCTTTGTCGACAAAAGGTTCACTTTTTTTCATAAGTTTGATTTGTAAGTTGTTTGATTTTGCCATATCATAGGAAATAGTTCTGCATCTTGGTTTTCTTTAGAAGGCATGAATATGAAATTCAAACAAAGAATTAAATTTGAACAATTTATGCTTCCATTAATGCCCAAATATCTGTTTGGTTTGAGTGAAAGTATCGGATGTTACTAATTCACTGTATGGACTGTCTTATGGCATTAGGTAGAACCACGCTGCTTTTGATGGGTTATATAATAGTAAATTTCAAGCATTATCTTCTGCTGCAATACCATTGGGACTACTCCATTTTTAATATATAATGGATGTTGGAGTTCTCTTATTTTTCCTGCTGATCAATACCACAACTGATGCGTTTATCCTTTGCTATAAACAATGTAACACTACTGATGATAATTTCTCTGCTTAATTTCAAATAGAAGACTATCATCACTGCCTTATTTCACAATTTTTTTCTGTAACATGTCCAACATCTTAAAGGTTACTGAACTCACTGAGATTTATGATTGAAGCAGTGTTGTGCTTGAATTACAACCAACCTCGTAAATTGCTAGCTGCTTGAGTAAAGTGAAGTATGTACTGCAGACCTTCAGCTGATGTGTTTGATAAGCACTTTTTCACCTTTGTCTCTTAAACAATTTATCACCTAAACCTTTCTGACTTTACAGAATTCAATCGTGAGCTTCACGTACTTGCATTGAAAGGAAATTATTGCATTTTAATTTCTTTATGAAGCAATTAATGAAATTTTTTTTTGAAAGAAAGGTTTATATTTACATAGCATCTTTCATGACTTTAGACCATCCCAAAGTGGGTACAGATCATGAAGTACTTTGGAAGTGTCGTCATTTATTTAGTGTAGAGAATACAACTGTCAAATTATCTGCATCTTATTCAAGAAAAGTATGATGAAACTAATGAGCAGATCATTTATTCAGAGAAATAAACATGAAATTCTGCTCACGCTGAAAAAGTAAAATAAAATCACACATTGCCGGAGAAATACATCAGCTGTTGCATTATCTATGGAAAGTGAAAGACAGTTAATGTTTGCGTTAACTTGGACTGTTCTTTGGACCTGATGTAAAATAGAATTGTGATGGGTTTTATGCATTGAAAGGAGCAGGAAGCAGAAGAATCAAATGGAAGGTATCAGATAAGGTATAGTATGCTGAAGATTAATGACAAAGATCTAATGGAACAAAAGACAAATGGATTTTCATTTGGTTATACAAAACTTCAATATTACTGAAAAAAAGAAATGTTTAAAAATCTTTTCATCTCTCACTTATCAGAACAATTCACAACAACAGGAAAGTGGTGTTTATACTTTATGAGGGGAATGTGCTTATTAGTTAGCAAGTGGACTCTGAATGTTGAGGTGCTGCCTTGGAGAATTCACCAATGAATTATGACTGACAGTTACTGCAAAGTTTTGTTTGAATTATAAATTAGGTAGGTTGACTGTTTGGTCAAGAAATTTCCCTATTTTGTTGAGTTAAAATAGGTGCAGTGTGTACATGTTCTTCTTATCCACAAAGAATACAGCCCCATATTAAAACATGTAGCTTCCACTGCACAAAAGTGCAATATCTTAAATCAGTGTAATTCTTTAGATATTCAGGATTATCTGGCAAATATTGCTTGCATATCAACCATATCTAGTGTTCTACTAGCTGATTTCCATGTTGACAGTTAGCGCTAATAATAAAAAAGAAGAACAAAGCTAATTGTTACTTTTAGGAGTTCACTGAAATAACATTTATTTGAAGCAGCAAAGCAAAGTGCCTGAGGAAAGACAGAAGATTTGGAAGTGGCATAGAAATGAGGTGAATTGGGTCATTAATGAGATACAAGTACATGGAAATATTGTAGTTGCTACTCAAACATGAGATTCTAAAGTCACTGTTTGAAGCTCAAAGGAAAAATTGGGATTTTTTTTCTTGTTGTCATAATTCTGATTGTTTTGATTCTTGCCGTACCTTCCCAACTTGCTTGCCATTCTAGGAAGGAGAATGGAATGGAGTCCTAACAGGATGTAGTATGCATGAAGAAGCCTAGGTTGAGGTAGCATGGGAGATGGTAGGCATCATTGAACATTGACAGAAACCCCATGTCCATAAGTGGAGACATTAAGATCTATGAAGGGAAGGCAAGTATCAGACAAAGGTCAGTGAGCCATGCAAACTAATGTTGGTGAATGTAGTCAACAGTCTATTGACAACATATTGCCATCAATGGATTAGAATTACATTGGCCGAAATGACTAAATTACCTTGGACAAAACATGTTACCTATATGATCTAAATCAAAATAAGTTTGCAATCAGTACACCAAAAGTATACTTTGAACATCTTGAAGTTACTGAAAATCTGCAGTGAAACAAGGTGAGATGGTATGAGAGAATACTGTGTAAAGTGTGGATGACAAACTGCCATCTTTCTAACCACAAGTGTGCTATCACAGCATTGTTGTCATTGAAAGATGTTTTGCTGTTTTCAATAATTTTTGTTTCTGTGAACTGCTAGATGTTGTACTTAACTTTGTTCTTCATTTTATTTTGTCATTGTTAGGTGCCACTGTGGAGATGAGCTGATTTAACACTTCACATTGTTGATCTGCAATTCAATAAGGTTTCAAGGGAAATGCATGCTACTGCAGTGAACTAAAACATCTCACCTTAGGAACTAATGTCTGAGTCTTAGGATCAAATCATGCTCATTATGAAACTTCTATTTAACACTATAAAAGAGCCACAAGAGTGCATGCTCCAGTTTTGTACTATCCATGATCTTATACACTTCTATAAGTTACCATCACAGTCTCCTGTGCTGTAAATAAAAAAGTCCTAGCTTATCCAATGTCTCCCTTTAACTCAGACCCTCGAGTCCTGGCAAAATCCATGTAAATTTCTCCTGCACTTTTTCTAGTTTAATAACATCCTTCCTATAGCAAGGTGACCAAAACTGAACACAATACTCCAAATGTGGCCTCACCAATATCCTGTACAACTGCAACATAACTTCCCAGTTTCTTTACTCAATTCCCTCACTGCTGAAGGCAGGTGTGCCAAAAGCTTTTTCACTGCCCTGCTTACCTGTCACTGCACTTTCAAAGACCTGTGCACCTGAAGTTCAAGATCCCTCTGTTCCATACACTCCTGAAGGTCCTAATGTTTACCATGAAATTCCTACCTTGATTTGACTTTTCAAAGTGCAAGGCCTCACATTTATCTATATTAAACTCTATTTGCCATTTCTCGGGCCACTTCTTCAGCTGATCAAGGTCCTGCTGCAATTTCTGATAACCCTCCCCACTGTCCACAATACCTCTTGTTTTAGTGTCATCTGCAAACTTATTCCTTGTACATTTTCATTCAAATTATTGAAATAGATAACAAACAGCAATGGGCCCAGCACTGATCCCTGAGGCACTCCACTCGTTACAGGCCTTTAGTCCAAAAAGCATCCTTCCACTATTACCCTCTGCTTCATACCATCAAACCAATTGTGTATCCAATTTGTCAGCTCCTCTGGATTCCATGCGCTCTAACCTTCCAGAGCAGCCTATCATGTGGAACCTCATCAAAGGCCTTACTGAAATCCATATAAATTACATCTAACTCCCTGCCCTGTCAACATTCCCGGTCACTTCATCAAAGAACAGATTTATGAGGGGTCCTATTCTCTCCCTTATTATTCTTTTTCCTTCAATATACTTAAAGCACCACTTTGAATTCACTCTAATCTTCTCAACCAAGGCAAGCTCATGCCCCCTTTTTCCCTCTTGATTTTCTTCTTCAGTAAACTCCTGTATTCCCTACATACCTCCAGCCATGCCCTAGATCCCAGCTGCAGATACCTGAACCATACCTCCTTTTTTCTGGTCAAAGCCTCAATATCTTTTGTCATCCAGGGTTCCCTTTTTCTGACAACCTTGCCTTTCACCCTTACAGGAATCTATAGACTTTGGACTCTAGCTGTCTCACTTTTAAAGGCCTCCCACTTGCCGGAGGTCCCTCTGCCTGCAAACAAACCAAATAAAATCCTGCAAGCTCCTGTCTAATTCCATCAAATTTAACCTTGTCCCAGTTTAGAACTTGAACCTGTGGATCAGTTTAGTCTCTCTCCATAATTACTTTAAAATTAACAGAAATTATGGTCACTGGCCCCAAAGTGCTCCCGCAGTGTCACCTCTGTCACCTGTCCTGCCCGATTTCCCAAGAGTAGGTTGAATTTTGCCGCTTTCCACGTAGGACTCTCTATATAGTGCTTAAGGAAAATTTCCTAAACACACTGAACAAATTCCTCCCCATCTAAGCCCTTAATGCTGTGGCTGTCCCAGTTTATGTTAGGAAAATTAAAATCCCCTACTATGACAACCCTATTGCTCCTGCAAGTCCCCCGAATCACCCTGCATATTTGTTCCTCTAGTTTGTTTAGTCAAACCTTATTCCCTCAGGTCCCAGTTCCACGTGATTTAAAGCATCAAAACTAATTGATGATGTAGTTTGGCTATTAATGCCACATATTACGTCAATTTCCAATCATAGCATTTTTGCAAGCCACATGGAAAGAATTGAATCAGTATAGTCACTTAGATCCCATGTACCCAGCTGTAATGAGGGAAAGAAGTGCAGGATTTAGCATAAATATGGAACCATGTGTTTTTATCAGTTATACATTTAAATGCTGTTCTACTCATCAAGTATGCACTCATGTTGAGAAAACCTATACACTCTAACCACCATTGAAGCGAATACGTGTAGCCATTGTCCTTCTGCTGTACCAAACCTTGTTGTCTCATTTCTGAAGTTTGTGGCAAAAGAACCTTAAACAGATGCTTAGAGTTTCAGGCCAAGACAGCAACAAAAAGATCTGTCTGTGGGCTTATCAAATATGGTAGAAGTGGTTAGCCCAGTATCTCAAATGATTATCTTTCAGTGATAGATTCTCCTCCCCTCAATAGGTCAATAAGGTCTATTATCACTACTCTGTCTCCTGCCACTTAACCAATTTCAGAACCAGGTAAGTTGTTTCTAAGTCTCAATCATACTTTCAACGCAATTTATTTAATGACCTCTCTTTACTGTCAGTTTGTTTGGGCTTCACAAAATCATCCCGTCAGTGGCTGGAATAATTCAGACGAGGTCTGAAGAAATGTCATCTGAAGCATTAAGTCCTCTTTCTCTCCATAGATGCATCCAGTCCAGTTGAGATTTTTCAGCAATTTCTGATTGTGTTTATGACAGATGATATGATTAGACCTCAAATCGGGAAAGAATACAAGCAACTTGTTTATTCATTTACCGTTAATTAATTCATTTAAATTTTTCATATTCAAACAATTCTTCCAAGTAGAGCATTATGGATTGGCACCTGATGCCAGTCAAATGCTAATGATTAATTATTTGATGTACTTTGAATGAACATCTATCCTCAAGACCAGCTCTTAATCAGGCATGATTAACTCCACATTACAACATCCCTGTCCAATATAATATTTAGGTATAATTTTAACCCCCCAAAGACATTATATCCATAATGTCTAAATGACAATTCTCTTCTATTAAGCAACACAGTTTCAAAACTAACCTTGTTCTCATTTAACAAGTTAATAGTCCTGAACTTGAAAATTAAATAAAATTAATTACATTCACACATGTAACTAAATTACTGTCTGTTGACATACTTATGAGTTGCCAGCCAGCTTTATTTTCTGGATTCATAGATTTGTAAAAAATTGATTGTATCTGTGTAACCTGGGCTGTAGCAATTAATTGCAGGAGGTAGAGAATTATGAAAAAAAATCTTAATTTTACACATGGCAATACATGAACAGGATGCCAGCTGACTGTAAAGAAAGCCCAGATCTTAGTGATATTTATCTTACCCTCCTCCCCTCAATAGGTCAATGAGGTCTATTATCACTACTCTGTCTCCTGCCACTTAACAATTTCAGAACCAGGTAAGTTGTTTCTAAGTCTCAATCATACTTTTCAACGCAATTTATTTAATGACCTCTCTTTACTATCAGTTTGTTTGGGCTTCACAAAATCAACCCGTCAGTGGCTGGAATAATTCAGACGAGGTCTGAAGAAGTGATAATTCTATTTGGAAGGTGGAAGACACCATCTTACACCCAGTGTTCATGTCTAAATTTGTACTGCAAACATTATGTTTACCAAAGTGTAGAACAATTCTCATTTATTCGGGTCATTATATTTTTATATTGGACTAAACATCAGGAGGTGAAGTTTCCAATTTTGTTAATTTAAGTCAAAAATGTCAATACAAATCTTAATTATTATACATTTTATTTACAGGTATTTCATCAAAATTGTGAATTTGGACTTAAATCTATTTTTAAAAATAAACGCCACCAATCCTCTAGGCCTTCTCTATAATTTGATAATGGTATTTCATTAAAGTTGATTTTCCACATCAACCTCATCTTTCTGCACATTCATCACATCTTTTTTTTTAACATTCAAAAAGCTGTTGGTCCCCCTCTCCTTAATAGAGTTGTAGAATCATACAGCATGGGAACAGACCCTTCGATCTAGCCGGACCATGCCAAATGTAATCCCAAACTAAACTAGTCCCACCTACATGCTCTTGGCCCATATCCCTCCAAACCGATCTGATTCATGTGCCCATCCAAATGTATTTTAAACATTGTACTTGTACCCACATCCACCACTTTTTCAGGAAGTTCATTCCAGACACGAACCACTCTCTGCGTAAAAGATTTGCCCCGATGTCTTTTTAAATCTCACTTCTCTCACCTGAAAAATGTGTCCCTTGTCTTGAAATCCCCCATGTTAGGCAAAAGCAACTACCATCAATTCTATCTATGCCTCTTATTACTAATGATTGAAGATTCAAGATCATCTCTCTGGCAGAGAAATCTAAAGATTAACTATCATTTGTGTGAAGAAATGTTCTGCGTCTTAAATAGCTGATCTCTTTTAGTAAGACTGTGACCATCCATTCCAGCTAGAGAAACCATCTTCACAACATTTAACATGATCAGCCCCATCAGAATTTTAAATGTTCCAATATAACCACCTCTCTGTATTTTCAACTCTAATCCTGCTTCCTTTTGACAGAATTAAAAACCACACACCACCAGGTTATAGCCCATCAGGTTTATTTGGAAGTACAAACTTTCGGAGCACTCCAAAAGCTAGTACTTCCAAACAAACCTGTTGGACTATAATCTGATGTTGTGTGATTTTTAACTTTGTCCACCTCAGTCTAACACAGGCACCTCCACACTATTTTTACACTACAGAGCAATCGCCCATAACAGCAATGTGATAGTGACCAGGTAATCTGTATTTTTAATGATTGAGGAATATTAGCCTGGACAACAGGAACAAATGACATGCTCTTCTTCAAAGTAATGCCAAGGGATTGTTCACATCTACCTGTGCAGAAGCAAGCTTGATTTAATAAATCATGTAAAAGACAACCCTTCATAGCATAGTATTGCACTGGATTGCTTGTTTTGTTCTTTGTGTTCAAGTCCTGAAGTATATTTTGATTCCTGAGGGAGGTGAGAGTGCAACTAACTGAACCACAGCTAACAGTTGAGAACTAACTTCATCTTAATTTTCCTTCCTAAATGGAGGCAAGAATTTCTTTATATTTTTTTCTCTCCAATTTTTCACCAGTTTTACATGTGCAATTCAAACTTATTTCAAACTCGACTTGTTGCAGGATTCACAAAAAATATGGTGAATCTAGCTACATGATTTGTTGATTAGTAAAACAATTTAATACACTTTAGCCTTAAACAAATTTGGTGGGTTTGGGAGCATTTGACTTTATATTGATGCTGATGTCTCTTGTTATGAAGATGTGTCCTTTGAAATATTGACTTTGAATGTCACTGAATGAACATTTATATTTCTTGATTTTGTTTTATTTTGGAACACTTTCCAAAACCGAAGATATCGCCTACAGCAAAAGAAACATTGCATTTTCCAAAGGCACAAATTGTTGGATCGCGACATCAACACAGCAAAACTCTTAGAGAGAGCTTACATGTCAGAGGTTGTGGGTATATTAAAATTATTAGATTTGAAGACAATCATTGAAAGAGTGACACTTTGCATTTGCTCTCTCTCTTTACCCTCTTTCTGAAACATCTCTCAGCAAAAGTTTGAGAATTAGAAACATTGATTGTAACACTGTACATAGAGGGTTCCTGCAGGTGATTTTGAAATGTCTCATTGTCTCCAGAAAAGCAACAGCAGTCGACCACACCTGATCTGGCAAGCAACTCTAGTGCCAATAGTTTGTGAATAAAATCACTTTGGCTACAGAGCACCATTTTTAACAATATATGAATAATTATTTTTTGTTTGAAGTACTTATCGGGTAGCATGATGCAGAGCTTTGGTTTACAGTTTTACCCATATTGGTGTGCGTCTAAGTTTTCAAGATAGTATTTATATAAATTTGCACATGTTAAACCTTCCGTTAATAATCTCTATATTTTCTCATGAGTAAGTTTGATTTGTGGTAAATTAGTTCTTTATTTGTTACATCAAGAAATTGGTTGCCTTGTTTCAGGAGTGGAACAAGGGAAAGAGTCATTCATCCCTTCTCAGTCAGTTGTAATATTCTCCTGTCTCAAATTTGTGAACATAAATATCAATATTTACATCATTATGTGCTCCTTTTCAACTACATGAACAATAAGCTCAATCAATGCGACGATGTATGGATGCTGTTTTCTTGATGCTCTCTAAATGTCACAGGAGCAAGAATTTCAGACTTGCAAGCTGTAAATTCAGCTAACATGATGGCTTTCAAAATAAGTACACCAACTGCTTGTCTGATGAAACCTGGAATGAAACACTCCCTTCTGAAAATGGCGTTGACAGTTTTATATTAGAAAGAGCATGACAGACTTAATTTAGGCAACAGGGTACATTATTTACAGAACAACTATTGAAAACTGATCGCTCAAAATGCAAAATAATATTTGAAAAAAGATTTTTTAAAAATGTTTCAGGGATACTACATGCACCGACGACAGTATTTCTTTTGAAGTGAAGCACAAACTGCTACTATACTCAGTGATTTTGCAGTGTTGATGAATATTCACTTGGTATTGATTGATAGCTTTACTTGATCTGTGCATAAACAGAAATATTGTTATTAAATGGAATTTATCTGCACTTGCCTTGAGAGAACAAGTATATCAGAACACCATCCATAATTCGCTCCCTGATAGACTCCATTCATCTCACATAAAATGTCTGCATCGATTTGCACTGCAGATCACCTGAAAGTAACTGTACAAAGTACCCACTTATTACTCCTTTCAGTACTCATTCTTCACTGTTCATCTTTCTTGCCAGGTTATTTACATAATTCCAGGAGCTGAAGAAATATATTCACAATGGATTTGATTATTTTTTCCCCTGTACTATTGTTGTAGCCTTTAATTCAGTTTCCTGTCTAATATTGAAGCAACTGTTTTAATAAATGTGTTCATTACTTGATTTTTGCAAAAGGTCTATTTACCATATCTACTGCTCTCTGAGAGAAGCTGGGAGCTCTTCCATTTTGTTTTACTCAAACGTGGTTAGTTTGATGCTCATGTCCTCTGGTTTTATATTCACAACTAAATTTAAAGAAGATGCTTAAATAAATCTATACTCATCTCTATGATGTAATAAGTCAAACCTTTACTCTCAGTCTTCCTTCCTTTAGTGGAAATGATTTGGAGATGCCGGTGTTGGATTGGGATGTATAAAGTTAAAAATCACACAGCACCAGGTTATAGACTAATAGGTTTAATTGGAAGCACACTAGCTTTTGGAGCGCCACTCCTTCATCAGATGGTTGTGGAGGACACAATTGTAAGACACAGAATTTATCCCAAAAGTTTACAGTGTGACATGACTGAAATTATACATTGAAAAATACCTTGATTGTTTGTTGAGTCTTTCATCTGTTTGAATACCATGATAGTTTCACTTCTTTCATATGTAAATCACAAATTTTTTTAAATTACAAGTTACATTCTCAGGTTAACTGTAACAATTGGTGTAAGCCAGATAATACGTTGAAGGTGTTGGCCCCCTGTGTTCTCTGTCTGTGCCATAATGTTTAGACTGATTTTCATCTGAAAAGTGAGTTAACAGAGTCTTACATGAATTGATGCAATTTTTGAGCAAAGTACAATGTAACTCTGCAAGTACAAATTCGCCCCACAAACGTATTTGTATATGTGTGCGCATGTGTGTGTGTGTGTATGTCTGTCTGTCTATCTGGGTTGGGGGGTTGTGAGTGTGAGAGAGTGTGTATATGTGTGTGTATGTGAGTGTAGAGTGTCTAAGTCTGTGAGGGGGTGCATGTGTGAGTGTGGGAGCGTGTGTGTCTGTAGGAATGTGTGTGTGTCTGGGGTCCTTTAGTGTGACATGAACCCAAAGTCCCAGTTGAGGCCCTCCCTATGGGTACGGAATTTTGCTATCAGCCTCTGCTTGGCCACTTTTCGCTGCTACCTGTCCCGAAGTCCGCCTTGGAGGATTGTACCCGAAGCTCCGAGGTCGAATGTCCTGGACCACTGAAGTGTTCCCCCACTGGGAGGGAACACTCCTGTCTGTTGATTGTTGTGTGATGCCCATTCATCCGTTGCCATAGCCTTTGCTCGGTTTCCCCAATGTACCATACCTCAGGGCATTCTTGTCTGCAGCGTAAGAGATAGACAACGTTAGCTGAGTCGCATGAGTACCTGCCATGTACATGGTGGGAGGTGCCCACGTGTAATGGCGGTATCCATGTCCACACTCTGACACGATTTGCAGCACCTACCGTGACAGGGTTGTGTGGAGTTGTCCTGAAAGCGGGCAGCTTGCTACGAACAATGATCTGTTTGAGGTTTGTTAGTTGTTTAAAGGCGAGCAGTGGAGGTGTGGAGAAGGTCTTGGTGAGGTGCTCATCCACATTGATACTGTGTTGCAGGTCATGAAGAACATGGCGTGGTTTTTCAACTCCTGGGAAGTACTGGACAACGTAGGGTCCCTGTCGGTTGCAGTGTGTGTCTGTCTCCTGAGGAGGTCATTACAGCTGTGGCACGTTGGAACTGGCGGTCGATGAGTTGAGCCTCGTACCCTGTTCTTGTGAGGGCATCCCTGAGAACTTCCAGATGCGCATCACGTTCCTCCTTATCTGAGCAGATCCGGTGTAAGCTTAGGGCTTGTCCATAGAGGATGGCTGTTTTAATATGTTTTGGGTGGAAGCTGGAGAAGTGTAGCATTGCGAGGTTGTCTGTGGGTTTGCGGTAGAGTGTGGTGCTGAGGTGTCATTCTTGATGGAGATGCACGTGTCCAAGAATGAGACAGATAGTCGAGCGTAGTCCATGGTGAGTTTGATGGTGGGATGAAACCTGTTGATATCACTGTGTAGTTTTATCAGTGACTCTTCACCATGGGTCCAGCGGAAGAAAATGTCGTCAATGTACCTGAGGTATAATGTTGGTTGGAGGTCCTGCTTAGAAAAGAGGTCTTGTTCAAACCTTTGCATGAAGATGTTGGCATATTGGGGTGCAAATCTGGTCCCCATGGCTGTTCCATGTGTCTGGATGAAGAACTGGTTGTCAAAGGTAAAGACGTTGAGGATAAAGCGGACGAGTTGTAGGACGGTGTTTGGAGATTGGCAGTTGTTGGTGTTGAGTACTGAGGCTGTTCCGGTGATGCTGTCATTGTGGGGGATGCTGGTGTAGAGTGCTGAAATATCCATTGTGATGAAGAATGTTCTCGGTTCGACTGGTCCGTGGGTGCTGAGTTTCTGTAAGAAATCCGTAGTGTCGCGACAAAAGCTGGGGATCCCCTGTACAATAGGTTGCAAGATGCCTTCAACATAGCTGGAGAGATACTCACACAGGTGATTTACATATGAAAGAAGTGAAACTATCATGGTATTCGAACAGATGAAAGACTCAACAAACAATCAAGGTGCTTTTCAATGTATAATTTCAGTTACATCACACTGTAAACTTTTGCTATAAATTCTGTGTCTCACAATTGTGTCATCCACAACCACCTGATGAAGGAGCGGCGCTCCAAAAACTAGTGCTTCTAATTAAACCTGTTGGACTATAACCTGGTGTTGTGTGATTTTTAACTTTAGTGGAAATGTCATTTACATCCGAGTCACTTTTCTAAACCAAGACATCTGGGAATTATCTTGGTTGTTCTGCTCTAAGTTATCAGTGCCCTATCGAATAGCACTCTGGAAATGGCATAGGCTTTACTAAGCTCAGTTTTGCCAATGGCATCCACACACTAAATTAGGCTCATGGATAATAACTTCCCCTTGGAGCGAAATTAGAAAAAAATGTCATTACCAAAATCCAAATCAGTTTCATTCTTTAAAAAAAAACTGGATTCTCCCTTACCTCTGTTCCTTGTTTCGTGAGCACATCATTGTAGTTACATGGAATTTGTAGCATGCTATTACTACAAAAGTACACAAGTAAGAATAAAATAAAGGGTCCCAAAAAAAAGCACAGGTCTAATCAATATCAACTATTTGCACTTGGAAGAAGAACCATATTTGAGTGCCATTTGCAGATTTCTCCTAACATTGCCACTCTTCGAAAATAGATCTTTCACTGACAATGTTTTAAATGTAAACAATTTTAAGGCAGTATCATGATTGTCAGGCTTGGACTATATTGTAAATGGAATGGAAATCTGAAACTGGGTATGTGCCAGAGGCATCTGACATACCTCCAAATGGCCAACACAAAAGGAACTGTAAGCCAACACACAGCTGAGCAAGTTGTATAAAATTAAAGGATCATTCCATGTTGTAACTGGCATATTTGAATAGTCCAGCATTCACACAGCACTATTTCAACTTGCACTAAAATTATTAAAAGCATGCTGAAGAAAAGTGACACTGTGATAGTTTCTCCTGTGTTACCTTTCTCTTTTACATCCAGACCCTCCGGCTCCATCACCCTCTACTCATTGTCCTTTGCTTGGTGTCAGCAAGTTGTTTGGTGCACAACTGGTTGTCAATAATTGACTGCTGTTGTTCCAGGTTGCCAGCCTTCCACGGCTGGCCAAACAAAACAAAATGAAAGGAGTGAGCTGTTATTGTATGAAGTCAGCTCCTCCATGCGACAGGATGTTAAGTATCTGAACAGCACCAAACTACGATGTGCGGAGATCCTATCATTTGTCTCACAAGAAAAAAAGCAAACTAATTGAGAATCCAGCTGACACAGCAGCTCTGAGATTGATCAAAGGCATCAATCTCATTTTGCACTGTGTAATTTAAGGTTTATTGGCAATATTACTGAGTGTTCTAACAAATAGTACAATCACATAGTACTCCATCTTGGTTGATGCAGAATGCATTCAACTTTTGTGATCTGGACACACTGAAAAGTTTATTTCAGAAAAACATTGCTTGATTACCAGGGAGCATCATGTCCTGCTGAAAATTGCAATGATGAAAACAATCAATGATGCTCTTGTCATGCCATAGCAATGCCTACACATCCAGGCTGGAAAGCTCAGGTTTTAATGCCATATCACGGAAGCGTGCCTGAACAAGTTGATTAAAAATAAAGTGTTTTTATCTCAATGCAAAGTTGTAATTCAGGAACATATTGAGAATAGAGTCTCTCGTCACTGGGGTAGTGCATTAGAAATTTAGTCCTACTATTACTGGAATCATAATAAATGTGAGAAGGTTTAGTCAAAGTTCCCAATTTACCTGACTGACGAACTCAGAGTAAAAGGAAACACTCACTAGGTTTGTAGACTTAAGGAAATAACTGTTTATTTTAAAGAAATTGTCTTTAATCATTGGCAATTAGGAAATATGGATTACTAAAATAAAACAGAAGTAGAAATTGTTGCTGAAGCTTAACAGGTTGAACAGTATCTGTGGGAAGAAAGCCGAGTTAATGTTTTGAATCTGGTGACTCTTCAACAGAACCAGGAAAAGGTGGTATTTATGGTGAAGACAAGGCTCCATTGTTGGAGAACAGAGAAGAGAGTGGATACGTGAAGATGGAGCCCAGAGAAAGTGAGACAGGGGTAGGTCCCCATACCTCTTTGGAACCTTTTCATGCAATCACAGAAGATGCAGCACCAGGCCGCTTACCTCCTCCCTCCTCACTATCCAACACCCAGACATATCTTTCTGGTGAAACAGCGATTTACCTGTAATTCATTCACATAGTCTTCTGCATTCGCTGTTCACGGGTAGTTTTCTCTACAATGGGGAGATGAAACACAGACTAGGTGACTGTTATGCAGAATACCTATATTCTGCAGGTAAAAATAACTGAAAGCATCCAGTTGCCTGCAACTTCAACACACCACTGTGTTCCCATGCCAACATTACTGTTGCAAGCCTGCTGTAATGTAACAATGAGCCTCAGCACAAACTTGAAGAACTGCATCCCATTTTCCACTTGGGCACACTGCAGCCTCTGAGACTTAAAATTGAGTACAGTAACTTTTTAGATCCTGATTCCATTCTTTTATTTTTGTTAGTCACCCCCACATCCACATCCAGTCCTGTTATGACATGGGTTGCTTTCAGCACAGAGTACTCATTCTCTGCGACTTTCAGCTCTCATTATCACTTATTCAACTTTTCTTTCATCCTGACCTACTATCAATAATTTCCTGATGTACCCCTTTCATATCCCTCTCTATTTGGGCTCCATCTCCGCCTATCCACTCACCTTTCCCTTCCCTATCCCACCAATTCTACCTTGTCTTCAGTATAAATACCAATTTTTCTAAGCTGTTATCAGGTCTGATGAAGAGTCACCAGACTCAAAATGTTAAACCTGCTTTCTTCCCACGGATGTTGCCAGATCTACTGAATTTCACCAGCAATTTTGATATTTGTTGAATTTCAATTTCTGACTTGACAACTTAAACTCTAACCTTTCTTAAAATCATCCCTTCACAGTCAGACATATGGAAAGACAGATAAGTCAATGGATATTAAGGGAAACACAGTTTAATAGTACCAGTTTGGACCACAGATCTTGATGTGTTGTTTCTTTCTGTTTTTTTTTCAATTTATTTCGGTTCTTCCTTGTTTGCAAACTAACACTCTCTTCCATTCATTGGTTGAGAATTTATCCTTTCACTGTCTTTGAAGGTTTTCTTCATCCTTCAATAGAGGATTTCCAAACAGAGATGAATGGAAGATCCCTAGCTCTTGCTGGAGACTTTCCAGTATGGCCACACAATTGACAGACAGATATTTTGAAACTTTATCTTTGTAGACTAAGTGGTTCTACACTACACTGACTCCACATAAGCTATGACAACTGGTCAGGAGCCAATCAGAACATTGTTGTTCAGAATTTTTCCCATAATTTGGAAACGATTGACTCTGTGACGTTTGCTTCTGCTCTCACTGTTTTAACAAAATGCAACATTACAGAAACTCTCAATGCACTTTGGTGAACATGAATTCTAAAACTATAAACATTACTGTGTACAGTCTCCTTGGTTTAAAACAATATCCTTTTATTCCAGACAAAAATAAAATAAAGAAAATGATGTGATCTTTACATCATCTGGATATTGCAAAATACATGCTGTCAATAATTTTAAAACATCATATCTCTTGTGAAGCTGTGTTGCCTGTAAAAAGTGACATCATAAAACTGATGTGCTTTGATTCTATGTTTGTCTATTTCAATACTTTCTAAAGAAAAGTAAGGACAAAGCAAGCAGTTATTTTCTTTGAGATCACATTGGCTTCCAACAAGGTTGAAGCAAGGATTGACAAGTCATTACAAAGTCTACTTTAAATAGCCCCATTTGCGTTTGTGTCTAATAACTTTCATTCCAAGTAATTCATGTGCCTCCTCAGTTATTCAGCATTGCATAGCTGTGTCAAATGTTCGACTCATTCTCCTATTTTCTATACTTCTTTCCAAAAGTGCAGACCACAAACTTGATAATTGGAGCACTGTCCAGACAAATTGAATATTCCACTATCCACTACTAAATTGCAATGCGTTGAGTCCATGTTTCTCCCCAAAATGGAAACAATGTTTATCAACTACAGCCTCATTATTGTTTGGTAAGTAATGATTTATCACCAGCATAATCAAAACTTTGATCATGTAGATGTATTTGTAACATTATTTTCACCAGTGGAAACATATTTTTTGCAAGATGCCATTGGAAATAATTATTGTCTTTTCTCAGGTTTCTCTCATTTACCAACAAGTCTCTATTCTGATATTTTCTTATAAAGATGAATGTATTTTATGGCAACAAAATAAAGCAAGGAACTGCTCAAGATTGGAAACAAAATCTCAAAGTGCTGGAGAAACTGCCAGCATCAATGGAGAGAAAAAAAATGGAGTTAAGGATTCAAGTCCAGTGTCCTTTTGTCAGAATGGCAAAAAATGGTACTCCATGACGTATCAGTGGCACCGAAAATGATTGCAACTGAGAATGCCAACTTCTAGTCAGCAAACACCATTCTGATCTGCATCCTTTGAAAGCTGGTCCAAAATGTGAGTAATTTTCAACATGACTGTAGTTTCTGCTATCATCAATACTGTTGGAGGCGAAAGACTTGGGAATACTGAAAATAATTAATTATCAAAGTTTGGTACTCAAGCCATTACATTGGGAAATATGATTGATTATACTCAACCTAGCACCTGAGAAACAATTCCAGACCATGAAATCTGTCTTTCATTTTGATACGTTGTTTCCCCCATTGTCTGGATACGTTGTTTCCCCCATTGTCTGGCGGCACGGTGGCACAGTGGTTAGCACTGCTGCCTCGCAGCGCCAGAGACCCGGGTTCAATTCCCGCCTCAGGCACTGACTGTGTGGAGTTTGCACATTCCCCCTGTGTCTGCGTGGGTTTCCTCCGGGTGCTCCGGTTTCCTCCCACACTCCAAAGATGTGCAAGTCAGGTGAATTGGCCATGCTAAATTGCCCGTAGTGTTAGGTAAAGGGGTAAATGTAGGGGTATGGGTGGGTTACGCTTCGGCGGGTCGGTGTGGACTTGTTGGGCCGAAGGGCCTGTTTCCACACTGTAAGTAATCTTTGCTTTCAGTCAGAGATAATCAATTTTCTGCTATTGACATACTCTGAACTTGTCCCTTCTACAAATATTACCATTCCCTTTGAGTTTTGTTCTCTGACACCTTTAATCTCCAATCTCAATTACTCTTGGCCTTACATGTTGATCTCATGCCCTTCTCCCTGTCTCAGTAACCCATCGTATCTCCACCTCTCCTTAGTTCTGAGGACAGTCCAAATGGACTCAAAATGTTAACAATATTTCTCCCTCCTGAGAAGTTGCCAAACCTAAGATTCTCCAGCACTAGCTGTTTTAAATTTAGATCTTCAACACCCACAGTTTTTTTTCACTTTTAATTTAATGCATATTGAATTTGTATTTAAAATTACACTATTATTATTAATATTTGTGTTTACAATTATCAAAATTTCAAGGAAACACACAAAGCAGCATGCCATTCAGTCTTTCAAGCCTACTGTGCCATTCAATATGGCTGATCATTCAAGTCAGCACACCGTTACCAGTTTCTTCCAAATATACTTTCATCCCTTTAGTTCTATATCTGAATCGCCCTTGAAACCACGCGAACGTTTTGCTTCTTAGAAGTTGATATTTGGGTGTTAACTGTTCCATAAAAGAACAAAATCAAAAGTGCAATATTCATACCACTTGGGAATTAACAGAATTATTCAGCATAGAATTTTACAGATCCCACCTATACCACAAAAAGACTTGTCAAGCAGACACAGATCATGTACAGAGGAAAAACAATCATAGAGGTCAGACACAATGAGCCTCTATCTATCCACAACATTCCTGGTGGGAAACTGAAAGTAACTTTTGCAGGTAATGAATACTGAGGGCGAGTTGGGGAACAAATTGAGGAAGACCAAAATAAAATAGTTTGCTCTAGCTAAACTATTCTGGAGTCAATAATATTCAATGGGCAGAGGGCTGGTTCAAGCTGTTGAAGGGTTAACTGAGAAGCAAATACTCAGGTGCCTGTATTACTTTAAGCAACAATCCGCTGTGGTGCTATCAGCCATAAATCTGTCCCAGCTTTAATGAGTTTTCACTGATGCACATCCATCCTCTTACAACCAAGCTCACAGCTGACAACCTGTCCTAAACCAGGGAAAATTGCAATAGTTTTGGGGCTAAGACCTTGGAGGTTTATCTTCTGATGATAAGCAAAGAATTCTGATGCCAAGCCTTCCTCCCTCCCCTGCATAACCACATAGGAGACTTGATGGAGAAGAACAGAAATAAATGTAAGAAAATAAAGATATGCAAGTAAAGTGCATAGAATGAACTGTGTAGACCATAAATTTGCACTGGCAAAAATACTCTGTTTCCTTGCGTAGTAATGTAGTGCTGAAGCTCTAAGCTAAAAGGACCTCCCTTCTCATTTCTATTTTCTAATTAATTTTAGAATAAATAGAAATGGCAAGTAATGCCAAACTGGACCTTCAAATGACTTCTACGCAATGAGCATTAAGAGTAAAACTCTTCAAGTAACAACACAGTGTAACAATAGATGACGTGAGCAGCCCAAACTATTGCACCATTGCAACAATTTGCTGATATCCTCTGCAATGTCAAATTTAATGTAAATCAGATCTAATGCCAGTGATGATCAGGCATCCAGCCTGAGGTTCACAAACATCTACAGCTTTCAAATCAAACTCCTCAAGTCTGTTAACATGCAGAATCGACCATGAGATTTAACTTACAAGTGCGAGTACAATTGGAGCTAGACCTTCCTCTTTACCATTGCTCTCATGTCCTCCTCTTGTTTCTATTTGTCCTGTTGACACTAAACACTTTCTAGGTTGTTGACAAACTTTACAGTATGGTGTGCATGAAAGAATGTACATTGTGTGTTTCTTAAATTGAAGGGCAGATTAGTTTTGTTACCATTCCCGAACAATATATTGCAACTCCCATATGCCAATACAGTCAATCTGTGAGATTCTTCCGAATTAACCACTTGGGGGCAGATTTTCTTTGTGCGCGTAGAGTTATGCATTTGCTGCACATCGTGTAGAATAGGTCTACCTTTGGGTTGTATTGTTGGATGCATTACTGAGATGAAAGATTGTAAAAGGTACAGAAAATAGATCTGATTTTGATTCACTCAAATGAAATTAATTCAATTCTAAAGTTTATTGTCATTTCTTTGATTCGTATATTTTATTTCCAGTTAACTGGCACCATTTTCTCCTATAAACAAACCTTTTCTTTGTGCTATTGCAATCAAAAGACAAACAGCAGAAAAAAATCTCTCCTGTTTTCTCCATTTAAGTATCATTCAACTTTAAACTTACCTAAATAAACGTTTTGCTTTTCACTCCAATCTGACAAAATTTCAATGTATTTTTGTCCCTTTATTATTTTAGCTCTCAAACAACATTAACAATAACGACAATGCTATTTCAACTGTTTTTAATAACACTCCCTCAGAATTTTACTTCAATAATGCATCTCATTAAAAATAAGTGGACCACACTTTCAAAGGTGTCAGGTTACTTTTATCATAGCAGAGAAACAATTCATAGCTTTACTTATACTGATAAACATTTTCAGGAAAACAATAAGTGTATTAGTGAATATAGTGGACTAATTACTTATTTTCCCTTTGTTCTATACTAACATGCTCAGACGCACAATCCCATGCAGAAGACAAAGATCCAGTTATAAGAAGGTGGAAAGTAATTAGTTAAACATTTTCAAAAAGTTTGCACTTAACAGAAGTTTAACTAAATGACAGGTATACTATTTAAGAGATGGCCTCGGAGAGTATTGGATTACCAAGTTGGGAACCAGGATTTCTGTTAGAGTTTACCTGATCTCCCATTATCATTTAGGGGATTTATGTCTTTACAAATATGGACTTCTATGTTGAAAGGTCTAAATCATGAGCTATGCCATAATATCACTTTAGAGCAAGGCAAGCAATTAGACACCAAGAAATATCTCAGCGAGCATAGCGATTGAACTGGTGTTGTTGGTGTTATTCTGTACCACACACTATTAATCAAGCCAATAGAGCTAACCAATTTGTAAGATACCCAACAGAAATTGCATGGAATAATTCCCGTTTTCTTTTAAACTCCAAAAGTTACAAAGAGGGAAATTACAATCAGAGGATGTCTTAAGGGGAGGTCTCATTCAATATTGCAAATGATCACAGCAAAATGGGAACTTTTAGTAGATGTACAAGCTTTTAGCTAAGGATGTACAAGATTTTAGCTAAGGGGTTCAGAGGACATCAGCATTACGTTTGGATGATTCGCAAACTGTATATCAACCTTAACATTCATTATTTGTCATTTGACACATTACAATTTGGAGACTGACACATCCATTTATTGCCATGGATCCTTTATTGTCTTTTGCAAGTGTATCATATCCACCCAGCAAACAACATGGTAAAAGGGTTCAAAAGGATGATCTGCCTAATATCATTAATTGAATGTTAATACATTCTAGCATTTAGGTAACTTATACTCATTGTACTAGTTAGCTAGGCAATCACATGTACCTGCTGAGCAAGAATATGCTTTCAGCATTTATACTGCATAAGATATTGCAACACCTATTTCTATATCTCACTCACAAGGAATACATACAGATTATAAAAAAAGTTATGGGAAACAAATGTTTCTTTCAATGTGATCTGAAAATCGGGGACAATAATACACATTGCCAGATTATAAATATTAAATAAAAGGCCTGAACATTGCTTATGGACAATAAATTGAGTACATCTGAGACATAGTCTCACCACAAATTGAGAATTGCTGCTTCAAAGTATGTGGACAACTATAGAGTCACCAAAGCATAAACCAACAACAGAGTATTGCAACAAGATCCTTAGCCATTGCTGTATAAAATCAAGGGAAAATAATCAGGTTACACAACCTCTGAGTCAAAGTCCGCTTTTACAGATTGCACACAATGTAAAAATAGTTTATGTACATATTTAAATAAAGCAGAGTAACCAGCTATAGCAAATTACTATAAGACTATTGTATATTGATGTGTATCCAACACAACTTCATATTTGATCCAAATAAGCACTCCTCTGTCAAATTGCTAATTAACCTTTAGAACTAGAAAGCAGGAAGAAAAGTTATTTACTTTACCCTGAGTCTGCTTGTTTGAAAGTCAATGGAATGTGCTCTATCCTGAGACCTTTGAAATAAGAAGAACAGAAATTAGAACAGAATACAATTTCCAGAAGTAAAATTAGATGTATAAATCATGATAATAATAAAATGACAAAAAAAACATCATCCGGGAGTTTTAAAAAATTAATCAGAATCACATTGATGAAATGTGTGACAGCAAAATTAGGGCAGATGCATTTGTAGAAACTGTACATAATTCTTCTTCACTTACAGCGCATACTAAGTTCTTATGCAATGACTTTACATTACTGAAAGAAAGACCTGCTTATTTCTATGACTGAGGGGACAAAAGAAAGTATGAGTAAAGCAATACATAACACTGGATTACAGGATGATTTTATTTGCAGTTTCCAACACATACTTAAATTTTGAGATTCAATAATCATCAACTATACAAATCCTTGTTGTTAGATAAGGAACAAAGAATTCCTGGCTACATACTATCATGCATCTTTTCTTTAAAATAAACTGGCAATTCTGATACTTCACATGTTTTTCCTTAAACTTTAAATTGCAAGCTCATATGGATGCCCCCTTCTCACTTTAAGGCAATGTTACTTGAATCAAAACAATTTCCTTCAGGTTCTTTAGGCATTAAAGAGTTTGCCATACTGCTGACTAAATCAAAATCCAACCTCTACTTGATGGACTAGGTGTTCTCTCACTTTCTAACAAGAGTACAGAACAAAATAGAATAGATTTTGAGATACCAGCTTCTCATTTGCACCATCAACATATGGGAAGAAAAAGTAGAAAAATTCTGACAGGTTCATAGTTAACATCACTGTGATGCAATGTGTCACTGATTACAAGAGAGGTCCAAATGAGAAGACCTGATGCTCTAAAAACCACTTGAAGTAAAATCCAACAGACTTCTTGGCAGTGTGTCAGTGCCTATTAGTTAGAATTTTGCCAGAATATCCAAATAACCTTCAACACACGGATGCCAGGGCATGTGTGAAGGGATGATTAAGAAGGCAACTGGTAGATCAAAAATGAAAATAGCTCCATTGAAAGCAAAAGGACAGCACAGGGCATCACTAACTGTAAGAAACTGTTGGAGAGATGGGTAGAATACTACTCTGTGTTGTACTCTGATAAGAACATTGCCATGGAGGCAGCTCTTGGAATAATGGAAAGCTTGCCTGTGAAGACAGAGCTGGATATATCAGTGGAGAAGTTTAGTAAATCTATTGACTTTCTTGTCATGGACAACGCTGCAGGTGTCCATGGTAGATTGTATGAATGCATCAAGCTTAGGAAACCAGCAATCCTGCAGCATATGTATGGACTTCTCCACCTCTGCTTGAGGGAGGAGGGATTGCCCTAAGATGTGTGTAATGTAAAGATTGTAACCCCCTAAAAGAATTAACATGATGAGGGCTACTCTAACAACTCACAAGGCATTTCCATTCAGAACATTAAGGGAGAAGTATTTGTCCATGATTCCCTTTTCAGACTATAGATCCTGGCTAAACCTCTCTACCCAACACCCCAGAGGGGTTTCACAATGGGAAGATCCCCAAATGACATGATTGTCTCAGTCCAGCAGTTGCAACAGAAATACCATGGCCAAAGGAGATAGTTCTATAAGAGCAAAATAGTGCCGAATCTGAAATCAGAACAGAAAGTACCGGAGAAACTCAGCATGTCTGGCAGCATTGTAGAGAGAGAAACAGAATTTTGTCTCAAATTTGGTTTGACTCTTCTTCAGAACTGTACTGAATTTGAACTTGAAACATTAACTCTATTTCTCTCTCCATAGATGAAGTCAGCTTTATAGTGTCTTCATCAATCTCCACCAAGGTATTCAGACGTGTGAGCAGAAAATGTCTGTTTAAGATGCTGAAGAAAACTGACCGCCCACCAATATGGGGCAACATCAGAATCCTTTAAGAATAGCAATAGATTGTGCTCTGGTACTGAAAATCATGACCACATTCTTCTCTGTGATGCTGACTCTTAGCAAGACAAGAGTCACAACTCAGGGGTCATACGGCATACTGATCCCATTAGCATTCACTCGTCACTAATGCCAACATCATCTGTGCTGACCCAGCCACACATCAGGTAGATAATGGCTATGTATTCAAAGGTACAGTGCATGAGGATCTGGCCGGTGGGTCATGACCTCTTGGCTATCTAAAACTCTGTTACAAGGACACTAACAAGGAGGATATGTAGACGGTGATATTGACAACTGGGAGACAGTAGCTGACAACTGCGACCTCCATAGACTGAATATTTGGAAGTCCATGGGAAGAAATGAAAAAAAAGCTCATCTTCCAAACAAGATGTCCAAAGAAAACAGAAGCCAGCAAATCCTATTCCTTCACAGCCACAGTGTTCCTCTGCAGCAAATGTAAAAAAGATTGTCAGATAGGGCCATAATAGATAATTCTTAACACAAATTTGAACACCATGGTGCAAATCACCATCTTATGAGACAGAAAAAGAGCCTGCAAGGTAACCATGATGGTATCTTACACTGAAACAATGTTATAGCCTACATTTAGTGCAAGATGCCTCCCTGATAAGAGATAGAAGTTTGCACAAGTCATAAGTACCCAAATGATTATCATCTTATTGCTTCAAAATACTTATTAATCCTTATTAAAGAGTGTGAACATCTTTTTGTTAGGTAGCACATGACCTGAAAATATTTCCTAACATCGAACAGTCACATGGAAGTAAATTAGTCACTGCAGAACATCTCAAGACAGTACCATGAAGAGGTACATTACTGAGACATAGGGCTGTACAGCAGGGAAACACACCTCTTGATCCAAGGTGTCCATGCTGACCAGATGTTCTAAATTAATGTAGTGCCATTTACCAGCATTTGGCCCATATCCCTCTAAACCCTTCCTATTCATGACTCATCCAAATGTTTTTTAAATATTATAATTGCACCCATCTCCATTTGGCAGCTCACTCCATCCACGCATGACCCTCTGTGTGAACATTTTGCCCCTCAGGTCCCTTTTTATTCCTCACCCATCTCACTTTCAACCTATGCCCTCTAATTTTGGACTCCCACACCCCAGGGGAAAAAAAAGACTGCGTCTATTTATCCAATCCATGCCCCTCACAATTTTATAAACCTCTATAAGGTTACCTCTTAGCCTCTGATGCTACAGAGATAAAAGCCCCAGCATATTCAGCCTCTCCCTGTAGTTCAAACCTTCCCATAGCTCAAACCCTCCACCTTGGCAACATTCTTGTAAATTTTTGCTGAACACTCTCAAGTTTCAAAACATCCTTCCTATATCAGGGAGACGAGAATTCAATGCAGTATTCCAAAAATATTTGAACCAATCTTCTTTACAACTGCAACAAGACCCCTCAACTCCTACTCTCAATGCACAGACCAATAAAGGCAATTATACCAATCACTTTCTTTACCACCTTGTCTATCTGTGACTTCACTTCACTTTCAAGAAATTATGAATGCTGCACCCAAGGGTTGCTTGGCAACATGCCTCAGGAACCTAAAAATTTGCCTTCAAAAATGCAAGACCTGAGATTTATCTAAATTAAACACCATCTGCCATTCCTCTACCTATTGGCCCATCTGATCAAGGTCCCATTGTAGTCTCAGACAACCTCTGTCCGTTGTACTCTGTCTACTACACCACCAATTTTGGTGTCATCTGCAAACTTATTATCCATTCCTCCTATATTCACATCCAAATCATATACATAAATGACAAAAAGCAGTGGACTCAGCACCAATCCTTGTGGCGCACCACTGGTCACAGGCCACCCCTCTGAAAAACAGCCCTCCAAATGGCTAGATCTCCCTAAATCCATTGTGATCTCACATTGTTGCCAGTCTATCATGAAGGACCTCATCAAACACCATGTTGAAGTCCATACAGACAACACTCAATGCTCTACCTTCATCAATCTTCTTTGGCACTTCTTCAAGAAAACTCATTCAAGATAGTGAGACACATCTTACAGCTTGGGACCCTTCAACCACATGGCATCAACATCGACTTCACTCGTTTTGAAATCTCTCCTCCCCCACCTCATCCCAGATCCAACCCTCCACCGCCCTCTTCACCTGTCCTACCTATCCATCTTCCGTCCCATCTATCCGCTCCATCTTCCCTACCAACTTAACATAATTACCCCCATCTGCATTCACCTATTGTCTTCCCATCCACCTTCCTCCCAGCCCTATCCCCAACCCCTTATTTATCTCTCAGCTCCCTTCAGATTCCTGATGAAAGGTTTATGCCCGACATGTGACTCTCCTGCTCCTTGGATGCTGCCTGACCTGCTGTACTTTTCCAGCACCACTCATTTTGACTGAACTATGATTTCCCATGCACAAAGCCATGTTAGCTATCCTAATCAGTTTTTACCTTCCCAAATACAGAAGAAATGGAAGATGGATGAGGCCAGGCTTTGCAATATCAGTTCCAGCTGCAACATGAAGGCGCTGGGACATCTATCACTCTTGTGGTTACAAGATCCCCATTCTTCCCTGGACTGGCTCTACTAGAGCCTCGAGTGCTATGTTTGAGGAGTGGTATGCCCTCTTGCTTGATCCCTGAGCCATCCTTTAAGAAGCTGGAATCACTGAGTACACTTCATATCATCATTGCAAAATATAGGAGTGTTTTACTTGAGCCATTTTGGACAAGTGCAATTTGTTCTAACCAATTAGTCAACCCAAAATTGTGCACTAAAACAAGATTTCAAAACAGGTGCATTTAAGATCATTTCAAGAACTATTTCCTCCCTGTCATGACAATAAGCAAATTAATGCCTAAACCTGTGCCAAATATTAGAAAACTGCAATTGTAAGTTCATGACATATAATTCATTTGGTGTTATCTGAGGTCCAATGAGTTGAGAGTTCAAGTACCAATCCCTTTCAAATGTCTTGAGCACCAAAGTCCAGATTGATATCCAATCCTGTCGTGAGGGAATGTGGCATTAGTGGAAATGCCATCAAGAAACAAAATACATTCTGTCTATTCTCTCAGATGAATGTAAAAGACTCCAATGAAATAATTTGGTGAAGAATGTGGTGGTTCTTCTCAATATCCTGTTCAATAGTTAATCTTCAAACATCATCATTAAAACATGCTCAAGATAACTGTTGAGTTTCATAAAAATAATCAGTATTTAATATTCAAAGTCTTTTTCCTCATGCTTCCTTCAATCAATATTGAGGAAAAAGCAGGAATTGTCAAAGCAAGTTTAGTCTTTGGCAGACAATGAATATCAGTCCGGGAATGAAGTGAAATATGTCCAATCCACCAACTGAAAATCTATAGAGTAATAAAAGAAACTCTCTCATTTTTTAGCTCCGGCACATTTTGGAGAGTTTTGTCCTACCTCAGCAAATACTGATTATTTTCACATAATCTTTCATTGCTCACTTCATTCACTATGTATTCAGTCTCATTCTCATTCGATCAGGAATTTGCAGAGGCAGAAGTGCTCACCGCTGTAGACACCTTCTGTGTGAATTTTAAACTCCAGCTGTGCATAATACTGAAAACCAGCAGCTACCCTTCAAAGTCTGCTGATCGACTGTTACTACAGAGGAGAGGGACGTGGAAGTGCAGTTGGCATCCTAGTCTGCAGACTGGGACCACAGCTCCTGGTACTCAAGATGGAGAAGAGGAGGGCCATCCTCTTTGTTGTAGACCCCGAATCAGGCCACGGCATAAGACACTGACAGCCTGGCTGGGGATAGCCACCTGGATGAGGACGGTGTCCCAGCTGAGAGAAAATAGTTAGCAAAGCAGAAGGAGGAGTAAAATCGATGTTTCGGGCATAAGCCCTTCATCAGGAACTTTTGCCTGAAACGTCGATTTTACTGCTCCTCGGATGCTGCCTGAAATGCTGTGCTTTTCCAGCACCACTCTACTCCAGAATCTGGTTTCCAGCATCTGCAGTCATTGTTTTTACAAAGCAAAAAGAGGTCAATAGCTCTCTAAAGTCCACAAGGATAAATGTCATAATTTTCTCTCTGCTATCTCACACTCACTCTCACTATTCTATTACACACAAGGAATCACACCAAGACTAATGGTCATCCACTTTCACTAATGCATGAAGTATCTTCAATCAATCACCTTCTCCAGTCTTCCTCACAAATTCCCAACTCCTTCTGCCCTCTGATCTCCTCATTTACTCACTTGGCATACCTGTGCACCTTTTCTGCTCCCTCACCACACTGATAGCACTTGCCGGCACTGTCACTTAACTCCTTCTTTTGTCTCACTGCAGGAGAAAATATCGCAAAACAGGCAGAAGCAAAGAGGATGTCTGACATTTATGTCATCATCCTATTTGAGGGGAAAATCCACTCAACTGCAACATGTCTGGGCCCTCTAGACACAAACGCCCTCTGCGCCATTAGTCTAAATCCTCCATGTCATCGTAGAACAGGCTGCCTCCAACACTGCTGGGGATCCTGCAATTACATCTAGAGATACTCAGGCAGCATGGAAAAGAATGCTAAGGACACACAGGTAGAATGGATAACACTTCATTGCAAAAACACTTTACATTTGTAAATATAAATACACTTTAAACATCATTTTGCTGATCGACTATCATGTTAGTTGTATGGTTACCAAGGCAGAGTTAAGCAGCCACTCCATACGTTCGAAAGAGGATGGAAGTTATATGAGCGAGGCTCTGAGAAGCATCCAAGATAGCAACAGGTTTCAGATGTCCTTCAACCCTTAGGTTAAGAGTACAATTAAGACTAATGAGGAAATTTAATGAGGGAATTTCTGAATCCACAATTGATGTGAAATTCTTGGAATGGGTCCCAGCCTCCACTCATGTTCCACCATGCAGCCATTTTTCATCCCAATGACATTGTTGGGATTTGGTAGAGGATAACACGCTATCAAGGTCACTCTTCTCAATGTGAGCTCCAAACTCTGTCTGCAAATCAAGAGTCTGTACACCCCTACTCTTCAAGTACCTTTTTGTATTATATCCCTGTTAACTCTATCAGTTTTGAGGTTTCTCATGTTCTAACCCAATTTTTTAATTTCACAATCAAAAACCCTATTTTCCCCTCATGCTCAAGTTGTTAGGCATTATCCACTGTCATTATCCTCTAAATAATGCACCTAACACCATGGGCAATTTAGCATGGCCAATTCACCTGACCTGCATTTTTGGACTGTGGGATGAAACCGGAGCACCCAGAAGAAACCCAAGCAGACACGGGGAGAATGTGCAAACTCCACACAGTCGCCCAATGGTGGAGTCTACCCTAAAAAAAATCATAAGACAGAGATGCTATGAATTTTTAAGTACTAAAGGAAGCAGCAATATGCTAAAAGTCAAAACATAGGTGCACTAAGCATCCAAGGAAGTGTAAAGTGATTGAGTACTAAGACAACAAGATAAGAACACTGAGATGCACCCTATGCTATTACATGAAATGGGTTTGTGCCTCTACAGGCAGAATGACCTGGCTGGAGCTTCCTGATTGCATTGCAATGCTCCTGACTTCAATCATTCAGTGCTGAAGTGTCTTCTGAGCTCTTCCACCTTTGATGAAGATGATGTGATAAGACTGCTGTTTTGCCAATGCCAACTTCAGGGATGAAAAGTGGAGTAATTTGCTATCCATGCAGTGTGCCATGAGATGTGGTGAATGCCAGTTAAGATGGAGATCTGGAGAAGCAAGCAATGAGCTGCATCTGTCATGTAACTACTCTGACTTCAAAGTTGGGTTTGGTACCATCTCAACAACATCTAGGAGAATTGAGAACTGCTTGGAAATGAGATGAAATTAAGTGAACAATGAGATGCATCTACATGGAAATTATATAATTTCTGCTTATGAGCAAAACTCTCATCAAGCTGTTGACATCTGAAGGGCAAAATTGGACTTTCTTTCCCCCCAGTCATTGAGAATTTAATTGTTTCATTCTCACTGTAGTGTCTCAAATTTCTCTCCACTGCCTACAGTGCCCAAGGGCTGGGAAAATTCTGTCCAGTGTCTTTGCCACTGAGCTCCAGGTATACTAAACTTGGATCAGCATCATGCCAAAATGCTAAGCACATTTACTCGAGCTATCTTCTGATCTTGAAGCCAGTATTTCTGAAGCTCGCTTGTGAGAGCAAATCTTCGATGGCAAGTTTGAGACTGGGTGTGTTGGCATGGTGGTCAAAAGTAGAACTACAAGGACAATTCTAAATGCTTTATTTAGCAGTTTTAACATTAACAAGTCCTGGAGAAGCTCGCTGAGGATCATAGCACCCAGCACAACCAAATAAAAATGGTGGGGCTTCTTTGGATGCAATCATGTATCAGAGGCAGAGAGAAAATTCAATCACAGGCATTCTCAAGCTAGCAGCTCATCCAAAACTTGATCATCTGTGATATCTTGCACCCACCAGATTTCTGCCAAAGAAAACTGATGAAGAATACAGCCATTTTCACCTTAGCAGATCAAAAGAGTCTGCTATAATTCAAAACATAATTCATTGACTGTGACACATCTTCAAAAATCAAAGAAGTCACAAGACAAGTGCAATTTTTTCTTCCCTTGGCTAAATTAATGCGTAAATTTAATAAACCATTATGCCAAAGCTAAAATCCCTTGTGATTCGGTCATTCCATTGGTTCACTTCACTTATCTCTTCCTTTTGCACAGTTAGAATATTTTAAATATCAAGATCTTAACTAAATTAAAATGTAGTTTTGCAATTTCAGTTTTAATGCTCTGTGTTTAATTTTGTGAGTTTTCTTACTTTTGAAGCACATGTGGTCAATTGGTTAAGCCTGGATGTGGGTGAAGAGAAAAGAAAACAAAGAAAAAGAGTTGCTGGCATATCAATGACATATACTAAGGAACTGAACAAAGAACAAAGAACAATACAGCATCTGAACAGGTCCTTTGGCCCTCCAAGCCTATACTGACACAGTTTGCCCTTCCATATTAAACAGATGCTTCTTGAATGCTGCTAGTGTGTCTGCTTCCAACACCTGCTCTGGCAGCACATTCCAGGCACTCGCCATCTTTTGTGTGAAAAACATGCATCACACATCTCTTTTCAACTGCCACCCTCACACATTGAACCTGTAGCTCCTAGTAATTTACCCCTCCATCCTGCGAAAAAACCTCGTGCTTTCCACTCTATCCATGTCATTCACAATCTGATTAACTTCTGTCAGATCGTCCCACAACCTCCCACATTTCAGTGAACACAAACCCAATCTATCCAACCTTTCTTCACAGCTAAAATCCCCTATACCTGGCAACATCTTGGTAAACTTTTTCTGTACCCTCTCCAAAGCATCCACATCCTTCTGGTAGTATGGTGGCCGGAACTGTACACAATATTCCAAGTGTGGCCTAACTCAAGTTCTAAAAAAGCTGCAGCTTAACTTGTCTATCCTTATATTCAATGCCCCTACCAATGAAGACAAGTATGCCATAGGCCTGTTTTTACTAGCTTATCTATCTATGTTGCTTCCTTCAGTGATTATTGGCCCTGCACACCCAAATCCCTCTGTATATCAATACTCCAAAGACTTTTGCCATTCACTGTATTATTTCCACCGGTACTTGACCTTCCAAAATGTATTACCTCATATTTGTCCAGATTAAACTCCATCTGCCATTTTCCTGCCCATGCCTCTAACTTATTTATATCCTGCTGTATCCTCTGATAATATTCTTCACTATCTGCAACTCCATCAATTTTTGTATCATCTGCAAACTTACTAATTAGACCAGCTACATTTTGCTCCAAATCATTTTTGTAGAACAGGAACAGCAGAGGTCCCAGCACTGATCCCTGTGGAACACCACTAGTCACAGCCCTCCATTCCGCTACCCTCTGTCTCCTATGACTGAGCCAGTTCTGTTTCCCTCTGGCCAGCTCATCCTGATACCATTTGACTTCACCCTTTGCCATGAGGTACTTTGTCAAAGGCTTTACTGACGTCCAGTTAGACAACATCAATCACTTTTCACTCATTAATTGATTTCATCACCTCCTCAAAAAACTCGATCAAGTTAGTGAGGCACGACCTCCCCCACAAAAACCATGTTGTTTATCACAAATCAGTCCATTCGCTTCTAAATGTTTATAGATCTTGTCCCTGAGAATCTTTTCCAATAATTTCCATACCACTGATGTAAGGCTCACAGGTCTGTAATGTCCTGGATTAACCCTGTTACTCTTTTTTAAACAATGGGACAACATTAGCAATTCTCCAGTCCTCAGTTATGCCAAAGATGTTACAAAGATGTCTGTCAATGTTCCAACAATTTATTCTCTTGCCTTCCTCAATATTCTGGGATAAATCCCATCAGGACCCGAGAACTTATCTACCTTAATACAGTTTTAAGACACATAACATCACTTGCTTTTTAATAGAAACTTGGCTTAGAAATTCAACACTGAAAGAATAGAAAAAAGTTCCACATATAGAACCATTGTCTTTGCTGCAAAGCTCAAAGATAACTACTTGAAATTCTCAAATTTGATCACAATTGGCACTAGGGAGTATTGGGTACATGCGTGTTTCTCCAAAATTAAGCATAAATAAATTAAAATGAGTGTTAACAAATCAAATGCACAAATCAAGCTGTACATTTGAACTGCATAAACCTTTGTGTATCTTTCTTCATGCTATGTTAATCAACGGCAATTTGAACTGATTGTATGTAAAGTTTCCTCTACCTTGTAATCTGCATTACAGTGTGCTTGTGAATGGACTTACATAGGAAAACACTATCCAAAGGCATATCTACATATCCTAGGATTAAACTGAACTTGTTTGGATTGGTGACCATAATGTCCATCGCTTGTATGTCATTTGAAATCGTGATTCAAATTTATTCAGTTTGAAGTTCCTACTTTAATTATCAATAGATTTATTGTCTGTTTATCTGGCTGTCTTGCTAGCTTTGCATCAAAGACGATGGTATCAAGTCAAACTTCAGAATTTAAGTACATAAATGTGATTACCTACAAGTTGTAATGAAAGAGTGTTGCATCTTTTGGGTCAAACATTATTTTAAGCTTCAGTCTATCTGTAATGTGGTAATAAAAATACCAACATTACTATTTGCTCAGAATTAGTGAAAGAATGAGCCTCTCTTACTTCAGTTGAATAAAAGCTTGGTTACAGAGAAGATTGAGGAAAAAAATCAAACTGAAGTGCTTGAAATGATAAAGGGCAGATAAAGTCAGAATTCCCAGCTTCCAAACACCCGGCCTCTGCACAGACCCATTGAGGCATCCTTGCGGCCTGACATGGAGGCCTCCTAGCCCAGCATGGGCAATCTCTCAGCCTGGCATGTTCTCAGTGGGAGCTTCTGGTCTCAAGGTGATTCCAGAGAGATCTCCTGGCCTTGTGAACCATGAAGTGATCCCTGGTGCAGTTTGGAATCAAGGGCCAGTGCAGATGGAAGGGCAGGTGCTAGTATGGACTGGGTTAAAAGACCGCTGCGCTGAATTTTTTTTCTCCATTTAATAAGTGTTTCTGATAATCTGCAATGCTAGACTTTTTGCTTCTCTATTTCCCGAGAACTGCAGCTGAGAAGCTGTACCTAGGGAGTTTGTACCTAAGATAGTGCCATAAGCAGCAACTTATACAATTTTCACTGTACTCATTTGAATACGTGACAATAAAGCTAATTCTAATTCCAATGAACTATGTTCTCGAGTTGTAAAATCCAGAACAAAGAGATATGATGATAAAATGGAGCATTATATGGAAATTATACTCATCAACACATGTTGATACATTGGATGGTGGAAATTGGGAACAGCGTCCCTCAAAAAGCTATAAATTTTCATTGAGACCAATTAACTTTTGATAACTAATAAGGGATGTGAAACCAAGGCAATGAGTTGGTGGTACTGTCACTGGAAAAGCAATCCAGAGTTCTAGGTATTTGGTATTTGAAAGACACTGCTGCAGATGATGAAATTTGATTTTAATAAACACTCAGAATTTCAAGGAAAATGCTACTGCAACGGTTACCATGTAACCATTGCCAATTGTTGTAAAAACCCACTTGGTTTATTAATATCCCTTTAGAGAAAGAAATCCTGTGGGGAATTAAATCTGCCATCCTTACCTGATCAATCTACATGTGAACTAAGATCCATAAAAATATGGTTGACTTTTAGCTCCACTTTGGAATGGCCTAAGCAGCCAATTACTCAAAGCTAAGTAGCAATAAGCAATGAGTAGCAGCTTTGCCAGCACCGTCCTCATCTCAAGTAAGAATTTATAAAAGAGGTGATTGGATATCTACATTGACCATATTCTATCTGAATGGCAGAACAAATTTGAGGGCAACGTTCCCTTTAAAGTGAGTGGTCAATACTTCCATACTGATCAGCGTGCTTACACCATTCACAGTATTGACGTTTAGTTTTGGAAACTGCTGGCACACATGGATCTTGGAACTCTGCACAAGAGAAAACAGAATTGGAGAGAATGTTGTTTGAAGGGCTGAATGGCCTACTTCAATTCCTTTTTACCTTTGTTATTTATTCTCCACTCAACCATTCCCAGGAACAAATTAACTGTTAATTTTTCTAATCTGTTGTAATTGTCTGCTGTGTTGATAACATAATAACAGTAACTGCTTTGAAAACATAATTGATAATTTGTCAGAAGCTTTGAGAGATCCAAGGGACTGTTTTCATTGAAGTAGAGAACCAAGAAAAAGAGTTTGAATACATTTTTTAAATGAGAAAAGATAAAATGAATAGTGAAAGACCATTTACTCTGGTTGGCTAGTCAATTTACAATGATTGCAAAGAGAATACAAAAGGCGGAGTTTGTTTTTGTGCTGAGTTGTTGAAGTTTGGAATCCGTTGCAACAGGAACAGGCCATTGAAATATAGAGGGGAAAATTACTTAGGTTTGAAGCAGGAAACGTTTCAAGGCCACAGGAAGGAGGGCAGTGGAATTGGATTAGTTTTGGAATGAAACAAAAATTTAGGGTGTAGGTTTGCTCGCTGAGCTGTAGGTGTGATATCCAGATATTTTATTACCTGGCTAGGTAACATCATCAGTGGCGGCCTCCAAGTGAAGCGAAGCTATTATCTCCTGCTTTCTATTTATATTTTTCTCCTGGATGGGGTTTCTGGGGTTTGTGGTGATGTCATTTCCTGTTCGTTTTCTGAGGGGTTGATAGATGGCATCTAGATCTATGTGCTTGTTTATGGCATTGTGGTTGGCCTCTAGGAATTCTCTGGCATGTCTTTGCTTAGCCTGTCCCAGGATAGATGTGTTGTCCCAGTCGAAATAGTGTTTTTTTTCATCCATGTGTAGGGCTATGAGGGAGGGGGGGTCGTGTCTTTTTGTGGCTAGGTGGTGTTCATGTATCCTGGTGGCTAACTTTCTTCCTATTTGTCCTACGTAGTGTTTGTGGCAGTCCTTGCATGGAATTTTATAGATGACGTTGGTTTTGTCCATGGGTTGTACCGGGTCTTTTGAGTTTGTTAGTTTTTGTTTGAGAGTGTTGGTGGGTTTGTGTGCTACTAGGAATCCGAGGGGTCTCAGTAGTCTAGCTGTCATTTCTGAAACTTCTTTGATATATGGTAAGATGCTTAGGGTTTCTGGCTGTGTTTTGTCTGCGTGTCGTGGTTTGTTCTTGAGGAATCTGCGCACTGTGTTTTTTGAGTATCCGTTCTTCTTGAATATGTCGTATAGGTGGTTCTCCTCTGTTTTTCGAAGTTCGTCTGTGCTGTAGTGTGTGGTGGCTCATTGGAATAGTGTTCTGATACAGCTTCGTTTGTATGTGTTGGGATGGTTGCTGGTGTAGTTGAGTATTTGGTCAGTGTTTGTCGGTTTTCTGAATACGCAGGTTTGTAATTCTCCCTTGTCCTTTCTTTCTACTGTGACGTCCAGAAATGCGAGTTTGTTATCAGTTTCTTCCTCCTTGGTGAACTTTATGCCTGTGAGAGTGTTGTTGATGATGTTAAATGTCTCTTCTATCATGTTTCGTTTTGTGATGACAAAGGTGTAATCTACGTAGCGGACCCAGATTTTTGGTTTGATGGTTGGTAGGGCTGTTTATTCTAGCTTTTGCATTACCGCTTCTGCTATGAGTCCTGATAGTGGAGGTCCCATGGGTGTGCCGTTGGTTTGTTTGTAGACTATGTTGTTGAAAGTGAAGTGGGTGGTGAGGCACAGGTCCATTAGCTTCATGATGTTTTCGTTGGTAATGTGATTGATGGTGGTTGGTGTGTGTGTGATGGTCTGTTCTAAAAGTGTGGCGAGTGTTTCCTTTGCTAGGTCGATGTTGATGGAGGTGAACAGTGCTGTTACGTCAAATGAAATCATTGCTTCATCTTCCTCTATTTTGGTGTTATTGATGATTTTTAGGAATTCCTGGGTGGAGTGGATGGAGGGCAATGACTCTTCTACTAGGTACTTCAGTCTTGCGTGTAGTTCTTTGGCCAGTCTGTAAGTTGGTGTTCCGGATAGTCTGAGGGGGGCTCCTGGTTTATGGATTTTTGGTAGTCCGTAGAATCGTGGGGTGTTGGTCCCGTCGAGTTTCATTTTCTGGAATTCCGTCTTGTTTAATTGTCCGGAATTGTGTAATTTTCTTAGGAGATCTTCTTGGGCGGCACGGTGGCACAGTGGTTAGCACTGCTGCCTCACAGCGCCAGAGACCCGGGTTCAATTCCCGCCTCAGGCGACTGACTGTGTGGAGTTTGCACGTTCTCCACCTTTTCTGCGTGGGTTTCCTCCGGGTGCTCCGGTTTCCTCCCACAGTCACAAAGATGTGCAGGTTAGGTGAATTGACCATGCTAAACTGCCCCTAGTGTTAGGTAAGGGGTAAATGTAGGGGTATGGGTGGGTTGCGCTTTAGCGGGGCGGTGTGGACTTGTTGGGCCGAAGGGCCTGTTTCCACACTGTAATGTAATCTAATCTAATCTGTAATTTTGTTTCCTAATTGTGGGGTCGGGTCTAGTGCCACCTTTTGGTAGGTGTTGGTGTCTGTGTGTAGTGCACTGGCTTTCTCTATGTAGTCCCTACTGTTTAGGATGACTGTGAGCTGACCTTTGTCTGCTGGTAATATAACGATGTTTTTGTCTTTTTTGAGGTTTTCTAGGGCTTTTTTTAGGGCCCTACATAGCCCTACACATGGATGAAAAAAAACACCATTTCGACTGGGACAACACATCTATCCTGGGACAGGCTAAGCGAAGACATGCCAGAGAATTCCTAGAGCCTGGCACTCCAATCACAACACCATAAACAAGCACATAGATCTAGATGCCATCTATCAACCCCTCAGAAAACGAACAGGAAATGACATCACCACAAATCCCAGGAACCCCATCCAGGAGAAAGATATAAATAGAAAGCAGGAGATAACAGCTTCGCTTCACTTGGAGGTCGCCACTGATGATGTTACCTAGCCAGGCAATGAAATGTCTGGATATCAAACCAACAGCTCAGCGAGCAAACCTATACCTTAAGCCTCAATCTGAGCTACAAACCTTCACAAACCTTGCATGAAACAAAAATGCTGGAGAATAAAGCTGAGCAGATTAGGCAGCATCTGCAATCAGAGAGAAACAGAGTTCATGTTGCAGGTCTGTGAGCTTTCTGATGAAACCATTTTCTGTTTTCAAGCAATCTCAGTTTTGTTTCATATTTCCACCTGCCATAACAGTTGGATTAGTTTTGAATTGCTCTGACCAAGGATATTATATCAGGATGGGCTGACTAGCTTTTGAGCTGCGTTGCAGCTCTGTTTCACTTTCCATACCAACATAGCAGGCAATCATAATACATTAGAGAAAAATAGCAGTTATTTCATTACTGGTAATGACTGAGGATAAAATAAGTAAGAGGAAAATAAACATATCATCCAGCCCCTCAAACAATGCCTTATATCAACAGAACTATTTATATCTTCATTTACTGTAGTGCCAAACCATAAAGAGGCAAGTCCAATAGTAGTACATTTCAGCAATTTGTCACATACAACTGATTTTCTTCAATCTTTGTGAGCATCATTGGTAAGGTCAGCCTTAGTTGCCCATCTGGATTTTCCCTTGAAATGAATGGCTAGCTAAGTAATTTCAGAGAGCGGTTAAGGGTTAACTACATTGATCAGACCAGATGAGGATGGTAGATTACATTTTATTCCCTAAAAGAAATGAGTGAACCAGATTAGTATTTACAATAATCAATGATAATGTAACGGTCACTACTACAAAGGTTAGCTTTCCTATTCCAGAGTTTATTCGTTGAGTTTAAAATTCACCAGCTACAACGGTGGAATTTGAACCCAAGCCCCCAAACATTAACAATGGCCTTTGAGTTACCAGCCGAGTGGCATTATCACTCTGCCTTAACCTCCTTTCTGACATCCAGGTCTTGCTTTAAGAAAGTACCTTTATTTTGACCTGAAAGTAAAAGCCTGTAGTACTCTTAATGTGAGTTCAAATTCACCAGTTAAGATATCATATGGTCCAAGCTCCAAATTCTCTGAATATTCAGCATTTTAGTGCATTAATGGATCAAGTGTTCATAATTTACGAAACCAAAAAATAGTTTATTTTAATTCTTCCATGGTGATTTCCAACATAAATCAGTTATTCTTTTGTGTTTAATCCTTGCCAACTGTAGCAAATACAAATCATTCTCCCATATTAACAGATAAATAAACCAAATGAACAATTTCTTGAAATACTTTTGAGCTAAAAACATGTTCCCAATGTTATATACTAAAAGCTGCCCTTTACACAATTGCTGTCATTGAGATAAAATAGTATTACATAATTCCAGAAGGCAGCAGACCAAAGCTATTTTGTGACTGTCAAGTATTCATTTGGCATAATTTATCCAAAAAAATAATCAATAGGAAAACTATGATGCACCCATATGACTGGGAACAGAAATCGCTTACTGATAGTTAATAAAGTTACTCTCGACAGGTAATATTATATTACATAATGAATGGATGAATTAAATAATCATTTCAGCATAATTTTATTTCATGAGAACTTCCAAAAAAAAAGCAGTAATAATTATTCTGCTAGAGTGAACGCTATAACTTGCACATTCAATTTCAGTTCTGTCTAGGTCCAAACTTTTTGGTTGTCCTTCCTTCACTTTATGTGCTTTATTACTATTACAGGAACCTTTTTAAAAGTATAGCCTTCAAAAGTAGCCAATGTTTTTGAAAACACGTTATTGCCTGGAGGCTACACAAGAAGAGTTGCAGGAACCTTTCAAATGTCACTTCCATTTGGATGATTGAAATAAACTCTGGAAGAAAGAAAACATCACTACAAAGAAAGCTCACAGGAGAGCAGAGCATAACGAGGAAAGAAAACATGTTGGAAAGATGAATCAAATACATTCGTATTCATATTTGCTGGCAGTATGTTTGCAAAGGAATTACAGCGTGGAAGAAAATCACATACATCTCATCAGTGTGTTCATGCACTGGCCTAATATGCAAGGTATCATCCTGATGAAGGCAGATTCTAATCCTAACTTCAAATATGGACTGCGTTCTTGTTTTTCAGTTCCTTTGAAACTGTCTTTTCTGTTTTAAAAGGAACATCCACAACATAGCTAATATGAATGCTAAGAGTCAAGTAGCCTTTATTTATTCAAAACAGATCCCCTCAAGCTTCTGGTAGTTTCTAACTGAATCACCCTGGGTGGGAGCTTCCCCTTTAACAATGAACGTAGAATCACTGAATCCATAGTATGGCAGCAGGCTATTTGGCCCATTGAGTCCACACCGAACCTCCAAACAGCATTCCACCCAGACCCACACTGCTACCCTATCTCTGCAAATCTGTATTTCCATTGACTATGCTACCTACCTTGCATATCCTTTGACACTTTGGGCAATTTAGAATGACCAATCCACATAACCTGCACATAGAGTTATCCAACACAGAAACAGACCCTTCAGTCTAACTCATCCGTGCCAACCAGATATCTTAAATTAATTTAGTCCAGCAAGTTTTGAGAACCTCAGAAATCTGGAGAAATAAATAAGACCGATTTCCAAAAAAATGAAACCAGATGGAAACGAGGATACATGAACACCCATTAGCCACAAAAAGGCATGACCCTCTCTCACTAATATCCTGACATATGGATGAGGAAGGACACCACTTCGACTAGGATAACACATACATCCTAGGACAAGCAAAACAAAGACACACACAAGAATTCCTAGAAGCATGGCATTCCATCTGGAACTCCATCAACAAACACATCGAGTTAGACCCCATCTACCACCTTCTGAGAAAAAGAAAGTGACTTCATTCAAGAAATGACATCAGCACAGGAAATGACATCACCAACCCAAAGAAACCCAAACATATAAATAGAAAGCAGGAATTATCAGCAGTGCTTCGCATGAGGTGGACTCAAATTGTTACCTAGTAGGGTGACGAAATATCTGGAAATGAACCTTCCAGCTCAGCGAGCAAACCTACATCCTTAATTTAGTCCAATTTGCCAGCATTTGGACCCTTCCTCTTCATGTACCCATCCAGATGCCTATTAAATTTTATAGTTATACAAGCCTCCACCACTTCCTCTGGCAGCTTATTCAATACATGCACCACCCTCTCAATGTAAAAAGGTGCCATTTAAATCCATTTAAAGACTTTTCTCTCTCACCTTAAACCTATGCCTTCTAGTTTTGGACTCCTTACCCTGGAGAAAATACTTTGATTATTTATCCTATCCTGTTCGTGATTTAATAAACCTCTATAAAGTCACCCTTCTGCCTTTGATGCTCCAGGGAAAATAGCCACAGCCTATTTAGCCTCTCCCTACAGCTCAAGCTCTACAACCCTGGCAACATCCTTGTAACCTTTTTGAGGTATATTCTGTGTTGGATCTGATTTTCTTGAATTTCAGGAGCAGTAAATATTGCTTTATAAGCTGTTGTATTGTTCCAGAACTTTGGGAATAAAGATCAAAACAACAGTATTTTAAAAAGGAGGAAGCAAGTCAAAGCAGACATCACAGGGGAATTGATTCAAATGAAAAAGAAACCTATACTGCAATCTGACCTAGCAATGAATCTGCACAGCTCCTGCCTCTGCTGTTTGAGTTCAAGTATCTCTGGACATCGGAGTGCATCTAACATCGAAGTTCACAGCTGACCTTGGAGAAACCTGTGCGGAGAGCTCACAGTAGGGGAGCAGCTAAGTGGATAATTTTTAAGTGTAATCTTACTGTTCCTTTTTTTTGCAAATCTACAATAGTGAGTAGAGTAGGTTCTTTTTTGATTATGCGTTTTATTGAGAACTGTCTCTTGATTAAGTATTAAAAATACAAAACACAGGTATTAAGTTAGCCTGGAGCCATGTTTTTTTGAACAGTAAGACTGTGCTTGTTTCTGGGTCTGTAAGTTCTTAAGCTGCAAACATGGCCTTTAGTAGAGTGATGTGCTCTTCCTGTTAGATATAGGAGATTAGGGAAAGTTTCCATATTACTGATGATTATGCTTACAGGAATTGTGTTTAGTTGTAAATCTAATCGGATCACATGGATCGATTAGAGTGACAGTTAGAGGCAATGAGGAATTCACAGTAGCTATTGGGTGTGATAAATCACAGTTAAAGGAAGGGGGGAAAAACTGCAGATACAGGCAGGTAGATAGGTTACCTCCAGGAAAGGTAGGAGAGGGAGGGAGGTCATGCAGGAATATCCTGTAGCTATCCCTATCTTAAACAAACAAACAGGAGGTAATTCATAATAAAAGCAAATTACTGCAGATGCTGGAAACTGAAATCAAAAGAGAAAATGCTGGAAAATCTCAGCAGGTCTGGCAGCATCTGTAAGGAGAGAAAAGAGCTGACGTTTCGAGTCTAACTGACCCTTTGTCAAACCTGAAGAAGGAAATATGGCTGTGGAAGTGAGTCTTAATATATACCTTGTCTAACAAAGAGAGAGAAAAGGAAAGCAGTGAAGGTGGACAGGGGGAGAGAGACAAATGAAAATCCTGTCGGAGTCGGAGAGAAGAGCAGTACTTCTTCAGGGTAGGCATTCCTGGAAGAGAGGTGGCAGTGGGTTAAAGACTGGATAAAAGCAAATCACTGCGGATGCTGGAATCTGAAACCAAAAGAGAAAATGCTGGAAAATCTTAGCAGATCTGGCAGCATCTGTAAGGAGAGAAAAGAGCTGACGTTTCAAGTCTAATGTCAGCTCTTTTCTCTCACTACAGAAGCTGCCAGACCTGCTGAGATTTTCCAGCATTTTCTCTTTTGGTAAAAGGTAATTCATAACTTGCAGCAAAAACAAATCCCCGTGAGATGGCAAGATTCTAAGAGAAAGAAAAAAAGAAGGTTAGGACAGTATTATATTGAAAGAAAAAGCATATAAGGAGTCACAGGTCAGTCAAATGTAATCCTAGAAGATTGGGATGAATTCAGAATCGAGCAAAGGCAAACAAAAAAGATGAGTTTTGAGTTTTGAGTTTGATTTATTGTCATATGTGTCAAATTATGGTCAGAAGTGTTACTTTGTGTGTTATACACGCAGATCTCTCCCTAATTCTGTGCCCGAGGAAATAGTAGAGGCAGCTTCATTAAATATATTCAAGACACAGTTGGATCAGATTTTGCATTGTAGGGGAATTAAGGGTTATGGGGATAATGCAGATAGCAGAAGCTGAGGCGATCAGCTATGATCTTAATGAACGGCAGAGCAGGCTTGATGGGTCAAATGGCCTACTCCTGCTCCTGTTATTATGAAACTATGAAATCACATCATACAAAGTAGAACAGAGTACAGAATATAGTGTCACAGCCACAGAGAAGGTGCAGAGAGACCAGAATTAACCTTTGAGAAGTCCGTTCAAATGTCAGCAGGAAAGAAGCTGATCTTGAATCTGTTCATACATGTATTCAACTTTTAAAATTTTTTGCCCAACAGAAGACTGTGGAAGAGAGTATAACTGGGTTGGGAGGGGTCTTTGATTATGTTGGTTGCTTTCTCGAGGCAGTGGGAAGTATAGGTGGTGTCAATGGATGGAAGGCTGCTTTGTGTGATAGACGAGGTTGCATTCATGACTCTTCATAGTTTTTTGCAGTCTTGGGAAGAGCAATTGCCATACTAAACTGCGATTCTTCCAGACAAGATGCTTTCTGTGGTTGCTCGTCAAAAATTAGTAAGAGTCTTTGTAGAGAGGCAAACTTTCCTTCGTCTCCTGAGGAAGTTGAGGCATTGTTGTGCTTTCTTGACCATCACGTCAATGTGGCTAAACCATGACAGATTGTTTATAATTCATCACTCCCAGGAACTTGACGCTCTCGATAATCTCCCCTTTAGCACCATTGATGCAGACAGGGACGTATCCTCCACTTGCTTCCTGAAGTCAATGAGCAGCTCTCTCATTTTGCTGATGTTGATGGAGAGATTGTTATCTTTACACCATGCAGCTAAGCACTCAATCTCTTTTCGATATTCTGTCTCATCATTGTTTGAGATCCAACCTACAACACTGGTGTTGTCAGCAAACTTGTAAATGGAATTGAAACGGAATTTGACCATAAATCGTGACTGCATAAGGAGTATAGTAGAGGTCTAAGTATGCAGTTTTGTGGGGCACTAGTGCTGAGGATCATGGTGAAGGAGGTTTTTTTTCAACTATTCTTACAAATTGCAGTCCATGAGTCAGGAAGACAAGGATTCGGTTACAGAAGGGTGAGTTGAAACCAAGGTCTCAGAGTTTAGAGACAATAAAGAAAGTACAGAGAGAAAATAAACTACGTGTGCAAACTAGCGAAGAATATAAAATATTAAAATAAGAGCTTCTTTAAATACATAAAAAAGAAGAGAGAGGTCAAAATGAGCATAGGCCCCTGAGAAAAATGAATCTGGGGAGATGGTTATGGGGAACAAGCAAATGGCAGAGGAATTAAATAGATATTTTGCATCAGTCGTTATGGTGGAAAACACTTTGAATATGGGACAGGAATTAAGTACCATCACTAACACTGGAGAAGTAGTAGTAGTAGACAAACAATGGGCTAAAGATTGTGAAATCCCTGGCCCTAATGGCTTGCATCCAGTGTTCTGAAAAGAGGAATCTACACAGACAGTGGATGCACTGGTTGCAAATAAACATGCAACTATGATGTTTGCACTTTGAGAGTTCAAATTTTAAGAGAAAGTATAGAGTTAATGGTAGGACTCTTAACAGCATTGATGTAAAGAGGGATTTTGGGGTAATAGTCCATGGCTCCCGAAAATGACAACACAAGTAGATAGAGTGGTAAGGAAGGTGTATGGCATGTTTGTCTTTATTGGTTGGGACATTGAGTACAAGTGTCAGGAAGTGATGTTGCAACTTTATAAAACACTGATTAAGTTGCACTTAAGTACTACATTCAATCTGGTCATGACAATACAGAAAGGATGTGGAGCCTTTGGATGAGGTGCAGAAGAGGTTTAACAGGATATTGTCTGGATTTAGAGGGTCAGAGCTGTAAGGAAAGGCTGGACAAACTTGTTTTTTCTGGTTATTTTATCTGGAGCAGTGGAGGCTGAGGGAAGACCTAATAGAAGTTTATAATTTTATGAGAGGCACAGATGGGATTTACAGTCAGAATCTTTATCCCAGTGTTGAAATGTCTAATATTTGAGGACATGCATTTCAGGTAAGAAGGGGAAAGTTCAAAGGAGATGTGAGGGGGAAGGCATAAGATAGGAGTTTTAAGGAGCTTTTAGATAAGCACATGAATAACCAAGGAATGGAGAGATATGGACCACTGGCAGGCAGAAAGGATTATTTTAATTTGACCCAATGTTCAGCATGACATTTTTGGGCTGAAGGTCATGTTCTTATGCTGTACTGTTCCATGTTTTATATTCGATAAACCCTTGGATTTTGGAGACGTACCAGATGATTGAAAAACTGCCAGGTGACACTGCTATTCAAAAAGATAGGGAGGCACAAAACATTTAACTATAGGCTAATTTGCCTCCCAATATTGTTGGAAAAGTATTGAAATCAATTATTAAGGAAGTAATAGCAAAACATCTGGAAAACCAAGCAGAGTCAACATGACTCGTGAAAAGGAAATCATGTTTTACTAATTTCTTAGACTTTTTGGAAGATATCTTAACAAGAATGGATAGGAGGGAACAAATAGATGTGTTGAGATTTGGACTTCCATAGAGCATTCAACAAGGTACCACACAAAAGTTTAGGACATAAGATGAGTCCACAATGTTGGAGCTGTGGATAGAGACTTGGTTCATGGGCAGGAAACAGCAGGTGGAGTTAAGGAGATTCTATTTCAGGTTGGTGACCTATGACCAGTGGAATACCACAGGGATCAGTGCTCGGCTTGCAATTGTTTACAAAATAATTTAATGATTGGAGGAAGGAAATAAATATACTGTAGCTAAATTTACAGACAACACAAAAATGGGTGGAACGCATGTTGTGAAAATGTTGCAAATAGTTTACAAACAGATATTGACAGGCTAACTAAGTGGACAAAAAATTGACAAAATCTTAAGCTGTCCTTTCTGGAATGGAGAACATTAGAACAGAGTATGACTCAAATGGAGAAAAACTGCAGAGAGCATCCACACAGAGTGACCTGGGAGCAAATATGTTTGAAACTCAGAAAACAAGCAAACACGTGTGGCAAGTAATCAGGAAAGTTCACGGGGTTTTGAATGTTATTTCAAGGGATTTGGAAAATAAAAATAGAGAAGCCTTACTGCAACAATGCAAGGTAAAGTTAAGACCACATTTGGAGAACTGTGTGTAGATTAGTCCCCTTATTTAAGCAAAGGTATTATTTAATTGGAGCCAGTTCAGAGAAAGCTCACCAGGATGATCCCAAGTGTGGAGGGTAGTTGTCTTCTCCTTAAAATGTGGGACTTCAAGACAAGGAGGCACATTTTTAAGGTGGAAGGAGAGAGATTTAAAAAAGAACATGAGGGACACATTTTTTTACACAGGGGGTGGTTCACGTGTGGAATGAACCTCCTGAGGAAGTGGTGGATGCAAGTACATTTACAACATTTAAAAGATGTTTGGATAAGTGTATGAGTAGGAAAGGTTTGCAGGGATATTGGCCAGGTGTAAGCAGGTGGGACTAGTTTAGTTTGGGATTATGTTTGGCATAGATTGATTGGACCAAATGGTTTGTTTCCATGCTGTATGACTCGATTATTTTTTTCATTTTTTCATTTTCTTGGTGGCAGTTGAAGTGGGAGGAGTGATAGTGAGGACCAGAGGCCCAGCAGGAAGGTAAATTTAAAAGATATAAACTTACCTCATGTATAGGTGGAGCACATGCTGAGCAGGAGCGGACAAGGAACTGCTGGGTAAGTGAGGTTGCATACTTGGGCGATTGCTTTACCCACATTAATACTTGGGTAGTGCCTCCCACCCATTCTCTTCCTCGAACCAAAATAAAAGTTCTGGGCGCCAGATTCGTAAGGTGACTAGTTTTTTTTTAGTTTTCATCAGTCTCATTGGGAATTTAGAATAGTGGGAATGGAGGTTAGGGCAGTTGAATGTTCCTCCTGCAGAAAGTGGGAGGTAAGGGTCACCACTAGTGTCCCTGCTGACTTCATCTGTGGGAAGTGCACACAACTCCAGGTCCTCAAAAATCGCATTAGTGAACTGGAGCTGGAGCTGGATGAGCTTTGAGTCATTCGGGAGGTGGAGGGGGTTATTGAGAGGGGTAACAGGGAGGTAGTTACACCTCAGGTACAAGAAGAAGATAGGTAGGTTACCGTCGGCGGACAGAAAGGCTGCATGCAGGGATCCCCTGTGGCCGTTCCTCTCAACCACAAGTATACTGTTTTGTTTTGGATATTGTTGGGGGGTGAATGACTTACCAGGGGTAAGCAATGGGGCACGTGTCTCTGGCACAGAGTCTGTCCCTGTTGGTCAGAAGGGAAGAGGGAAGATGAGCACAGCATTAGTCACTGGGGACTCCACATTCAGGGTGATTGATAGGAGGTAATGTGGGAAGGAGAGGGACTCACGGTTGGCATGTTGCCTACCAGGTGCCAGGATTCATGATGTCTCTAATCGTGTTTTTGGGATCGTGGAGGGGGAGGAGGACCAGCCCCAAGTCGACATAGTCAGGAAGAGAGATGGGGATTTAAGGCAGAAATTTAGGGAGCTAGGGTGGAAGCTTGGAGCCAGAACAAACAGAGTTACTATCTTTGGTTTGTTGCCTGTGCCACGTGCTAGCAAGGCGAAGAATAGGGAGAGAGAGGAGTTGAACACATGGCTACAGGGATGGTGCAGGAGGGACAGTTTTGGATTCTTGGATAATTGGGGTCATTCTGGGATAGGTGGAACCTCTACAACAGGATGGTCCTCATCTGAACCAGAGGGGTATCAATTTCCTTAGGGGAAAATTTGTTAATGCTCTTTGGGTGTGTTTAAACTAATTCAGCAAGGGGATGGGAACCCAGATTGTAGTTTGCGTATACAGGAAGTTGAGAGTAGTGAGGTCCGTAAAAAGGTTTCAAGGTTACAAGAGGGCCCTGCAAGCAAGAAGTTAGTTTGAAGTGTGTCTACCTCGACGCCAGGAGCTTTCAGAATGAGGTGAATGAACTTGCAGCATGGGTTGGTACCTGGGACTTCGACGTTGTGGCCATTTCGGAGACATGGATAGAGCAGGGACAGGAATGGGATTTTGATGTTTCACTAAGAACAGAGAGGATGATAAAAGAGGCGAGGGGGAGGGCGGTGGTGTGGCATTGTTATTCAATGACAGTATTTCAGTTGCAGAAAGGACATTTGCGGACTCGTCTACTGAGGTAGTATGGGCTGAGGCTAGAAACAGGGAAGGAGAGGTCACCTTATTGGGAGCTTTCTATAGGCCTCCAAATAGTTCCAGAAATGAAGAGAAAAGAATAGCAAGATGATTCTTGATAGTAGTGAGAATGACAGGGTAGTTGTTATGGGGGACTTTAATTTTCTAAATATGACTGGGAATACTATAGTTCAAGTTCTTTAGATGGGTCAGTTTTTGTCCAATGTGCAAGAGGGTTTCCTGACACAGTATGTAGACAGTCCAACAAGGGGCGAGGCCACATTAGATTTGATACTAGATGATGAACCAGGCCAAGTGTTAGATTTGGAGGTAGGTGAATACTTTGGTGATAGTGACCACAATTAGGTTACATTTACTTTGGCAATGGAAAGTCTATACTGCAGGACAAGAGTTATTGCTGAAGGAAAGGCAGTTATGATGTGACTAGGCAAGATTTAGGATGCATAGGATGGGGAAGGAAACTACAGGGGGTGGGCACAATTGAAGTGTGGAGCTTATTCAAGGAACAGCTACTGCAGGTCCTTGATAAGTATGTACCTCTCAGGCAGAGAGAAAGGTGTCGAGCTCAGGAGCTGTGATTTACTGAAGACATTGAATCTCTTGTCAGGAGGAAGAAGAAGGCTTCTGTTTGGATGAGTTGTGAAGGCTCAGTTTGGGCACTTGAGAGTTACAAGCTAGCCAGGAAAGATCGAAATAAAGAATCAAGAAGAACCAGGAGGGGACATGAGAAGTCATTGGCAGATAGGATCAAGGAAAACCTTAAAGCTTTCCATAGGTATATCAGGAATAAAAGAATGACTCGAGTAAGATTAGGGCCAATCAAGGATAGTAGTGGGAAGTTGTGCGTGAAATCAGAGGAGATAGGAGAAGCGCTAAGTGAATATTTTTCATCATTATTAACACTGGAAAAAGAGAATGTTGTCAAGGAGAATACTGAGATACAGGCTACTAGACTAGATGGGATTGCGGTTCGCAAGGAGGAGGTGTTAGCAATTCTGGGAAGTGTAAAAAGTGATAAATTCCCTGGGCTAGAAGGGATTTATTTTAGGATTTTCTGGGAAGCCAGGGTGGAGGTTGCTGAGCTTTGACCTTTATGTTGTCATTGTCTACAGGAATAGTGCCAGAAGACTAAAGGATAGCAAATGTAGTTCTCTTGTTCAAGAAGGGGAGTAGAGACAACTCGAGTAATTATAGACAAGTGAGCCTTACTTTGGTTGTGGGTACAGTGTTGGAAAAGGTTATAAGAGATGGGATTTATAATCATCTAGAAAGGAATAAGTTGATTAGGGAGAGTCAACACAGTTTTGTGAAGGGTAGGTCATGCCTCACAAACCTTATTGAGTTCTTTGAGAGGATGACCAAATAGGTGGATGAGGATAAAGCAGTTGACGTGGTCTATATGGATTTCAGGAAAGCACTTGATATGGTTCCCAAGGTAGGTTATTGCACAAAATATGGAAGCCTGGGATTGAGGGTGATTTAGCAGTTTGGATCAGAAATTGGCTAGCAGAAAGAAGGGAGAGGGTGGTTGTTGATGGGAAATGTTCATTCTGGAGTTCAGTTACTAGTGGTGTACTGCAAGGATCTGTTTTGGGGCCACTGCTGTTTGTCATTTTTATAAATGCCCTGGATAAGGGTGTCAAATGATGGGTTAGTAAATTTACAAGTGATACTAAGTTCGGCAGAATTATGGACAGTGCAGAAAGATGTTGTAGGTTAAGAGGGATATAGATAAGTTGTAGAGCTGTGCTGAGAGGTAGCAAATGGAGGTTAATGTGGAAAAGTGTGAAGTGATTCACTTTGGAAGGAGCAAATGGAATGCAGAGGTAATGGGCTAATGGTAAGATTCTTGGTAGTGTAGATGAGCAGACAGGTCTCGGTGTCCATGTTCATAGATCCCTGAAAGTTCTCTCCCAGGTTGATAGGGTTGTTAAGAAAGCATATGGTGTGTTAGCTTTTATTGTAGAGGAATTAAGTTTCGGAACCATGAGGTCATGCTGCAGCTGTACAAAACTCTGGTGCGGCCGCACTTTGAATATTGTGTACAGATGCAGTCGCCACATCATAGGAAGATGTCGAAGCTTTGGAAAGGTTCAGAGGAGATTTACCAGGATGTTGCCTGGTATGAAGGGAAGGTCTTATGAGGAAAAGTTGAGGGACTTGAGACTGTTTTGGATGGAGAGAAGGAGGTTGAGAGGTGATTTTAATTGAGACATATAAGATAATCAGAGGGTTAGATAGGGTGGAGAGTGAGAATCTTTTTCCTCAGATAGTTATGGCTAGCATGAAGGGGCATAGCTTTAAATTGAGAGGTGATAGATATAGGATAGATGTCAGAGGTAATTTCTTTCCTCAGAGAGTAGTAGGGGTGTGGAATGCACTACCTGCAACAGTAATAGACTCGCCAACTTTAAGGGCATTTAAATGGTCATTGGATAGAATATGGACAAAAATGGAACAGCTTAGGTTAGATGGGCTTCAGATTGGTTTCACAGGTCAGCGCAACATCAATGGCCAAATGGCCTAGACTACGCTGTAATGTTCTATGTTTTATGTTCTATGATTCTATGACTCTATAAGGTTAAACAGGTTGGGACTCCACTCACTGGAATGAGAGCTGATTTCATCAAAAGATATAAGATACTTAAGGCACTTTAAAGGATAAACTCTGAGAGGATGTTTTCCCTCATGGGGGAATCTCGGACCAGAGGGCATAGTATCAGAATAAAGACATGCCAATTTAAGATTGAGTTGAGGAGAAATTTCCTCTCTCATGGTTGAGTGTCTTTCTATCACAGAGATCTGTAAGGGCAGAGTCCTTGCATACATTTAATGCTGACATAGATTCTTGATCATACAAGCAAATCAAGGATTGCACAGAAAGCACAGGAACATGAACATGAGGACTGTCAGATTAACCATGATCCTATGGATTGTTTGAGCAGGCTCAAGGGGCTGAATGGCCTACTCCTGTTCCTATTTCGATGGTCATAGCATCTAATTAACTTTGAAAATTTCTTATTAAACTGACTCTTTCAATTTTTTTGGATCCAGAGACTTATTCCCTGTCCTGAGAGCCTGAGCCTGTTTTCAGTTTCCATATCTTAGAGGCTTCTATGAAATTCTTGCAACTTTGATCTTAACAACTAAAAATTCTCAGTCTGGAGATTTTAACAAATGAACCTGCCCTTGGGCTGATAATGCAACTGCTCTTCTGAACTGGAAATCTGATTCTGTCTTTTAAGCATTTGTTTCTGTGTAGATCACAAATCTCAGCATTGTCAACATTTGGTGATTAACTGCTCGGGTATTTGATCGAGGGGTATAATTTACATCATGTGCTTTCTTGGAAATAATGTCTTTGGTTCACTATTCCAAATGCCTTTCTCACCTCTTAGAAAAAGACCAATCACATTCATGGAACTATTTTACCTCAACTTTAAAAATCTAACTTGCTAAATCATAATACTGTATTATAAATCTTTTTCATAGATAATCAATCAGTACTGCGCATGCTTAAATCTGCCAGAAAACACTGGAAGAACACAGAAATCTATCAGGACAGTTGGACCTTGCAAAACCATTATCACTTATCAAATGCAGAGCCATTGAATTTTAGGTTCCCAAAAACTACACTCCAATTACAATTCTTGTAAACGCTCTTTGTAGTTCACATGCCAGCAAATCAAACAACAGTCACTCAAATTATGTCAGTACCTAAGAACAAAGGAAATAGGAGAAGGAGAAAGCTATTCAATGCTTCAAGACTACTTCATCATTCATGGCTGATCTTCCACTGCAACACCGTTTCTACTTGACTATATCTTAGGTTTGTCTTTCTAATGCTTCCACTGTGGTGTTTACAGCTGCTTGTGGAGCCACCATAAGCAATACAAACTTACTAACAAGACAAATGTTCATTCAAAGGTGTTGTATATGAGTCAAACATCAAAAGGGTGAGAGAATACAGGCAATGCAGAGACAGATAATCCTAAAACACTTCTGTAATATTTTCAAAAGCACCAAATAGTCATCTGAGTGACTATCGGTTGCAAAGCCATAGATTGATGCAAAGTTTCTATCAATATCATTTGAGACAAAGTGTTCAAGAGCTGCCTTTTTTTAAAAATAGGCAGAACAATATTTTCCATTATAACAGTGACAAACTGCTGAAAATAATTGGGAGTTTTAAAATGTCAATCTCATTCAAAGACAATCTCATCCAAAGACATCAGAATGATGGTTCTATTTTATGTCATTTCTGGAGAATGTGACATGTTTATCATTTTCTACACAGTAACAAATCTGCACAATTGCCATCAAACAAGATCTTCATTATGTGAGTCTAAATGCAGTGTTAAAGTCACTAAAACTAGCTGACGTCAAAGAGGTAACAAATCAAGATGAGGCATTGTAGCTTTGCACAAATACGATTGAATCACTAAACCTGAAAATGATGATTGAAAGAACATCTGCAAACAAAATTGCTCACATGCTACAGGATCCTCACAATGTCCAAAATGAGCTCACTGGTGCAAAGCATTTGAGCTCAGGTTACACAAACTATGCCATCTTTTCACAATTATTGAGGAAATGTGTTGTCACCACACGAAGTGAGGAAGTTCTCTTGTCCTTGTCCTTTACTGAAAATCAAAGATATCAGCATTAGATCATGTGAATTAGAGAATCCAGTCAATGTCCAGTTAACTCTGTACAGAATTCCCTTTCATAGGAGCTCAGATGAAGAGTTCAAAATTATTTGGTGAAGCTGCAGTAGTTATAAGCTAGTAATTTGCTCACTTCACAGGTTAAAAACTGGTTTCCTTCTCCTTCTCCACAACCCACACCTCCCCAGAAATCACATTTATCAAGAGTTATTGAGAAAGGTGTAGTTGTTTTGCTTGAATCTGCTTACTCTTCCAATGTTACAAGCAGAATGAAGAATAAAAGTCAAAATTGTATATTTAAAGGTGGTTCAACAAAGCAACAGTTTTAGCCATCTTTAATGGTCTTTAAGTGGAGATGCTCAGGTTATGAGGTGGATTTGATGCTTCCTCATCAGAAACCATTTTATTTCCTCATAAATAACTGCAGAGACATTGACACCAAGTCAAGCAATAAAGGGTTTCATGTTTAGAACTGGCTGAGGTTGATATCACATTTACATCCTTTGTACTACTGCCTTGATTAGAATATTCACATAATGCTTGAACTGTCATATTCCAGGAGATGTTGAGTTCACTTTAGTTTTGGTAATTTCTGATAATCTGTTGAAACAGACATTTCCTTCATTCTGAGTTCATCCGCAGCCCTTTCAAAATCTGCCAAATATCCATTTTAAACAAGAAGTGAAATAAACTAACGTCATTTTATTTCTAAAAAAAAAGCAAGTTAAGATCTATATCATCCTGTACTTTGGGTCTTAGACTTACATTACTAAACATATTGGAAAATTACTCTTCACATTATTCACTGATTTTTATTGTTACATCTGAATAGTCAAGATTTCTTAGTATTTAAAGCAGAATGTAAGTAGCACTGAAGATGCTGAATGTATCATGGAATCCCTACAGTGTGAAAGCAGGCCATTTGGCCCATTGGCCCACACCAACATATGAAGGGCAACTCACTCCCCTACTCTGTAACCCTGCACTTACCATGGCTAATCAACCTAGCCTGCAGATCCTTGGATACAATGGGAAATGGCCAATCCATCCAATCTGCACATTTTTGTGGGAGAAAACTGGAACACCCAGAGGAAACCCACACAGGCATGGGGAGAATGTGCAAACTTCAAACAGACAGTCGCACAAGGGTGGAATCAAACCTGGGTCCCTGGCACTGTGAGGCAGCAGTACTAACCACTGAACCACTGTGCTATCCCTGTCATAAATGAATAAAATGAATTTGGATGGGTAAGTTATATGTTTTATACATTTGTAATGTAAGGATATTCTATTTCTAATTTCTTTTTTTTGTGGAAAAAGAAAAACATTTTTTTCCAACCTAGTTTTAATCCCACAGTATCTATTTTGTTTGGAGACAATAGGAAGAGTGAAGGGTTATTTTTAGAGGCTTATTTTATATGAACACCTAAACTAAAGAGCAGGTTTATACTGTTTCACAGCCAAAGAATTTTATTCTGCATAAACCAGACTTTGCTTGACTTCCAATCTTATCATTCTCCCTGTATCAACATAGCAGTCTGTAGCTTAACCAGATAAATTATATTCAATTATGTGTGAGCTAATCTATTTCTAGCACAAGTGCAGATATCTGCCCATCCATAAAATGTATCATGAAACCAAAAGGGAAAAAAAGATTGCCTGCATTTCTTTCTGCATGCAATAGTTATTATAAAAGCAGGTAAGTAGGTACAATTGAAGTCTCGACAGAATTTAATTACACTGACTTTGATTTGCATTTCAACTCTAAACATCATTACCCATAAAGACGACTCATCAGGTCCCTGATAGACATATCTATTACTGCTTGAGAGATAACTCTGGCAAGCTGGAAAAGAAGTTTGAGCATGAAATATCCTGTAAAGGAACCTGTATCTTACTTGAATTAATCAACAATGTTACATATTGATACCAAAGCAAGTTGGCTTTTCTATAGCGAAAACATAGTCGAGCAGTGATTTCACTTTGTGTTGGTAAACCCTGTGAGGTTTGCAACAGTGTCTCTTTCTAAAATTATCAGCCTTTTGTTAAGTCATTTGATATTGTGATTTGGTAATTCATCATCATTGCATGTTTCAACAGAGTTCTTATATTTTGCAACAAGGTGGCAACAGAGTAGCTGGGCTGAAACCAGGGGTTATCTGTTCCCACCTACTTTCTTTCTTTCTTTCTCTTTTGTTTCTTTTTCTCTTTATTTTCTTTATAGCCTGGAGAATGGTGGGTGAAAGAGATGGCCTCTGGCGCAGCAACACCAAGATAAGCAAAGCACAGCTACACTCCAGTACAAGGTCACATGGCAAGCAAGGAGCAGGTGCAGGGCTGACTAGGCCCAGCCACCTGAAGGAGCGGAAGGATCAGTGAAAGGGTCAGATAGCAGACCAGTGGGAGCAACCAGGGGAGCATCAGATGGGAAACAAGAGATACAGAACGTGTGCCTCCCCAGGCCCATGGCTCCAGCTTGGACATGGCAGTCATGGAAGTGGTGGTGGCAGAGGGCAGTAACCGAGACTCCAGAACCTGTTACAGAGACCCAGCAGTCCATTTCAGAGGCTCCAGCCGATGTCAAGCAGCAACTGGAGAAGTAACAGAGGAGAAATGAGAGGAATAAAAAGAAGAACTCTATTGCAGTAAAATCTTGCATTATATTCAGGGCTTCAAGCAAGTGCTGGACCATGGCATGACTTTGTATATAGTATGTGAAAAAACACTTTTCACTGTATTTTTATATACATGTAAAAGTAAATCTGGACCTAAGTAAAGCTTTAAGACATTCAAGAATAAATTGGACATTCAAGGATAAATCCCTGAAAATTGGCACAGGGATTGTAATGCCTGATTAAGCTGTTACTGTTCCATGTGATGCAGGCATTTCCATGACTTCATGCTCCCTACTCATGACCACATCCCCAGTCTCAGCAAAGGCTAAGACATTATGAAATGTTAGTTGGTGTTAAGACGAGTTGGCATCTGTTAAAGAGGAGGTGAATTGTGACTGGACCTGTCCTCACAATCAATCTAACACATAGGCAAACTGAATGAAGGCACAACATGGGAGAGTTTTTGATGGAGTAAGTATGAAAGAAGTAGGAATCACAGGAACCATGAGGGTCAGGAGGCCCTCCAGATATTAGGGACAGATAACTAAAATTTAATTGCCAGGAGGATAATGTCATATATGAATTCTGCTGCATACGGTTCAGGTGAGTTGTATTATGGGATAAGCTACAGAAGAAGGCTGAGGCTCGATATTGCAATCAAAAATGTTGGTGTGGCCGCTGGTCAACATTAAGGAGCAAAGAGGAGTCAACCATAACTTGGTGAAGAACTTGGAGTCCTTCCTTTCCAGCAAGGAAATGGTGTACAAGTATACTGCTAATTTGATTCCGAATATTTCAGCTCCCATTGCTGCACAAGTAGATGCTAAGGAACATCTGGAGAATGCAAGGAAACTTCTGCAAACAAATATCAGCTTGCTGCAATCATGACTGCAAGTACTGTGCTCAAACAACAGTTGTCTGGCCATTTGTATTCAAATCACTGAAATGGTTAATGCACCAGCCTGGGAAAGTTACAGGGAAGTTGGCCCATCTGATCATCTCAGACACTAATATCCGAGGCAACACCATCACCATCCCTGGGTATGTTCTGCCACATAAGCAGATGTGAAAGCAAAGTGGTACACACAATGAATCAGCTTCATTGTCACATGTATAGACATGAGTACAGTGAAAAGTTTACAAGTCACCATTTACAGTGCCATTTTAGGTACCAAGCTATGTAGCTTCAGATTCTTGAGTACAAATTCCCAGAAAAGAAAAGAAAAAAAATAATAAAAAAGTCAATCATTACAGACCTCCTAAAGTACTAAATGATACCAATAAATTGGAAAAAATAACAAAATAAGAAGTTCAGAATAAGAATCCTCCTATGATAACATAATTAAGAAAAAAAAAATAAAGAGACAATTTAAGACAAAGTCCATTTATTCCATTTCATGGTTTCGGGCTCGATGAGCCGATCCCCATTGAAATCCTGGGCTGAACCCATCACGATGCCGAAAAAGATGCCACATGGAATCACAGACTGACTGAAACCGCCACAAAGAGATCTCAAACTGATGCCGATGAAAACTGCCAACGTCGAAGCAGTCAAAAGGCATCCCAGGCTACCACTAAAAGGATTCCCAGGTCGGTCTAGGCCACTGTGAAGATGCTGCAGAAGCCTCAAGTAAAACCAAGCCATTGAAATCCTAGGTCCAACCCACCTCATCTTCAGCAGCTGCTGAACTAGCCTAAACGAAGGACCTGTCAGGATGCAGCCATGAGGAATGGGCGGATTCACAGTGTATTCTCCACTCCAGCAGCCTCTGGAACCTCCTTCCTCACCGCAAGCCACCAAAAGAAGGCAAGATGAACTTGATATTAGAGTACAAATTTTAAAAAGAGAGAGAAAAGGAAGGATGCAGCAGCCTGGTAATAAGAAGCAGATAGAGCAGGAGCCCAAATAGCTCCTACCTGCCACTGCTGTCTTGATTCCACCAGCGTGGGAGTTGCCCTGGGTGTCCTCAACATTGGTTCTGGAGCCCATTGTGTCTCATAGCATCAGCTAAAACATAATCACGGAAATCTCGCGCTGATTACCACATACCATGGCCCTCAGCTGATGAATCAGTGCTCCTCCATGTAGAAAGATGTAATGATTATGACAAGAATGCAAAATGCATCCTGGCTGGGGTCTTCACTGTACACTACCAAAGATAGACCAACAGCAGCACAACTGACATTGCTGCAAAACTGGATCTGCATCATGTGATGAGGGAAAACTTTACTTGATTTCATCTTCACCATTCCAAAGATAGATCTGTCCGTGATAGCATTGGTACTAGCAAATATTGCCCAGCCCTTCCCTGGATGCTGCCTGACCTGCTGTGCTGTTCCAGCAATAAAGTTTCAACGAGCAAATATGACACAGTCCTTGCAGAGACAAAATTCTGCCTTCACATTGAGAACTCCCACTATAAGACACTATCACTGTGTTAAATGGGACAGACTTTAAACAGATCTCACAATCAAGGCTGGGCATCCATAAGGTACTGTAGGTTATCAGCAGTAGCAGCATTGCATTCCAACCATAATCCTGTAGCTAGGCATATCCCAAACTCTATCATTACCATCAAGCTCAGAGGTTAATGCTGAATGACTAAAATGAAAGCTAAGATTTTTTTCTCCAGGTATGAAATTTCCCAGAGCTGTTTTCCTACAGCCTCAATATCAATGGGTGACGACTTGTATTTTTTCCCATGCATTTGCTGCCCTTGCCCTTTCAAGCTGGTCTATTTATGGAAGGTGTTCTCTAAGAAGCCTCAGTGAATTTCTACAGTGCATCTTGCAGATGGTACATTCTGCTGCTACTGAGCATTGCTTGTAGAAGGAGTGGGTTTTTGTGGTTATGGTTCCAATCAAGCATGCCGCTTTCACTTGGATGGAGTCAAGTGTCTTGAATGTTGTTGGAGTTGTACACATCCAGCCAAGTGGAGAATGCTTCACTTCTGATTTGTACCTTGTAGTTGGAGCTCAGGCTCTGGGGAGTCAGGAGACAGTAAGGTCCACAGATGCTAGAGATCACAGTTGAGAGTATGTTGCTGAAAAAGCACAGCAGGTCAGGCAACATCCAAGGAGCAGGAGAATCAATGCTTTGGGCATTCCTGATGAAGGGCTCTGGCTAAAAATGTTGATTTTCCTGCTCCTTGGATGCCTGACCTGCTGTTCTTTTCCAGCACCACATTCTCAACTCTGGGGAGTCAGGCAGGAACTGAGTTACTTACTGCAGGATTCCAAGCTTCTGACCTGCTCTTGTAATCATCAATTGGTAATCTGTTTCAGTTTCTGGTCAATTGTAACGGCCAGAGGTTTGACAATGGAGATTTCAATGATCATAACGCTACTAAATTTCAAATGTGAATGGTTAGATTCTCTCTTTTAGAGATGGTTATTACTTGGTACTTGTGCTGCAAATGTTACTTGCTACTCAACAGTCCAAAACTGGATTTTGTCTAGGTCCTGCTCCTAGCTCCATCACAAGGTCAGAATTGAATTCAATAAAAATCTGGAATTAAAAGTCTAATGATGAGCATGAATCCACTGACAATTTTTGAAAACCACATCTGGTTTACCAATAACCTTTAGTGCCATCCTTATCTGGTCTGGCCTACATGTGATTCCAGACCCACAGCAACATGAATGATTCTCAACTGCCCTCCAGACAAATGGGGCTGGGCAAGAAATGCTGGCCAAACTAGTGATGCTCTCATCTCACGAATGAATAAAAAAAAGTTGTGATTGTCCAAATAATGGGGGACTATAATCAATGACAAAAACACCCTTCCATTTGGGCAGCTGGGGTTACACTGAAACCCATGCTCCATGGGCATTCTAAGCTTTCACTCATTACTTTTAGTAAGTTCTATTAAACTGGAAACAAAATTGACACTTCTGACATAATTTAGCATCTGCTGTTTTAAATACTACTGCTGTATGGAGAAAAACAATATTGAACTTAGCATATTAGATCCGTGAAGCCACGCTTACAGAATTGCAAAATTTAATTATGATTTGAGTATATTCAAATTCAGCTTCTGAATCATTCAAAACATGGAATTATCATCTGCATTATGCTGAAGGGAAGTCATTTCAAAACATGGTGGAGAGTTGAACAGTGCCTTCAACTACTGTGGCCTACAGCTCTGGATTGCCCTCTCTGCCTGAATGTCTCTCAATCTCCTCCTTTGAGATGCTCCTTCAAACCAATCGCTTTGACCAAGCCTTCGGTCATTTGTCCGAATGCCTACATAGTTTGCTCATTTTGTCTGATCATGCTTCTGTGAATTGCCTTTTAGTATTTCACTGTACTATTGTTACAATACTAATGAAAGTTATTATTTTAAAGTTCAAGAGAAGACAATCTGGTTACTGCAGCCAAGCTCTTCAAATATGAGAACAGATAATTTGTCAGTCAATATAGTTAAATTGGACAGAAAGCAGGGAGAGGAGCACTAGGTTCTAATATCACATATTGCAATTCTTCATTTTAACATTTCTGTGAGGATCTTGAGCTTGGGTTATGGTTGAAGTTGTTGGCTGGTTTACCAAGCTAATGCCGAAAAATTAACCAGCTTGGTGAACTGACCAACAAATCCATTTCTTCATTTTCACATGAAAGAGTTCCTTTTTTTTTTGACCTGCAAAGTAAAATTGTCAAAGTTTTTTTAAATGAGCAAGTAAGAATTATGTCCATTCTATGATGTTAAAAAGACAGGAAAGCATTCACCTTGACTGGCTTTATGCTTTTATCATTTATCATTGGCAATGCACCTAGGTCTTTGCAAAAATACATTTCAAAAGCATTCTAATATTAGTAGATAGTGACAATGATAAATTATCAGTAGAATAATCTTTTACTGCATCTCACTGTCAAGAGTTGTAGCAAAAAGTGATTCAGCTGCTTGAATATAATTTAGTTCAATGCTAAACAATTAGGTTCGCCTTAAAAACTGAAAACACAAAGTATTTTGATGTCCTACCTTGTCAAAAAATACACCTTGCATATGCTGGATGATATTTTACCTGTTGAAACTTTATTGCTGGAACAGCACAGCAGGTCAGGCAGCATCCAGGGAACAGGAGATTCGACGTTTCGGGCACAGGCCCTTCTTCAGGAATGAGCAGAGAGTGTTCAGCAGGAGAAGATAAAAGGTAGGGAGGAGGGACTTGGAGGAGGGGCGTTGGAAATGTGATAGGTGGAAAGAGGTTAAGGTGAGGGTGATAGGTCGGAGTAGGATGGAGGCGGAGAGGTCAACAAGAAGACTGCAGGTCAGGAAGGCGGCGCCGGGCTGGGGGGACCCGGCGGAGACAAGGTGGGGGGAGGGGGGATGAAGAAACTGGTGAAGTCCAAGTTCATCCCCTGCGGTTGGAGGGCTCCCAGTCGGAAGATAAGACGCTCCTCCTCCGACCGTCGCGTTGTTGTGGTTTGGCGGTGGATGAGTCCAATGACCTACATATCCTCGGTGGAGTGGGAGGGGGAGTTGAAATGCTGTGCTACAGGGTGGTTGGGCTGGTT